>NW_022280037.1:3053798-3065970 GCF_004355925.1 Anarrhichthys ocellatus | reverse complement strand
GCGGTGAGAGCACCGAATCCTAACCACTAGACCACCAGGGACTGCTCCATACCCTGTATAGCATGTCCAAAAATGTCATAGTATAGTATGTCGAAAAAAGCCATAAAAAAGTCACCGTACATTATGTTGAAAAAACTACTGTGAAATTTGGTTTGTCTTTCAGAGGTCCGAGAGCCATTACACTCTGTTTAGCGTGTGCAAAAGTTAGGATAGGTGTAGGTGTTATGAATATTTGAGCATGCGTACTCTGATCCTTTAATGTTGTCACCCTGGAGGATGGGGGCACCACCACCCTATAGCGAGGAGGAGGAGCATGGCTGCATGAGGACATTCCTTCGCCAAAAAGTGTTTTTTGGCACCTCCAGTGCCCTTGTTTCCCCGTGTGAATCAACCTCGCACTTAGTGGTGTGGATCCACTCTGGCTTCCCTTCCACCTGTCAGGGAGATTCTCGTGGTTAGCAGCACTTCTCCATCTAAGAGACACAAACACAAAATAAACCAAATTCAAACTAGAATTACAGCCTTGCCTTGTCTGTCCAAAATGTCATCAGTTTGTGCTGTTCGTGAATCACATTGTTTGATTTTAAGGCCTACATTAAATTCGTACCCCATCTAAAAGCATTTGATAATCTTTGTCACTGACTCTTTTGGTCTAATTCATGGTTTTGGTGCAGTTTCTATAATTTCAGAAAGCTCTCCTAAGGTTTTAGAATTACATGAATTCTTACCATTATTTTAGGATTTAGATGTTTATTAGGATTTGCACTTCCTGACTGTCGATTGGAGCAGCATTTTCTACAAATGGTATTAGCCTATCAGCGCGGTGTAAAGGAAATTCTGTGAACAGGCCTGTTTTTCAATCTGATGGGTATTTTATCTGTAACAGCTCTATTTTGGTATTTCTATTCAACAGGGCAATTACGAGTTTTACTAACATTGTTACTTCCCATGTCTCTAAACACAGCTTCGTCATAACAACAATAAATACATTTTCTTTACCAAAATATTTGCAGCCTTTGCACACAAGTGATCACTATTAATACATTTACAACTGCCTTTCTCAGTAAAGCCTTACTACAATTAACCAGAAAAGAGGACAAAAATCAGACAATCACACAAAAGACAAACAAAAGCTATTGACACCGCAAAAAGCATTAAACAACCTGCCACTTTAACAACAGAGCAAACCATTATACCAAGGCAACAACACAGAAATGGGGTAAACGTAACTCAGTATGAAAGTAAAAAAGGGAGCCTGCTAAGTTTTTGCAAACTTAATAGTGCGCACGCACACACATTACTTTTCTTGACAACACAGCGGATGAAATTGTGGGTAAAGATAAAATTCTGCAATTTCTTCCCATTTTGTATAATATATTGATAATCCTAGACAGAATTTTCTTTTCCCAATTTAGCAATTTCAGTCATCCCATTTTTTCAAATCAATGGAAAAGAATAATCTTCACTTACTCTCTTTCCCTGACATTTTGCTGTATGTTTTTTTGGTGTTTTTGGACCTTCAATTACTTTCTGCTTTGATTTCTGTAGGACCTCCTGAAAGCGAAGGAAGAAAATCAAAACATGAATCAGATGCATTTGAGGCGTTCTCCAATGGTCCTGAAAATGCTTGAATTAAAAGCAGCATCGACACAAAAGAAAACACAACAAAACCATATATCCAATGCAAGTTTTTAAATAAAAAAAAAAGACATTTGAATTGTGAATCCAGTAACTGTGGGTACCTCATTGCACACACATATTCCCAGTCTCCCGTCAAACTACCTTCCAGCATTACTTATCAGCGACCAGAAGCGGGAGCTCCAATAAATTAGTGATCTAATTAATCCACTAAACAGAAAACTGTGGGTTCTCACTGCTCATCCATTAGTACATTTTCTGTGTGTGTAATAAAGCAGTGCTTACAAGTCTGCTTTACAGCACTTAGTTCAGTCACATTTACTCATGCCAAATATTCAACTTAGTTACATTTTTCTTGTTCTATGATCCCTTAAATCGGCACACAGGGTAAGAAGATAAAGGGCAAAGAAATGTATGCTTTCTTCATTTACCCAGTGTGTGTCTCTGTAAGGATCCTGTTGAAAACGTCAATTTGATTTGAACATCTGTATTTCAGGTCAATCTCAATTCAGGTGAATAATAGAGCAAACTTCAATCTCAGTTGTCCTTGCTTGTAATATATACATTTATTGCAACACAAATATGAATTCAGAGAAGATCTTGGTACAGCTTGCATTGACAGAGTCGTACCAAAAACTAAGTACATTTACTCAGCTTCATACAGACTATCCCATGTCATATAGAATCAGTTTTAATCACTACCTTGGAGAAATCAAAACGATGTTGTGTGTGTAATCCTTGCTTCAGACTGTTGGATTCGGAAACATCTACAATGTCCTCATTTAGGATGATGTTCATATGTCAACAATTTTCCATGATACATACTATACTATGACATTATATGGCATAGTATAGTATGACATTTTATGATATTTGTATTAAATACAATATAATGACTTTTACAAATATTTTTGATGGTATAGTAAACTACGGCTTTTTTTATTTATTAACATTTTTATGCACTATGACATTTTTATTACATACTATACTATGACTTTTTGAAGACACTTTTTATGGCATAGTGTACTATGACATTTGTATTACATTTCTATGGCACACTATATTATAACATTTTTTGGCACAATACTATACATTTTCATTGTATATTAAAATATGACTTCTTTAATGACAATTTAAATGTATACTCAGCTGCGACGGCGACGCTGGTATCGTCTTCCTTGTGAGTCTGTGTGTGAGTCAGACAGGTGTTAATGTTTCGGTCCGTTTGAGGGCAGATTTTTTCACCATGATGGTGTTGCAACCATTTACAATGCAATCACGAAACTTTACAGGTGAGTAATTGACGAGTTGGTCGAGTTTGACGATAGGCGTGGTCAGTGCAACAGGGTGAGGGGGCCATTGGCCCACTTTATGCCCCAGGCCACATTTGAAATGTGTAGTTGTCATTGTGGCTTGTGTGATCCTATCACAAAATGGTCTCTAGTTTAGACCTGCTATAGCCCTGACATAGATATCCTATAATACATTATTTGTGAAATAATAGATGACGATTTAACATCGTCAGATATAGTGATAACTGCTAAATCATAATTTATCAAGAAAAAAGACAGAAGTCTAGCCGTGATGGTGATTCTCTGAGGCTCAGCTACGGCAATGCTTTGAGCTAAATGCTAGAGTCAGCATGCTTCATTTGCTCATAATGGTTTATTGCTTTTCGTGTTCACCATATTAGTTTAGCGTGTTAGTATGGAAAAATGTGCTTATCAGCTTTAAACAAAAAGTACAGCTGGTTCACCAAGGTGATGACAATGTACCATGAGGGGTATAATGTAATACATTTAATGAAAACCTACAAAAACAAAACAAGCAGGAGGAAATATCATTATGTTTCATCATCTGGGGACCATGAATACCTGTACAAATTGCCATGGCAATCCATCCAGTATTTAGGATTTTTCAGTTTGACCAAAGAGGTGGACACATTGACACAGTGACATAGTGACACCCATAGAGCTGCTGCAAGGGTGCAAAACATTACCTACCAGATTTGACACCATATTTGGTCCTGTTGAATACGAATGTTAGTGTGGCTGCAGTGTGGCTGACAGAGAAATGACTCCCTCTACAGATGGAGAACATCAGCAGATCCCCCCCCCCCCCCCCACTGTTAATCTTGCGACTGAATGCGGAAGACAGTGGTATAGTTACTATGCCACATGTTGAGAGTCAGAGCAATTCTCTCTGCTCACTGGTGATCCATGGTTACAAATCACATCATCAGCTGTCTGAGCACCCACAGCCACCTCTTCTCCGCCAGATTGATGGTGAAATGGAGGAAAAATCAATGGCTTCCTCTCGTCAGAAAGAGCCAGCTCTGTCATGTTTGGAAGTTTGACGTTACCCTCTCTTACTCTCTCTCCACGATGGGAAATTGAAAGCCGAGTTTGGGCAAATTGACAGGCGTGAATAGACTGGAGTGTTTCAACTCGATATAATGACAGATTTCAATCTGCTGGCGACGATCACAGTGATCAGGTTGAGTTTAGGTAAACGATAGTTAGTCTTCAAACTGACTTGTGAGCTCCTGTGTAGGTGACCCTGCGAGTAACAGCAGTCAGTTTTCTTACCAGTCACCCCCTCAGGAGTCCCCCTCCATCACTTCATCCTTATCACCACCATGACATACTGCAACTGTGAAGCAAGGTTTCCATTCACTGCCTGTTCTGAAATGAGCAAGCATCACTGAGCTTTTTCATGGCGACACACATTCCGCCCTAATGGGAAATTCAAATATCACATATCAGCTGAATGCAATATTCACTTAGCGAGAGATAACACTCTATTTGATGTGTCCCATGTATCCAGTTCAGAATAGGCACGGCTCAGCCTCTGACACCAGATCTGACTGTGAAACTCAGGTGTATAAATTCTGTCTGAAGCTTGTGTGCAGCCTGTTCCTTCACTCTGTGTGCTTTATCGGTGTGCATGTGTTGGTCCTCTTGTGTATTTGAGGCAGAGCAGATTCCAGGGCATCTGTGCTTGTCCTGCTTCTTTTCCCGTGTCTTTACACCAGCACCATCCCTTTTCATTTCTGCTGGCATTCTAATCAGAGCATTACGAGCTTCAGCGGGTGAAGTACGCAGAAAGTTGTGTTTCCTGACAGCCAATAAAAACCGTATAATCTCCCTGATTCAAGTGGCCCATTTAAAAAAAAAAAATACTAACTAGTGCTATCACTCAGACCACCCCCTTCCCTTTTTCTCTAATGCCTTTTTTTATTTAATATATAGCCCATGAAAAATGAGAGACTCCCGCTTCACCGTGTAGATATTTTGTTGCTGATGATCCGAGACGAATTTCCATCACAGCTTTGTTTCCAGCGGGTGAGCGGATAATCTTTTACAGCGCAGGGAGGGAGGGCACAACTCCCATCAATCTCCAGGGCATATAGCCGCCGCATGGTTGGCTTGCCTGACCAGAACGCCTGCACGGAAGCACGCCGGCCCCCCACTCAGGGTCAGGAGCCACCAGGGGACGTGGCCACACTGGAAGCTAACTTATGGAGCAACCACCTCCCAAACCTTCCGTAACCTCCAGAAAAGTGCTTCACTTCTGTTCCATTATTCCTGTCATTGTTATTATGTCGTTTTTCTAACAAGGCGGTCACGTCTGAGAGAGCAGCATTGCTTTCCTGCTGACAGCCCTGTGAAACCGTGTTTGCAGCACAGGCCTCAGCTGCTCCTTTTGTCAACACAAAGCCGCTCCAGAGGTTTCACCCCTCGGCGCTTCTCAGCCATGTGCATTGTGTGTTGTAAGGCAAAAGGTTTCCGTTTTAGTTGTGGCATCCTGCCCAGGCAGCCTCTTGAGAGGGGGCCCCTGGTGGCCCCCGTGCTGGTGAAGTGGCGAGCAGGCATGCGGCACGCTGCTCTCCGAACCCCACTGCCCTGGCAATCGCCTGCTGCACAGCTCCACCCGTGGAGACTATGCCGCGCTGATTGACAATAATGGGAAGTGGCAGAATCGATGGGAGACAACAGAGGGGTGCATGTGAAATTCTCCCGGAGCTTCCAGTCACAGGCCAGGGGCTTTGGCACCACTCACCTGTCATCCCTGCAGCACCAGGATTAGGGCCTGTGACAGCAGGAGCAGCCTGAAGAGAAAGATGCTGTGGTCGTCATCGCCACTGACAGCCTGGAAATGGTGCCTCTCCTGCACACTTAGACTTTTTTTGTGTCGTTACCAAGCTTTACCCGCGCACCACACCTCAAATTGAGACAACATAAAATGACCAAACACAAGAACATGAGACGTAGAATAACCTGAAAGGAGTGGACGACATGGCCTCTAATGAGCCATTTAAGTCAGTGCTTCCAAAAGGTATTTCATTTCAAGGATTCAAATAGCAGTTCACCTTTTGCTTGGGCATGGGATGTGTGTGTGTGTGTGTGTGTGTGTGTGTGTGTGTGTGTGCAGCAGCAGCAGCGGATGGAGGGCAGGTGTCATGACAGAAGGGACACTCCATCCTCTAATTGATCAGCAAAAGATGCACATGAAGAAGACGTTAAAGCTAAATGAAGTCATAACAGTGGATTGAGACATTTATTAAGTCTGACGAAAGGCCCTCAGAAACGTTGAGATTGTTTATTGATTTTTGTGTTTTGGCTGGCTGCGCAGGAGTAATCGCTCGTGCTGCTGCTGAGGCGATGGGGCTCGGGTGCAGCCAAATGTTCGATGGAGGCGCTGACTTCCTCCTAAAGGAGGCAACTTTAAGCAGCAGAACACAGAGCTTTCATTATGACTGCAATTGTTTTATCATTAATATAAGGGCCCTGACCTGATAAGCTGTCAGTCAGTTAGCTGAGAATGCCGACCACTGTCATGTGAAATGATTACTGATGTATTGCTGGTATATTAACAGGTGCAAAAACGTAGTGTGTTCTCAGAGCGGCATAGTTTTCCCACGAGGTGTACATACAGAAAACTGCTCTTTCCTGTTGTGAAAGTGCAAGTAATGTGTGGGTGTGTGTGTGTGTTTTAGTGTGTGAACATACTGTACATCTAATGTATCGATAGTGCTGTTTATTTATCAGCACTTTACTGCGATATCTCGCAATCAAGGTCCTGCTAAAAAAAAAAGAAGCATGTAAGCACATTTTTTTGTCCAATGCCCTTTGATATTATTTTAGTATTATATTATATTTACCACTAGTTAATGAAGTGATTAGTCAATGAAAGGAACACAATTTACGTACTCTAATAGCCATTTGTTTTCTGCCTGCTTTATATCTTGTTAAATTAACTAACTTGTAACAACAACAAAAATAATTAGAGTTCACTTTAGGCCGTTTAGACTGATAATGACAATAACTGTTAGTTGCAGCTCATAAGCATATTACCTTCTTTAAATATTTCTCTGCCAAGAAAGGAAATAAAAATTGAAATTTCACTGCTTCACGACTGTCCCACTGTACACATGTGCCGGTGTGTGTGTGTGTATGCGCAGAGTGGTGCTGGTGAGTGTTAGGTAGAGTTCAACCATACTGGTGACATCAATCTGCCTGCTCTTTATTAGACGGAGCAGTGAGCTGTAACTGACTGCATTGTCCACAGATGGACTGGGGCCCATAGCACACGGGACCCTGGTCAGCCACCCTGACAATACAATCAATAACCACACACTCATTATGGGAGCCCTGCCTGCCTTCTCCTGCCTTCCTGCCCCGTGGAGCCTCCCTCCATGCTTCACCATATCTTTAACTCTGTCCACCCTTTTCACTCTATATTTCAAGTTGTTTCCAGTTTTCCTACATATTTGACTTTGAGTCAGTTTTGCCCTCAAATGACATCAAAAGCTGAAACAAGATCGGGCGAGAAGACACTTAGACGTCCCAGCTCGAGCTACTCAGGCTGCTACGGTATTCAGTAGTCCGGCTGGACGGTAGTGGATGACAGTGATCCAGCATGGAGCCTAGGGCCTATAAATGGTAATGCCCTCCACTTGCCTTCCTCATAAAGCATAATAAAAGGAGGATATAAATCCTACCAATTAGCTGCGTCCATCAGTCGCCTTAATTGGAGTGTCGTGACTGGCTAGGGGATGACCTTGTGTGCCAGAGAGCCAAGACAGACGAGGGGGCCAGGAGGGGGGAGATCTATGTGGATGTGGAGGACTTGGGCTTCTTTAAATCAAATGTATCTAACAGGCCATACTGTAGTTAAGGGTCGAGCCATATGGCGGTAAAACGTTTATGCTGACTCGCCGTGTTGATGTTGTCAGTTTAAATGTGTAGGGTTTTTAAACGCATATGAATATGCTTCAGGCCAACCGCTGACTATAATTAGAACGTAAAGGAGCTGAAAATAAGAATGATAACACAGGTAAAGAAAATGTTGTTCTGTGTTCACCTCACCTGTCATCTCTCAGCAGTGTCTCTTTGCAATCGGGAGTTTTTCGTCAAGTACAATAGATGCCTAACATAACACGACTATTCCCAAAGCACGAGGATGAAATCTTGAAACTTAACAAGCTGAAATATAGCTACCAGCAGAATAATTGTAATCAAAGACGACAAATCAATAGAGCTCAATGGAGATCTATTTCACTGTTTCCGGACATGAAGCACTCGGCATTTTACAAGTGGACCTCGAAGACTTTTATTATTACAGGCACTAACTGACATACGGGTGAAAATAATGTCCCGTAAACTAGTTCTTCAATTGACTTTAGAGTGTGTTGAGTAACTGTACTTATGGAAACAATATGACTGATATAGCACTTTACCCCAGACACACAGACATTGCCTGTGATCAATGACCACAGGTTTTCTAAGTTCAAGGCTCCACTCATCCAGTAGGGCTTGTTCTTTCTTCCCCTGAGCGCAGCAGTTATATATATACCCTCCGTCCTCGTGTGGGTTTGGCCGCCACACCTTGCCTCTCAACACCTCAGTCAAGCACTCTCTGTGGCCACTCAAACCTGAGACCTCAGCTTCCGCTCCTGCTACGAACATCCACTATCTCATGACACTGCTCTCTCCGAGAGGAAACACTGAACCCGTTTGTCTGTGCGGGAGCTCCGTGTGCAGACGCTGATGTGTCCTTACACTGCGCTTTCTCTCTCTGCTCCCATCCCTCCACCTTGGGATTAAAGCAGTAAAGACCAGTTAACCAAGCAGCTGTCGGAGGAGAGTTTCTCTCCGGTTGACTGAGGGCCGCCGACAGTTGTTTCCTTTCTCTCTTACCGTCCGGAGATAATTCAGTCAACAGGCTTTGAACTGCAGATAAGAGAGGAAGAGGATGATCCGGGGGTTGGGCCTACTGTTATATGGGGCAGAGGCAAAGTAGTAGAAGGGCAGTACAGGCAGAGGAAGCTGCAGGAACAGGTGTATGGGAACTGGAGAGGTCCAAGTAAGATAAGAGCTGAGACGGACGCAACTGTCCAATTTACAGTACACTCTTAGTTTTATGTGGTTTGAAATGGATATAGATTTTTGTGCTTATACATAATAACTTCTTAACTTTTATGCTAACACTTTTCTTTTTTGCATTCACTACTACACAGTCGGCCCTCCTGCACTGGAACATTTAATGATCACATGGCACACGACCTTATCAAACACACAAGTACAATTTTTCAATAGCTGAAATATGATCAGACCCTGAGTTTGGTCAGATCTTAATCTACAATTCACTTCATCATAAGACCAATGAGTCATATGATTTTCCTAATGTCCTATTGTCCATACTCAGTCGTATCTCCTGTGACTGCACATATTTGAGCCCCACCATCATCCTGTTCTTTTCCGTTCCGTTTTATGAATGCAAAAAGATGGGGGAGAGGAAATTAATTTCCAATAAACGTTTGACAGAGTGGCTTTTGTTTTGTCTCGGGCACGTGGTTTTGCATACCTGCCAGGTGTTGTGCGACGCAAACCCCACTGGGCCCCATGCTCTGTGGAAAGGTGCACGATGAAAGGCCTCGGGTGGCCCATCAAAGGGTCCATTGAGATCCAGCCACGAGCAGGACAGAGGGCCACAGTGTGGGCCGTGGAAATGTGACACCCTCTGACAGAAGCTCCATACAGCCCACTCAGGGCCACGCTGACAGCATCGCTCGCAGGAGATCAGGCGCTCTCTCATTCACTTCTACTGACTCTCTACCTGCTGACCCCGGCCAGAGAGACAGCTCGAGAGACAGAGAAAGAGATGTTTACAATCAGAGAGAGAGATTGCCCTGAAAAGAACACGGTGACATGGATCATCTTAAGCTAAGTTCATCTTATGTAAAACAATTGATGATCCCTTAGATAGATATTTACAGCAAAGGTTCCAGGTATTTTTGTGAAATAAGATCAAAATATTTTAAGAAATCACAATTAAGACAACATATTTTGCAGTGTACTGACCTTGGACATGTGTGGACCATGACTCTTTTGACCTGTGCAAGGATATCTGATAAGTGATGTTCTATTCATGAATGATCTGTGAGTTCACAGTATGTGTGTAGGACCAACAAAGTTAATCTTGGTGTAAATCCATGAATCCGCACTACGTCTTTCATAGAGAATACTGTGGTAGTAACTGCTGTGATTACATGGCGATACATCAGAGGGACTGTGGAAAAAAAGTTCCTATTTCATACTACATACTCATTTTTTACAGTATATACTATATGTAATAGTCACACTGTTCTACCATTAATAAAAAAGAAATGAATATACTTTACAATTGTACACTAACAGCACAATACATGCGCTACTGGACCTTGATCCCACAGTTATTATGATATACAGTATCCAGCAGTATATATTTGAAATTAGCATCAACTTTACCAGCTGCAACATTGGAGATGCTTACACATGAATGCATTACTTATTACTTATAACCCAGTCATATAATATAATTGATCATTCTGCATAATGAGTACTTTTACTTTTGGTAATTATAGTATATTTTAAAGCTCATACTTTTGTGTTTTTACTCGTAAGATTTTGAATACAGGACTTTTACATGCAACAATGTTTTTTTTCCACTGTGGTGTTGATACTTTTACTTAAGTAAAATATTGGAGTACAACTTCCATTACCGTACTACATTACGCAAAACATCAAATATATTTCTTAGAAATGATGTGTGGCCTGGAATTTTGACAGAATTTCAGACTAGGGATAAAGTGAGCATCCACAACTATGGAGCTGCTACAGAGAAAGACTTGGTATACACAAGTAGTACGTTTTTCCATTTTTATTAAATAGCTTGAAGACAAAGAGTCTACAGCCAATCTAGTGGTTCTGTACAAAGGAACAGTGACACTGCTAACATCCTGATGTTTATAAGGTCATTTTACCAGGTGCACCCTCTCAGTTTGCAAACATTTGCAAATAAGCTTGAGGTTTTTGAGAAACATGAAATGGTGAACCAACCAACCCAACAGACTGACATTGCCATCCTCAGAGCATCTAGCGTGGCTATAAAGCAACTCATTTGTTCTGTTTTAAAATATGGACAGTATAATAAAAGAAACGGTGAGAAACTTACTAAAAGCTTTCCAGACATCTTTGCAGAACTGAGATTTGCCACAAACGGACAACACATCTTATCTTATTATCTTATCTGATCTTATTAACCAAGCAGCTCCCGAATATCATTCCTACACAGATAAAAAAAGAAGTGTGTTTTAATGAAGTGTAATATAATTTTAACTGCAGTTCCTCAAATTAGCAGTGGCTGGGTCACGACTGGGCTGCTGCTCCCATCGATGCCCTCAAACAGGCTAAGCCTCACCTGTCGGGCAGTAAAAGAGCACACAGGCCTTTCAATCACCAGTGAGTGAGCAGTGGACAGGTTCCTTTCCTCAAGCCCACAACGATAGGTATTAAAAGACACAGGCAAACAGAGACTCATACTGATCAGCTAATGCAGGTATGTGTTCATTTATATATTTTAATCAGATTTAAAAACAATGTAAACTTGATTTGTTATATATATATATATATATATATATATATATATATAGAGAGAGAGAGAGAGAGAGAGAAAGAGAGAGAAAAAATGGAACAAAATTTCAGAATATACCAGTTGTTTGCTTCTAGTTAATCTGATCAATATGAGCGGAATAAAACAAATGATTTCGATATATCAAGAGCTCAGTTCTCGTTAATAATGCGAAACAACATTCAAACACCAAACTTGATTGCACCATCCTGGCCATTCAAGCTCATCACCTTTAAAAGACACAGCCTTAAATAATAAGAGTTGTTCGTGTTGACACCCGGGCTGATGTTTGTTGCTCGGTGATATATTGCGTCGGCAGAGCAGAGCAGTTGTCTGTGCTCTGCACCTGCACCAACCATTCAGCCTGAAGTCTATAAATCCCAGCGCTGCGAGGAATCACAGAGCTGAAATGTTCCACGGCCTGCTCACTGGACCCTGGGTTTGCCTCCTCTGTCACCTTACACCATGTGAACCCCTCAGATATGTGTTTTTGTTCGTGCACATATATGTTTGGCTTTGTGGTAGAACCTTTGCATGTGGCGGTGCTTTGATTAGCTGCCCTCACCACACCAGCGGTACT
>NW_022280037.1:3001424-3053698 GCF_004355925.1 Anarrhichthys ocellatus | reverse complement strand
CCCCCCCCCCCCCCCCCCCTGCTTTCTTCTGCGTCGCACCAACCCCCAACAGCACGTGCTACCGGGCTGTGCATATACAAATCACTACGGCCTTGTTAGCATAGTTTAGTGAAGATGTCAGCTTTACGAGGGCCAGGATGCTTGCTATGCGTGTCAGGGACAGCAGGGGAGGGGCTGACCCACAAGGGGAGTACAGCGGGGCCCACAAGCCCTGCACTGTAAATTTAGGTCTGAGGTATGGGAGCTGTGAAACGACAGGCCCGGACCTCTGTGGAACAGCGTGAACCCACACCGCACCGTGTGATTTAACAGGGACACAGCAGAGCAGGCAGAATTGAAACTGAGAGAATGGGATCCTCACATCAAATAAAAAGAGCGCTCTGTTTTCTGATATATCATAAATAATAATTTGATCATACACCACCGAAGATGCCTTTTCCTGTGCTCATAATCAAAACTACGATAAATGGACATTTGCTTATGAGTATTGTTTTGTGTGTGCGTGTGTGTGTGTGTGTGTGTGTGTGTGTGTGTGTGTGTGTGTGTGCGGAGGGTGCTGGCATCATTAGATTGTTAATCTCATTTCCTTTCTGATGATTGAAAATGGAGAGAGGCTCTGAGTTTATCAGGCAGATAAATGGACGGCCCATCCTCTGAGAAGATCTAATCTGTCATGCGTCAAGGCTAGGGTTCACCTGCTGCCGGATAATAACCATGTCGAAGGGCACAGATGATTTAGGAGAGCCCGGCTCTTTGTTTGCCTTTGCAAACACCTGATGGTTTCATTAATTAACCGGCCACAATTAGCGGCCCACGTCACGCCAGGTAGGCTGTTTCAAGAGAAATATGAGATATTAAAAAGCAGGGAGGAACTCCATTAGAGCTGACCTTTTCTGTGAAATTACTGATATTTGAGATTTAATTCAGAATTCAATGAAAACTTCATCTTTATTCTTATGGCTGAGGCCCTTTCTGTCTCCAGTCTGAAATGGGGTCTCCCGCAGCCTGTAGGTCGTTAATTATGATCTTTATAAATTAAATTAAGAGGATGTCACTGCTTGATTTTTTTATCTTCCTGTCCTACAGGTTAAAGAGTAGATAAGATATTTATCACCTCTTGACTGATCTCCTACATATTAATTATAAAATGTATCAAATTCCCAATTGGCTTTTTTCTTACAGTCTGCTTTCAGTTATCAAGACAACATGTATTGCACATTACCAGAATAAATTGAAAGTATATCCTTGTGAGTTTATTTGAACAAATGGCCTTTCTTCCTGTGAGGCTAAAAACAATCTCAGCTATTCACCTGATAGTTAGGTAAAATATTCAGCGACTGCAGCTGCCTTGTGACATGTGACAGATATGGACCCAGGGACTGAAAAGACAATGTAATTCTGAGGGTATCCATCCTGATAAAAATGCCTTTGGCAAGATTAAGTGCAGTGTATTGTTAGACAGTAACGTTTTAAGATGTGTAATACTCCAGATGATTTTATACTCGCTGAAGGGGAGGTAGAGCTGAGAGTGCTCTTCCTCTATCACATTTCTGTTTTACTCTCCTTTTTTCCTCTCTCTGTCTTTGACTTACTTTTAAACACAAACACACTGAAGCACAAAACGACCAGCACACTCATTTCTCTAAGTCTCCCATTCCAGTCTCGTACTTTGACTCAGGGCCACTGCAGCTGCCTGCTCTCACCTTTTATCTTATCTCTCCCTCTCTTTCTCTCACACACAACCATGTACACAAAAAACACACACAGCCACTGCCAACCGCATTGCATTTATTTATTCGTTATATTTCCTAATTCAGTTTGACGAATGAGTGACAGCTTGACACTTCATTCGGCAAGATTAATAGAACGACACAATATTTACGTGGCAGAGACAGCCAATTATCCCACCATCTATCATCCAGATTATCTTTCTGATTGAAAACTACTCGTCCATGTAATCGGAATTATTTGGAATTAGAAGGGAATTTATGGCTTCTTGTGTCACTTTTTCTGGACGGTGGTAAATTAGAAATATTAGATACATAAAGAGAGTATAGGAAATGGGATAAATAGAGGCCTGGAATTAATGTCGCTCATTTCCATTTTACTTCCTGCCACTGTGGGTGCACCTAAATGAACCCCAATATTATTTTCACAAATTATTGACGCACACACTGTAGGATATATATTCTGTTGCTAGTGGTAATACAATGATGTGGATATGTTTGATTGAGCAATGAGTTGTTTTAATCAGAAAGCAGAATTGAATGTGTTGAACTTTGAAGACAGTAATGGATGGATCTTATCAACAGAGATAGCCTCGTGTATTGATCTCTGGCTATGTTTTTAAATGTCCATCTCACTCAAGGCAGAACCTACATTAGTTTACTCCTTCAACCTCTGTCCTTCAGCCTCTGTTGATTAATTTGCCCGACTCTTTCTATCTCACCCGACAATACTTTGTATTCTGTTTTCATGCATCACCTTTTTGTACCATTCTCTTATCAAACTTTCATCACTTGATTAATTTACCTAATCTCTGAGCTCTGCTTAATGTCTTTGAGTATCTACGTTTCATAGCGAACCCATATTTCCATTCGACTTTTAATGCAAAACAAAAGGACAGAAAAAATGAAGTGTAGCGGCAGACTGTAGAGGTATGTGATGTGGTTGTCAGGCGGTTGTCAGATCAGTTGTGACCCAATGGATGGACAGGACTAACAGTAAAAGCTCCAGCGCGTCTGCACCACACTGCAGGAATCAATACGCTCCACTTGTGCATAATTTTAAACTTGTTTTTAAACAGCTATACCTTAAATTCAAATACACTTATAATGCAATCTGTTTGCCAATGTGGTCAACAGCTGAACGAATAATAAACGTACCTAATATTTGTTAAGGCACATGAATTGACTGAGCATTTTTCGCTGTAGGTCTTTAATAATGAAATTTGGAAAGTGACGTTTCATCCATTTAGTAAATCCTGGCAGTCTAAAAGCCGAGCACTCAGTCATTTCTTCTTTTAGAAATGGTGAAAATTGCCACATATAACAATGTTGCTGGGGTTTGATTTTATTGGCCGGAGTGCGTTCAGACTTGTAAATGGGATTATGCCATCCCAATATAGTGCTTCTACAACTAGCTTGTTTATTTTTATCCTCTTATTAAGGGAGTTGAATCCTTAAAGGGTGCCAAAATTATCCTGCAAACCGCTGACAGGGAAAAATGAAAGGTCTCTAACGGTTATTATAAGCAATCTGTCTGCATTGAAGCACAATGTGACTGCTGCGCTTGCGATACCAACGAGGTGACCTCAGTGAGATGGGGAGGAGAGACATGTTGAAAGTCAGACACACCGTCTGGATGGGACCACCAGGAATATACACACATCATGTGTGCACCACATCCACCCTCAAAAGGACACTCACCATGGACTGTAGAAGTTGTCATTTGACCGTTTTATAATATATCCTTTAGTACATTATCTGAATGTTTTGTATGTGTATTTAAGAGTATGTGGGGCAATCATTTCTGCAAAATGATATCAAAACCTTTATAAATGTAGGTTATTTTGTAGACAAGCTACACTATTAATATATATCAGTACTTCTCACTGATTTGATGGTCTGGAAATCTAAATGTACGAAGCCAGAATCAACTAGGTACCTAGTAAAGTCATTGGTGAGCAGCAGCCTTCTCTGGCTGACATTTACAGCAGACGCACGGAAAGATAAATCCATCATATCAAATCCATACCATTCACTACCTAAGGAATATGAGCTCCATCCCATTGGGTCAGAGATACAGGTTTCCAAAAGTTCGGTGCAAAAGGTTTTCATTTACCCATGTGCAATAAGTGCTCTTAATTCTGATACATTATAAACCAGCCTGTTGCTTCCCTACGCAGCTTAGCAATTTATTTTATCTTTAATCTTTGTGTTAGAGTTTCAGCACCATACACCCAATATTTTGCATACACACTGTGTTTATGTTTCATGTTTTTTTTTTTATGTTGCCTTGCTGCAAAAATAATTTCCTCTTGTGGGAAAGTAAAGATGAGGTGAAGTTAACTGAACTGAACAAAACAAACACAGAGCTCATTCATGGAGGATTCAGTTTAGCAAGATTAAGTCAGATACCAAAACCTGTACACGGACAAGATGGACTTCTACCGCAGTGAAGAAAAGAAAAATAGATACTCGTCAAGTTAACGAGATATAATCAAAAATATGGCTCATCGTGTTTTGCTACTGGCCTGTCAGTGCAGCCGGAAAGCCATGTGTTTTTTTGTTCGTAAATTATTCCTGTAACAGTCAAAAGAGACATGCGGTTAATTTTCTTGATAATGTTATTCCAATAAAAAGCATTTAACTTGGCTTGATTTCCTAAATGTTATTAATCGATAATATACATTTTAATTGGCTAAGAAGCTGATAGGGGGAAAAAAATATTCTGCTTCCACAAGGGACCATGACAAAAGAAAAAGTTTGAATACTTATATATTTTTATATTCAGACAGGGATTTGTTGAGTAATCACAAAATAAAAAGTTGTAGCTAATCCACCCTGCACAGTTTGACTGTCATGGAGATGCATCAATCCATTATCTTTAATCGCTTATCAGGGTTGCGGGGGCCGATCCCAGCTGACAATAGGCGAAGGCAGGGTTCACACTGGACAGGTCGCCAGACTATCGCAGGACTGACAAATAGAGACAGACAACCATTCAAGCTCACATCCACACCTACGGGCAATAAAGAGCCATCAATTAAACTAAGCTGCATGACTTTGGACTGTGGGAGCAAGCTGGAGAACCCGGAGAGGACCCACGCTGCCACACGGAGAACTATCCAGAAGGCCCGTCCTGCCCAGGAACCAAACCCCGTCCCCTCTTGCTGTGAGGTGACAGTGCTAGCCACCACATGGAAATGCTCTTTGCCAAATATCTTTATCATAGATGGCTGCAGGCTGCTGGTATTTTGGATATATCTCATGAGTTAGCAAAGCCAAAATCACTCTGCTGCTTGACTCCTTGGGCCCCGGGGAGCAAATTAACAGTATCAAGTTCTTGGCTTCCCTGTAACCTTTCCCCATCCTGACTGACATTTGTGTTTTCCTCTGCCTTGGGCCTGGGCGTATGGAGATGCTGCATATGTTAAATAACTGCATGCATGTGTTGCTGTAAGGGGTATGTCTATGTGTGATGTGAGAATGTGTAAATGTCTACATATGTGTGTGTTTGTGTGCCAGCCACGTCCAGCTGTTGCGTGGAGGGGCTTCCTCTGCTGCGAAACTGAGACTCTGTGCAGGAGGCGGCTACATTGGAGGGGTCGCGACCTCAGAACATGGCACAGATTCACAACGCTGGCAAGTATCCGACACTAGAGCCTCTGAAAAGAGTTGATATGTTGTTCTCGGGTTATGAAATCTGGTCAGGGTCTTGTCACATTATCATTACACTTGCACAGCACACTACTGTGCAGGACTAGGAGATCTGACAGAGAGACAATTAAAGAGACAGAGACATTTTACAGTCAGAGAGAGATTTTGCTGAAAAGAACATGGTGAAATAGATTATTTTAACTTAAAAGGTTGATTATCTTGTTTAAAACAATTGATGATCCTTTAAAAATATTTACAGCAAATTTGTGGGTATTTTGGACAAAATATTTTGTCGTGACAATTAAGACAAGCTGTGTACTGACCTTTGACATGTGACATAACTCTTTTGACCTGCGCAAGGACATCTGATCAGTGATGTTCTAAATTCATGAATTGAAGGTATATGTGATAAAAAAAAGTTAATCTTGGTGTCACTAAATGAATCTGTACCACATCTTTCATAGAGGCTTGTCCAAATGAAAAGTCCATGAAAGCGCTCTCAGAAATCTAGCATCTTTCAGTGTGCATACTGAACACACGACATATATTTTAGTGGTGTAACTAAGTACATTTACTCTTTGCATTAAGTACAATTTCAGAGTTAGTTGTACTTTACTTGACTATTTCCATTTTTATACTTCTACTCCACTATGTTTGTTTGACAGTTATAGTTACTAATTCATGTGAAGATACAATATTTTACATAGTATACATGACCATGCAATAAAATACAATGCGGCCTTAGAAAAATGTGTGAAACGGTTCAAATGAACTCTAACTCAAACCAGCCATAACATTAAAATGCATCTTATACATGTATCAGTAATAATAACCAATTAATGTGATACATTATAGCAATATACTCTGACTGGGCCCATTCTGCTGCATAATGAGTACTTTACTTTTACGCATTTGTAACATCCAGGCTTGACTACTGCAACAGTATCCTCTATGGTGCCATAATCAAAGTCCTAAATTAACTCGATCACATCGCCTCAGTCCTCCATGACCTCCACTGGCTTCCAGTTAAACACAAGATGAAAAGTTTCTACTCAACCTACAGTACAAGGCCCTCAACAACCTGGCTCCCCCCTCTCTCACCGACCTCCTCTGCCGGCCCGCCCCCTTCCTGATGCCTCAACCTGCTGATGCCAAACTCCTACAAGTCTCTAGGACCAAGTGCCGGACCTGGGATGACAGAGCCTTTTCCGTTGTCGCCCCCTCTCTGTGTAACCCTTTTCCAAACTATATAAAAAATGCTCTCACATTGCCATTATTCAAAAAGGTAAAACAGTAGTAAAACTATAACATATCGGCCAAGCCAATAGCGTGAAAAACAATCAGATTTTAAAAAAATCTGAATCTCGTTACGCTGTGACTGGATGATGAAGCTGCACTGAAACACGTGTAATTGAACTTCTGAGGAGTGAAGTGGACACAGTGAATTTTAGTTCCCAGACCAGATGACGTGGTGTGGTAGAAGAGGGATGGAAATACGGTTGGGTATATGAACCTTACAGTGGAGCTGTCATGGTGCTAATGGAGGAAGTGGAGCAGAGGGTCAGGAGTCCTCAGCACCTGTGTGGAAGATTAATGACCACAGAGCCACGTACGGGAGGGGAAGACAGACAGAAAAAGAGAGAAACTCTGAAACAGGCCTTGGCCTATCCGACTAACTCAAAGGTCAGACCTGCTTGACCTTTGCTAGGGAGCTACGATATTAACTATGCCTGTGTGCAGCACTGTCACCAGTGTTAGTCTGAACATTATCGAGACAAAATTCCTTCAACAGATATCAAAACCAGCCTGAGAACATGCTACAACATCACCTGGGATCATCATGCTACATGTAAAGTCTGTCATTGAGCAGTTAGATTCATATTCAGCACAAGCTGTTGTCCCTTTAGACCATAAAAGCTGCTTTCAGGCAGTGATGACAGTAGAGACCTTTATGATTACCTCAGTAGCATGCAGCGCAACAGAAAAGAGATATCATCATTATCTCGACACAAAGGCGGCCCTCACATTGTTAAAACAATTTGCTGCTTGCTAATGTAGGCTGTCAGAGCGGCGCACAGGTCTAGTTCCAAGAGTTAAGTTGTAGGGCTTTTTTCCCCTCCTGCCTGCCTGGGGAATCACGGCGGGTACGAGGCTCATTTCCTCATCAAACACAGGACGAGTGATTTGGAATATTTATGAGGCTCCCCATTTAAGTTAAACATTTAACAAAAAAAGCCTCCGATTAAAATGAGACAGCAGAAAGGGTTAAAGTCCCTGTGGGCAGCCAAGGCTAAAAATTAAACATGGAATGCTGGAGATGAATAAAGTAGCAGGTTTCAGGTTTAAGGCAGATTTCAGCTCAGTGGCATTATACTGTATAGAAGCAGTGGTGATATGGCATATGTTAAAACAAGCTTTTCATTGACTGTGACTAGAATTCTAATTAGGTATGAAGAGATAATGCTTTGATAAAGTGAATGCAAGATCATTTTTGAATAATTTGCATACTAATGTGACAATTTACTATAAATGAGACACCGTAAAATATGTCAGAAAATACGAAAATCAAGTACGTGAAAACAAAAATCTACATATTTATCTGTTTTGCTATTTATTAATCCCTTTGTGTGGAAAGAAAATACATAGATTACCTCATGAGGCAAATATCAGATGATTATTATGTGGTATGGTTCAGTGGTAAGCTAGTTAATAATCCTCAATCACTCTCATCAGAACATTGTTAAATGAAAAAAACAAACCCTGATAAGCACACATCAAATTGTTGAATACAGATACATGATGACTGACTCTTCCAATGGTCCTGTCACAATAAAGATATCAGCGCTAGTAACCCTGCTTAGGTCAGAGGGCACGTGTAACACAATGCCGCATTGACTGTATTGATAATCTATGGCTCCCTTTCATTCCCTCTCTCCTCTCCTCTAGTCTTTGTAGCAGCAGATCATTGAGCGGCCGAGAAGGAGGGGTCAGCCAGCTCCATGGTCGGCTCAGTGACTCTCTCTACTTCCTGTTTAATCACCAGTCCCTCAGGGATATTCTGCCATCCACCTATCACACCAAGAAAAAGTCCAGGTGCTTCATATTGCTGAGAGATGAAGGGCTTGGGTGAGGTCCAAGTGTGTATCAGTATGTGACTGTACACTGATTTTTCCAGGATGCATATGTGATCGTGAAAAATGACTGTTGTGTGTGTCAAATGATGTGTATGTGTGTGTACCTATCTATGTGTATGTGGTGTACCAGATTTACTGGGCATGGTCACAGCTGTTATGGTTGTGGTGGAAACCTAACTTTGTGCGCTTGCAACTACAATCCCAAGACGATCCTTTACTCATTTCAATGAGACGCTACAGGGATATCAGATCAGTTCAGATCTATAAGGAATGGTTCAAGATGCTTATTTGAATTTACAGCTGCAAGATCAGATTAGTTGAGCATAAAGTCTGGAAACAGAGGTAAACAGCTTCAGCATCACCTGTTTTTGTTATTTATGGTTCCTACATGAATTGCATCCATTTAACTTAGCTACACGTTATGTAATGTACCCCGCAGCTCACTGTAAACAATATCAATAACTGTTTTATCATTGTGAACACTTTATATTGAATGAGTTTTCTTGAATGCTTCCCTGGGGAGGAGGAATACTGTTTGTTTATGATTTCGCTGGCAGCCCTGAGTTAAGTGACTCATGGCTCAACCACTGAGACACCGCCTCAGGCCATCATATGTTGCCCGCCAAGGTTCCACGGTGCAATCTTCATCCGCTAGTGTGTGTGTGTGTGTGTGTATACAAGTATATGTGGGTATTCAAGTTTTTCTATCTATCTATACAGATGTGGCATTTTCTTTACGAGAAAACATGCGAAGGGTACACAGAGGCTGCATTAATTACTGATGCAACTGTCACAAACACGGTAAAATGATGCAATGTTGTGAGGCACAATGGTCAAAATTTGACCCAACATTGGCTGTGAAATGCATAACTGTACAATTTTGATTTTCATAAAAAAACAGGCCTTCTTTAGCTCTGTAGCTGCTGGTAAAAGACAATAATTTAGAGTCAGTTAACACCTGTTAGTGCCAAGCATTAAGAGAATTTATCACGGTGTCTGATTTATTATAATGTCCCCTCGGTTGATGCAAATGGTTTTCCGGTATTATCTTGTAGCCTGGAATGAAGGTCTTCCAAAGGCAGCCCCCCTATTGTGGCAGTGTGATCTCATTTTCTCAGCGGTGAAGCGAACCGCTAGCCTCCCTCTGATCCACCTGGCAGGAGGGGAATTTGGACTGAGACAGGCTGGCCAGCCCACTGACCTCTGGGTAAAATCTCTAGCTGCGCTGGGCAGGCAGCCGGTGTGGGCCAACGATGGGGCACGAGTGACTGAAGCAATAGGGCTGTGATTAGCTGACATGGCGGCTGGGTTTTGCAAGCTGTCCTATTCTTGGGCGTGGGTGGGCAAAGGGGCAGAGCAGCTAAAATGGGAATGAATGTATTGATCCTGCTGCCGTTCTCAGAACGACATGCACAAGCTATTTTTACAGGAGGGGGAACACATTGCTGGCGAAGGCAATCTGTCGGTGACGTAGATAAGCTCCTAAAGAATAGATGGACCCAATGGAAAAAAAGATGCAAGCTTGATTTAAAGGAATAGTTTGCCATTTTCTTATTTGCTTTATTGCCAAGAGTTAAAGGTGCAAAGATCAATACCGCTCTCTTGTCTGTACACTAACACTAAACATGTAGCTAGAACCAGCATCCATTTAGCTTAGTTCAACATAAAGACTGGAAACGGGCGAGTCTGGTACTGTCCAAAGGTCACAAAATCAGCCAACCAGCAACTCTAAAGCTCATTAACACATTAGCTTTCAAAGCTAAGAAATAATGTTTCATTTTTTGCGGGGGCTTGGTAGCTAGGTTTGTGTGTGCTCACATTGCCACGTTTGAATTGTTTTTCGGAGGATGTCCGTTTGATAGGAGTACAATAACAATAGATCTATGTAACTATGTAATCATTTTACAGAAGCAGTATATGAATGATGCCTAGACGGACGATGTCACAACAAGATCCCTGTCACAGTGCAACAAAGCTGTCCACTGCTATATCTCCTCCCCCCTCGCTGCCCTTTAGTGCCCGTGGGAAGTTAGCTGGTCCTATTGCAATGCTGCAGCCTGCTAACAGCCAGAGTTCTGTGGAGGCTTATTCTCACTCACGCCACTCACTGAACTCCTCCACTCTTTTTGCATAAAGTAATTGCTGTCAGGGAGTGTGCACTGCAGAGAGTTGCTTGGGCTCCACAAGCACTGAGGGTGAGATTAGGGAATAAAAGAGCTAAGTCAGTGCTACTTAGGCACTCCCAGATCCTGCGTCTGTCATTGTGCTGCTATGGATGAGGGCTGACAGTGATGAATATTGGCCAAAAGTTGGTATTCCACATGATGATTTTCCCTAATGAGAATTGATGAATGCAGGAGGGGGGACTCAGGATTGTGTGATGAGAGGAGGGACCACTCATTAGAAGCCAGTCATGCTAAGTTGAGCGGCTTTAAGGTGGGCAGGGCTGAAGGGCTGTATGCCACTCCAGCAGTTCTTCAAAAAAATGTCAGCTGATATCATTGATCAATACTGCCTCACACAGAAGAGTGTCAAAACTAGATATATCCAAAAGAGGAACAAAATCAATAAGAAAACTCCTCCCTGTGCAGAAATTGCTTTCAGCATTACTGTCTACATAGCAGAGCATATAGCGAGCTGTGAATCCATATGCATGAAGTTGTGGTAAACACCTGGGTGTGGGACAGTCGCAGGCCTCTGCTGTCCCAGCTGCAGCCACACCAGCCGCGGAAGGGGAGCAGGGCCGCTGGTCTAGCAGATGGCAGCATGGGCTTTGAAAAGCCATGGCCCTGAACGAGCCCCAGGCAGCCCCAGAGGCCAAAGCTCCACATGTGGCAAGCCAGGAAGGACATTAAGTGGATAATAGTTAATAGTGAACCAGGTCATTTACTATCATGTGCGTACTTTATGAAGCACAACCGCCACCACTGTGTGCAGAAGGGGCCGTGGCTGAGAGAAGGTTTAACTTTAAGAAGCAGATAAAAGGGCTAAAGGATCATGCAGGGCCATTTGCAGACTGTCACGTTCTTGGATAAACATTGCGCAATACTTCAGGACATTTCATAGCTTGTTGTTGGGTTGGTGAGTAAGCATGGTGAACATGTTTCAGTCTTATGACTGACCACAGAATATGGCCTTGCTCTTTTCAACATTTTCCACCCTAGATGTTATTGCCCCTCTCCTTTACAGGGCCCAGGGCCATGTGATGTGTCACTCCACTATGGTTAAGTACAGATGAAGAGATAGCCTCTTTAATATCCAGGAGCTCATTTCACAGTGGCTGGCAGGTCACGGCATGATGACAGCTAAACAAGCCAGTCTACAGGATGGAACATAAGCCACACAGAGCATATGGACTGAGGCCTGCACTCTCCCGAGTGTACAGAGGATACCAAACACTCAAGATGGATTGTTATTAAGATACAGTTAGTGGTGAAAAGATACATGCATTTCTTGAAATAGCTAAATATGCAGTTTTTGAAGTGCAAATGGCCTCCACCAGCCAGAACATTTGGAGTTCCTCTGTGTCTAACTTCACTGTTAAGGACAGTCCAACTGTTTCCTCTTCCTTATCCAAAGTGATGGATTTTGTCATTGGCAGATGCAAAGGGATATCTAGGGACACATAATAGGATTGTCTTGTCTACATTGTATTTTCTTTCTAAAGTGAATGAGGATATCTCTTTACGTCACAGAGTGAAATAATGTATCCGATAGGCGCATTACAAACCATTTAACCACTTTGTGCTGTATTCATAATTTGATTTTAACTGCAGCTTCCTTCAGAAATCTAGCCGTCACCATCTCCAATATTGGATTTTTCAAATACTCCCATTCATGAAGCCCTCTCTTTATTCCCTTCCCGTTGAAACGACATGGCTTTTAATCAGCCAATGCACAAAATGTCTGACTGCACTGGAGTCATTAAACCTGCCTCTACACAGAGACATGCACACATCCCACTGACTGCATCGCCTATTAGAGAGATGGAAGATTATGGCCTAAATGAAGCCATTAGTTACGCAAACCTAATGATCATCTTATTTGTATGTATGAATCTGATCCATTTCCCTTGCTCAAGTCAAACATTGCTTCCCTCAAATGATTTTGGAGGAATTGAGTAAAAACAACAGCGGCATCAACAACAAAAACAACATCAGGAGCCGTAATGAAAGGAGCGGAGGGAAAGGCACTCAGGCAATTGCATCCATTACCCCTCTCCTCTATGTGGACCCCTTCACAGGGATTACCCCTGGTTCCAGAGAGGTTGATTATTAGACGCTCGCAAAGGTTTCGTTTGAATCGCCCCAGTTAAACGAGAAATTGCAGGCTGAGGAGAGAGGCTAATAACAGTTATTAACCCCTGTGCAGGCGGCAGTGTAAAAGAGCGCCACAATAACGAGGTGCACCACCAAGGTTTGAGGCGCAGCGCAGCTAGCACACCCCCGAGGAGAAGCTAACTTATTAAAATAATGAATTAGCCGACCAGATTACTGCAGCCTGCGGCAAAGGCAATTATCCCCCTCCAAATCCCTGGACAGGGCTCCCTAGCGCCACCATAAAACAAGTGCTCAGAAAGCAGGAGCCCTCCGCTCCACACAAATGAATAGGCTGTTAATTAGGATCTCTCCCGCTGCGGGTAGCCTTCCCCACTGCCATAACAGAAACCACTTCCACGACAGGGAGAGGGAGGAGGGGGGAAATAATGGGAGGAATGAGTGTGATTGCAATAGATAGTGAAATATTTAAAGAGTGAGAAAAAGTGAGACTGCGAATACTTTCAGGAGCATGAAAAAACACATGTTGTAGAATGACAACGCAAGAGTTAGTTTGACTGATCATCGGTGGCCTGAACTGAAAACCGTGTGTGATGGCCTCTTTGGAAACAGCAATCAATCCCAGGCCTGTGCTGTGATCTCTGCTAAACATTTGATGGCTTTATTGTATACAAGGTCAGGTCCAGTGAGCCAGTGTGGACTGAGAACCAGTGCCGTCCTTCAGTGCATAACAGCAATTCTACAACAAAACTGTGGACTAATAAGATGCGTTTAAATACCTAACTTTTTTGTTTTGAATAAGTGTAAAAACTAATGAAGATCACCAACATCAGCTAGGATTCCCTTAAAGTCTGAGGTAAAGTGTTACTCCTAAAGAAGGGGTTATTGGTCCTCCTTGGCATGTAGAAACAGTCAGACGAGGATAGAAGTGAAGTAGGCCAATGGCCACCCTGAAAAAGAGCCCTCTGTACTTCATGACATATATACAGCCTCTAATGGTTATAAATACTAAAGCATCACATGGTTGACATTGTGAACCAAATCTGGCCACCTTCTGCTATCACCTTCCAACTACACATCAGTAGAAAATCACAAAGTTTTGAAGGCTGGACTCACCTTGTCCTGCATAGCTACACTTACACAAAGCAGGGAGATAACTGTCTAAGTGGATACTGTGCCAAGAGGACCACTGCTGCTTACACATATTGTGGTTCAGCTACTTATTTGGATGTTCTATTATGCATTTCAGCCATAACGCCTGTGTGAAACAGACCATTCATAGAATTGATCTTTGGGTAAAGATTAACCAGATACATCTGGTCTACATTTAATGCTTCAAATAATTAATGAAGCTTCCTTCCAAGCAGGATTTTTTAGGTTTTCACCAGGTTTATTTCATTCTGTTTTGCAAAAAACTAAAATGAGTTTGTTATGGGAATATTATCTTCCATGATGTCAGTTACTCTTGGGTATATAATGCTACTAATTTTAATGAGAAAAGATTGATATGTTTACATTACAGTGAACTGAATTGCATTTCGTCGACATCATACAGTGCTGTATTTACTGTATATATGTATAGAGTCATTTGGAAAATGAAACATTATGTATTAATAGTTTTTAAAGCAATACTCTTTATAGTGTGCTTTGCTCCCAAGAGAGCGATTATATAGTCACACAGATATGCAGGGCACAAAACAAGACATTATGCCAGTGTACTGTATGAAAATGCCTGCAAGGTTTGACATGAATGCAATTTCACGTAATTTGAATGCCTTTCATGAGGCAAGGACTCTTTTGAACTGTCTTAAAAAGCTCATCCACCATAGTAGCTGCCAGTGGCCCTGGGTACAGAGGAGTCATGTCGACAGGCCCAATTAATGATGGGGCGTCTGAGAGTGAATGAATGAGGAGCTTTGAGAGGATTCCTCCACCTTAAATCCCCCTGTGCTGCTGCTCCCAGACTGCCTGTGAAGAACAATCAAACGGCAGCAACCCCCTCCTATTTATCACTTTAAGACATTAGCCAGACATGGGCCTGAATATTAACCAGCTCCTTTTCCAGGAGAGTTCCACACCAAAGGCTGCGTGTGGCAACATACATTTTTAATCACAGGGGGAAACGAGGCCTCTCAATCGCTCTCATCCATTACTGTGTGCTTAACTCTCCGCATTTTTTCCACAGGGCTCTCAAAACAAGAAAAAAAGCTTTATTTGCTGTTGCTCTTCCCTTGCGGTTATTGGTTTGATTTTGATATTGTTTGTTTATATTTGAGCAGATTCTGCGGTTTCTTGATGGATCCCAGTGAGTCATTTCTCCTGCTAATTGTTTGTAAAGCACAATCTAACTATCTCAGTGACTATCTTGACTATGCTGACAGAGTTCATTTCCCTGGGTTTAGTGTGTGTCTTCCTGCGTACGGACAACTGGGCGGAGGCAGTGGAGCGTGAGCCAGGCTTCCACAGCTTAATTGGAGTCATGTTCTCCAGAGCCTGGAGCCTGCTCCTCTCCCTGCACCGGCCTCTCTGGTGCTGGGCCTGTGGTGGGGAAGGAAGGGTAAGGCACGGGTACCATGCAGGGAGATGATCTGTTCACCCCACCCTCTCCCTCTGGGTCCCCCCCCACTGTGACACATGGCACCCTGGTGACAAGGTCACTCCACTGTTGTGGCACCACAGGGGGAACTGGCCTTATTATCAGGAGAGAAGACATTCTTAAGAAGAATCTAAAGGAGGATCTGATCTCCAATCACATTTATTCACGCAAGACAAGGTTTCTTATATCCAGGAGCTTTCTTTCTTTTTCAAGGGTAAAAATTTACTTGAAATTAGTTGAATGATGATCATTTTCTTAAATTTAGACCTATACGTGTATTTATACTTTATTAGAGAAGCATTCAGGGAGCACAGTAACAGCAATTCCCGGAAAATAGCATGTAAACCCTTCGCTTTATAATATATATTAACTTATAATGTCTAATCAGCTGAGAGTGAGTCAGAGAGGTATGGATTAAATTTACATTTTTAAAATGCAAGCCAATGCAAATGTTGTATTGGCTTGCATTTAAGGTGTCCACTACCTATACAAAAAGGTGCCATTTTATAAATCTGCAAAGAATTACAATATAAAAGAGCTGCATCAACACATCACTGACACACTCTTAACAAAATGAAATGTTTCTTTGCTTCACTAAATATATTACAACTAATTTAGATCAGTATATTGTACAGGTGTTGCTGTAATTGTTCACTACCTGTATTATTATGACATATTACTTGGATGGAAAGGAAAGGGTGGGCAATCATGTGACAAAAGTCAAGACCTGAACACATAATCCTACAAGCTCGCTACAAGCACCACAGCTCACTGTGCACATACGTAGCACCCACAAGAATAACGTCATTAGACTTTTATTTTGAAATGTTTCAGAATTGTATTTTCGTTATGTAAGGTGAACTTACATAAAAAAACTATTAAATTCGCATTTTGCAACACAAAAATATATGTTGATATATAGACGTGAAAATGACGAACAAATCCTAATAACTCCAATAGACTGTAGATCGTATGAAACGACTAATGCAGTCAAGGCTTGAATCATTATTCTGTAAATTAGATGTTTATAAGACAAGTAACGCACCACATCTTTGGTTAAGGAAGTTAAAAAGCCAAATTTCTTTCAGTCGATGTCCCAATTGTTAAGGTAACTATTTAATAATCCCTGTTTAGTGAAGAAATTACAGAAAAGGGTTAAATGAGGTACACCATGCATGGGCTGGCACTGCACTGACAGCATTTATCAAACTCAATCTCTCTCAGTGTAAGAAAGTGAAAACTAAGGAAAGTCATTTTGTGCCCAATGAAAGTTTTCCTTTGGAAATTTTGCCTTCCATTAAGAAGCAAATTAAGCACTGGACCAGTGCATTCTAGAAGGTCCACCCCCTCCAAATACACACACTTCTAATTTGTGATTTATTATGTTCTTGATGTGTGAGGAGCATTGGTGTGCTGTTGAGTGAGAGGCGGTTTATTCACTCCACAGTGGGTGTGTGTGTGTGTGAGAGTATTTGCCAGTGCATATGTCTCGCAGAGAGAGGTGAAGCAGAGTATGCAGCCATCATTCACTGCCGTGGGTCGGCCCTCACACGTGACAGCAGGTGACCAGTGTCAGACAGAAAAGGTCACAGGCCTGCACTCTCTCCCAGTTTACGCAGCTTAAAAAATCCTGCAGATAACCTGACAAAATCCGACTCTACGAGACTGATTATCTGCTGTTCTTAAGGTTTGGGTCATGGTGAGATGTTCACTGGCTGGAGCAGCTGAAAGTGCGTGCTCACTTGGCAGGATGCCTCTTTACCTGATGTGTTTTCTCTGTCCTGCTCTCCTCTCTCGCTATTTCACTTTCTTCACTGCCCATTTTTCTTCAGAACTTTAAACAGCACGTCGCCTTTCTTCCTGGCTCGTCTGTCTGTATGGAAGTCTGGAGGCGGTGTTTTTGAACATCTTTCAGCCTGGCTACTCTCTGTGGGAGTCCTCTGACTTGAAGGTACTACCTTATTTGTGTAATGTGTGATGCACATTTGACATTCACCTGTGTGTGTGTGTGTGTGTGTGTGTGTGTGCGTGCTTGTGTGTATGTATGCGTGTTTGTCTCTGAGCTTATTCTTGTGTTCACAGGCCCATTAGTGAAATAGATGAAATGCATTCCTTTTTCATCTCGGTATTGCCCAAAGGGTGTTTTTCCTTTCTTGCATTACAATTATAGTAAGCGGTCCCTCATTAGTGGTAAGCATGTTTTAATACCTTGATAAGGGAATTTCACACAAACACATGCAAATGTTTTTTTGTTGTCGCGAGCACAAGTAGCCAAATATCTGTTGTCCTGGGTACAATGTTGGTTGTTTTGGTGTTATTTTTCAGGGGGAAGATAAAATCTGCGGGATGAAGATTAGCTATGAAGTTTTACATAGGAAACCTTTGTACTGGCCCCTCTATTGTGGGAAAAGGGCATTGATAGGAAGGCAGATACAGCTGATCAATAAGTAGTGCAGTTTTCTCCCCAGGCCTTCCTTCATATCTCTCTCTTGTTTGTGTTTTGAAGGGGTCGGGGGTAGGGTCTGGTAAAGTGGTGGCGTGGGCGGACCCCTTTATCAATCAGGATTTTAATTACACACGTCTAGGGCGACAGCTAGATTAGAAACCAATCGACGCTATCGGCCACAAAATCTAATTACTGTTTATTGACAGATAAGGGCAGGCCCCCTTCACTTTTCCAAATAAGATAAACCTCCCCCCTCGTACACAATGAAGAGCAGCTCATACTGTCCATGAAAGACTCGATGATAAGTAAACCCCCACCAGAGAATTCCTCTATGCTATTGGTGAGACATTACGTCTATGGACTTCTCTGTTAGAGATGACACAGGATCAGTGTGAGAGACAAATTACACCTCTCCGATGAGCTTTGTAACAGTAGAAGCCTTTTGCTAATGCACTACTTGTGTGTTGAGGATTATTTTTTTTTCTCATTGGAGCTCATCTCGGTAACCTTTAAACTCACGTGTCAAAAACTCTAGTTACTCCTTGTTTGTAAGTTACTCAAGTCAATGGGGTCTTAATGATGAGTAATGAGTGACCCTTAACCCTGCCGAGTGCACACAGGTGAACCATTCCGTCTCCCGTAGACACATATCTCCCCTGAGGACAGTCCATCTTCGCCCTCCTCGATGTCCTCCTCGCTCTGAGCTACAAACTGCCCCCAACACCCTCCGCACCCTCACCCACATCAGCCGTTTTACAGCCTCCGTCACCGCGCAATGCACTTTACCTTTAAAGCCGAGAATCTGCTTCAGGTAAATATGGAGTAAATGATTGGATTATTGTTCTTTCATTTGGCTGTGTAGTAACGGCTGGATTATAAACATTGCAGAGTATAGATTTCCTGTCAGATCCTATGAATCAGACATCCTTATCTCATTTCCAGACTGCCGCTTCACCCATGCGCTGCCATCTCCCAGCCAGGGAGTCTGGGAGAGCGTGGGGAAGCACACACACACACACACACACACATGCAGACATAAACATAAACAGACAGACAACCAGACACAGTCACACACACAGATGGGTTAGTGGTAGAGAGAGAGAGAGAGAGAGAGAGAGAGAGAGAGAGAGAGAGAGAGAGGCAGAGAGACTGTTGTCACCCAGCACAGCACAGGCACTCCAAAGTCCATTCGAAGATTTCAAAAACCACTTAGTCCCCCTGTCCATATTTGTTAAGCAAGTAAATCTAAGGGCTGCAGCGCACTGAATTCAAAAAGAGAGAAGAGACAGCGATGTAGAGAGCATGAGAGAGACGGAAAGGGAGAAAGATATCTCCTAAATGAAATTTAGGCGAGGGTGGGATGGAGATTGGCTGACAGCAGGTGGAGGGAGAGAGGCTTTGGACCCTCTGATTTAGTTTGAATCGCTCAAAGAAAAATGTTCAGGTTTGAATAATGCAGCATTTTTGACCGGGGCTGGAGATTGATGCCTGATTCATCTGATGTTTGGACATCATATCAGCAGTTGTGTCTGATATGTTTCATGTTTTTTTTTTCTCTGCCTGCCTCTCCGCCTCTTCACTGAATTTCGTTTCACTGGATTACCAACACTGTAATTAGGTTAGGGAGCTGTGTGGACCAGTAACCGCCGCACAAGCATGCTTTTCTTGGAATCCATCAAAACTCACCGCAGAACTACGGAGAGTCAACAAAACGCCACACGCAAAACTGGTATTACACAATTGTAGGGCGCATGGAAACCCCCTATTGATTCTACATCTGAAAGCAACAAGCAGAAATGTTAATCTGTCTGCGAGCTTTCATTCTGTCTCATTTCAAAAGTGCCATTCCAGTGCATTCCAGTTTATCATCAGAGTACAATAGCAGGCGGGAGAGAACGCAAAAGAATATTTGCTCTTGTAGGTCACTGTGACGTTGGCCATTATCATAATTTATTTGATGGTGACTTTCAGAAAACCATAACAAAAACCCATGAAATCCCATTTTAGGGGACAATCAGTTGATTTCGATACTCAAGTGTCAGAACATATATTTGTGGATGATATTGCATTGGTAGAGACAAGTACGTGCAACTCTTCTGAGCGTAAACCAGAAGTGATTCAGATTAGTTTGAAGGAGGGGTCGAAGTAACGCTGAGTTTTACTATCAATTCACCTGCCACATATTTTCTTGGTAAATCAACAAATTGTTAAATCTATAAAATGTTGAAAAATAGTGAACAATGTCACAATTTCCTGAAGTCCAAACTGACATCTCCAAATTGCTTGATTTGCCCAACCAAGAGTCCAGAACCCAAAGATATCCAGTTAAGAATGATACAAAGCAAAGAAAGGCAGCACATCCTCACATTTGGGAGTTTGCCTCTTAAGTAAATGTTTGAAATGTATGATTAACGATGATTCAAATTTTAAAACAGTTGCCGGTTTATATTCAGTTGATCAACTGATTGATCAACTGAGCGTTTCAGCTCTACTTTGAACTACATTAAGCAAAAAGTAGATGTAGGAACTGAAATAAAGATTCTACAACTCCATAAAACCGCTGTTCCAATCACATTTCCTGACAATATCTCAATGACATTACACATTACAGCCCTTCATCTCATGGCTCCTTAAGAGAGGATTGTTTATGTTAGCCAATAAAACAAAAAAAAACTACATGTGATTGTGAATTCGTACAATTAGCGATGTTCTCCTTCACCATCTGGAGAATTCTTTCTGTGGGTTGTTGAGAGCCGCTCACTGGTAGTTAATGCACCTAACAGGGAACTGAACAGGACCGCTGTTGTCGTTCCTTAGTGCTGAAGCGCTGTGCCATTCCATTTATAGATTTTCTCTTTGATGGGATAATTTGGTCTTTATATCTCTCACAAATGAAGTGATCCTCAGCGCTCCTTGCGCAGCTCAATGTGCAGCTCCCATTTTCAAATACAGTTAATTGCATTCGAAAAGAATCAATGATACTTTCGCAGTGACAATATCATTCTTTTAATGTCACTTAATTTCCTCAGTGAAATGATTACATCAATAGCCTGGAACCCATTTCTATCTTTCAGCATGAATTAATCTATTAAGGACAATAATTACACGTTTGTAATGGATAGGTTTTTTTTGTGCTCAGAAGTAAATGCAGTCGAGTCTCCATTGTGCGCCAGGTTGTTGGCACTGTCCCGACTGTCATTCATTCAGTTTATGAATTACACTATCACCCTGGGAGAAAATAAATAAATAAAGGTACCTCTGCTGCAGCTCCTTGGTGGCCTTGTTTTGAGATAGCCCTCCCTCTAGTGGAGATGATAGCGGTGGTGACTGCTGTCAGCCGGCTTCATGCTCTGGGCCACAGCTGAGGCAGTCAGTCAATGATGGAGATTCTAAAATGGGTGGAGGAAATCCTTTCATAAGACAGGATAAAACAGAAATTATATGAACAATTTCAAATCTTTTTTTTTAAATCACATTTCTAAAAGGAAAATGGCTCCAGAAGCTGTAGGGTTCGGTGTGCTGCTTTGAAATGTATTTTAAAATTGTTTATACATATTGATGTTTCAAGTATATGTAGTATTTTGCCATAAAACTGACAGTGGATCCTAAAATAAGGGCCCGAGAACCACCAGGGGTCATGCAGAGGGGTAGTACGGGGGGCTAGTGGTACGTTCCATTTCACGATTATGTACAACACGTGCATTGATTATAGTTCAGCCTACTTTCACATGGTGGCTTTTACAGGATCTCACCTTGGCTTCAGAAAAATACATACCAAAAATACATTAAAAAACATAAATGAAAGAGTTTGTGAACGCCTGGGTTTATGTGACACAGCTACTGTGACCTCTGCAACAGACGAGACACTGCTATTATCCTGTTATTTATTCATTAATAGTGGAAACCAATCGACGGCCGTGGTGTTCAACTTTTTCACATCTGCTGTCCCCTGCCACTACACTTGTGGGGTGATGAGCAGAGGGCCAAAATAAACAAAATTAGAGCCTTTGACAGAAGTCAACAAATTGCTGTACAGACACACGCATAGAGGTACTTCTACGCTGCCTACAATGATATTGAGTGAGTTTCCTTACCGGCTGGGGTGCCTATAATAATAATTCAGAAAGCAGTGAATAATAAGATAATAACGGTGGAACAATCAACAGGATGTATTCTGCGGTATTTTACAACATATAGTATGAAACGAAAAAAAGGGGGAAGTTAAAGTCACGAGACGAACAGGCGAAACGATTACATTTCCTCCTTCCCTGAATCACATCTGACCCCGCTCACCCAAGTCCTGCTGCCGGTGGAGGTGTTTGGTTTAGCCACAGGGCGCGCGCCGGAGGAGGAGTTGCTAGTGTGGCTGCGGTGTGTGACAGTTAAACGGCGCGCTCAGACACGCAGAGCCACATCACCACCGGCACCACTACAACCGGGAGACACCAGTGCGCTGTGCTCGAGACGGGGACGTGACATGACTTGTCCGAGTAAGGTACACTGTACATTGATCAACCTGCGTTTATCTTCCGGTTACACAGTCGAGGCACATTGTTTGGTTATCCCAGTTTTGTGTCGTTTTTTTTCTCTAGACATTTTAATGCAATTTTAAAAGTAGTTTGGACACACCTGTAGCTACTGTAAATTATACAAATGGGCACGCGGCTGAGTTCTAATTGAGGCATGTATGTGCGCGCGGTCCTGCTACACTGTGCCTTTTCCTCTGGGAATGGTGACTGAATTATGTTATCGATTAGACCATTGCTCTATGCATGAGCAGGTTAAATATGACAATATTACAAGGCCTGGCTGTCAGTTTATTTCCAGAGAAATGCGGAGGTAGAGTTGTTAAATACAGACCACTAACACTGCGGATTTATTTGCTAATTGTTTGCAAACCTGCAGTATTAAAGGATACTAGGTCGTTGAAGTGCTTTTATGCTGTGTTTTCAGGCCATGTTTGTTTACGTCACCAGATGTCAATAAGAAAATTAATAAAAGTAACATTATCACACCACCAAGATGCTTTAATTTGCTCTATAAAGTTCAGCAGACGTGCACGTCTACCTTCAGCACTGTGTAAGCTGAATAACATCTAAGTTCTGCAGCAGGGTATGAAAAACTAAATGAAGGCAATCTCATTTCATGACACTAATTCACTTGAGGTGACCACACTGCTTAAAGTGACTGTAGTTTGACCTTCTGTAAAGTAGACTTTACTCACTGTTCTCTAGTTGCACCACCCATACTGTACACACAGTACATGTAAACAAACACACACACACAAGCTGTACAGAGGGATACAATGCAGGTATGTCTGATGCTATATTCTGAAAGCAAAAATCGAAATCATTAAAACAAAAACAAAATATCATGTTAGGTAATCAACTCAGCCCTGCTCTCGGTTGTCACACGCCACTAACTTTGTCATGCCACGTGTGATCGAGTGTTAGCCAAGTGCAGCTCTATTCTTTATTTCTATCAGATCCCTTCCTGTCAAATCAACTGTCACCTACCGTGATTTTTTTCTTCTTCTTCATAACGTAGCTGATAAGAAGCAACGATAGCAGCAGCAGGGCTTTCATAGCTCACACTGCATGACTAAAGTCTGCGCAGTGTCAGTCGAAAGCCTTGGGAGGCCGAAGGAAAATATGCAGAAATGTCATCTATCAAGTGAAGGCGTTTATCAACATGAAAGGCAGTACACAGGCGAGATACCAGGATAATATTGCAGTCTGTCTTTAAAAAGGAACACTTCGTGATCCTCTGTTGACTTGTAACTAAGTCTGTCGATTTAAATCATGCTGGATCAGCTATTTGTACTAGTAGAATTATGCTGTGATCGGTGCAGCAATTCAAACTCAGAATGACTGATGTTTTGCTAGTTTTGGTTTCTTTAAATAAGTAACCAAAGATTTTTAAGTCCCAAATGAGAGAATGTAGTGCCACAACTTTAATAAATAGCGGCATTATTAGAACTGTTATTAATATGGAAGTACAATATACAGTGTACTTTGTTCCCTGTGAGGTGTACAGATACGTGTTGTTTTTTGTCCCTTATTTCCTGCAGTGTCTTTTTGAAGTATGACAACTGTGTTTGATAGTGATTTTATTCCTCTTTAAGGAATTAAACTGACAGGTGTTTGACTTGGCATCAATCTTAATTGGATTTTCATTTATTTAGTCATTTGTTTTTGTCGCAAAAAAGAGAGCAGATGCTGTGTGATCTGTGCCACTGTGGAGGCACTCTTGCTGCACATCAATAAGCCTGTGATGATCAATAGGGATTGCGTGATGTTTTTGCATTGATTATAGAAACGTGAGCCGATGAATGGAACCGGATTCCTCTCTGAGGGCTATACTGTTCCTGTTCAGCAGAGGAAAAACCGGAGAGCAGCAGAGCGACCTTACACACCTTTTTGCACGAATCTGCTGGTAGATCTGGACTCCTCCTCACTCACTCTTATTTCTACTGAAGAAGCTGGAGACTGCCCGTCAGGCACCTTGTGAGTTTCTGAGACGTGGAAAAGCTTGCTGCTTCTTTCTGCTTGACTCAGCCAAGTGTCAGCCATTGTCGGACTGCTCGTTTCTCCAATAAGATGCCATGGTAAGCTCTGTTCTTATAAGGTTGGGATACAGTAACATGGAGACCTTCACCGACTGTGAAATGGTATCTGCATTCTCGGCATTCTTACTGAGCTTGATCAACAGTGAAACACAGGCGGTTCTAAAGCTGCGGGTTAGAGAAGACAGAGCTGGATTTTCCGCTGCTTTAGAAGCTGATGGGCTTCCAGAATATGAGTTATGGCTCGAGATCATCTCTCACAGGTGGTGAAAGGTTCACAATGGTACCTCACATGTAACACCCGCAAATGGAGCTAGCGACACAGCTCAATAAATACATTTACTGTCCTTAGTGGTTTGAAAGCTATTGCTTTTTGAAAGTAAAGTGCTGCAGATGCACTCGACTGCTTGCTGGAGCTTCTACAGTGTGGCTTAGGCTGGTGTCAGATTTGACTTTATTATGTGTTCTCTAACTGTACAGGCTAGATTACTGTACGTTTTTATATTGTCATGGTCAAGTTCTGAAACAGCTGCTTGGTAAAGTTCTCTGTTGTCGTCGTCGTCGTGTGAAGTAGCTTTGCTGTAGTTTTTATTTGATATCATTGAAATGCATATTTATGTAAGCATAAAAACAAGCTGTAGAAGCTGAGACAAAATGATTTTCTTCATCAAATATGAATTGAAATACATTTAAAGATACTTCACCATTAAATACATAATAAATGTTGCATTTCAGTCAATACTGAAAGAAAGAACTCAAGCTCTTTTTTTAATTATACCATAAATGCTAACTCTTTTTATGTAATTCAGATGGAAACTTTGTGTGTTGACTGGTCTCCTAGTTGCGTCTCTGTTGTTCATATGATAGGTTGTTTTGTCTATGTGTGTGTGAGCTCATGTGTGTGTGTGTGTGTGTGTGTTGTATCTAGCGGAGTGTGCGAGTGAGCGTTTGGATCCCTCCTCCCCAGTGCTGCGCCGGCCCCTCTGTCGCTTTAAGTCCTGCCCCTCGGAGCCAGCCAACAGCAGCTGTTCCATATTCATCAAGCCCTTGAGTCTTAAAGAGCCCTATCCCGACCATGGAAAGAGTCATTCCCCTCGCTCGCGCTCTCATGCTCTCTCCATCTTAGCGCTCATCCCGCTGCTGCCTGCGCTTCTCTCTCTGTCTCACCCCCCTTTACCTCCTCCGTCTCTCCGCCCCTCCTCCCCCCCCCCCCCCCCCCCCCCCCCTCCTCCTTCACTTTCTCTCCCTCTCTCTCTCTCTCTGACATACACACACTTTCACTTACATACACTCAGACACACTCTCTCTGCCACACATTTATACATAAACACACACACACACACAACACCCATGCTCACGCACACACGCGAGTCCAACATACCTGTGCAGGCTGGGGGGAGCGGTGCTGGAGGGGGCTTTCGTTTCGGCAGCGTTGTCTCTGAGGGTGCTGTGCCATCATTCGGGGAAGAAGCGGGTCTCAGTTGTTTTCTCTTTCCTCTTCCTCTCATTCCTGGAATGCTAAAACTGGACTGATGGACATTTCAGAACTTTGTCTTCCAGACCCTCTCAGCTATCATAACCAGTAGGTGCACCTTGCTTCTTTCTTTCCTTCTTTCACTTTAACTTTTAACCCCTCTGTTGTGATGCAGTTTTATTTCTTCTCTGTCATTCTTTCTTTTTTATTTGCCTTATCTGCTTATGCTTGTTTTAACTATGCTTGTTTTAGTTATGTTTCCTGAACCCCACTAGTCTAGGCACTGAACTTTTTCTTGTTTTAGCAGTCATGTACTTTTCCTGGCTTCTCTATTCATCTACCCTCTCACACCTACTCACACTCTAAAAGATGCACTTTCTCTTGTTCATTGTTTTAAGGGCTCTTAAAGCATGCAGGACTTGACAGTATAGAGCAACAGGGCAGGTGCAACCGTGTACGTGTGTGCATACGTGTGTAGATGTATTGTGTGAGCACATCATATGGAAAGAAAGACTGGCGTCTTTTTAAATTCCATTCAGGGCATGGCTGATTGATTTAGCGTGCCCCTCTGCAAACTACGTATTTGTTTCCTAAAGAATTTGGGGTACCTGTCCAGTCGGGTTAGGAGGTTGTTTGCTGATGGCTTTGTTCTTAGATTCGGCCGCACAGGGAGAATATATTTTTTTGTTAAGGAGATGAGATAAACGTGCACCCGTGGAATTGGAGAGGATAAATTACACAGTGTAATATTTGTAGCCAGAAAAGACGAATGAAGAGACCCTGTGACCTCAGTGGAAGTGTGTCCCAGCCAGCGGCACACGAGGCAAGCTGCTGTCTCAACAACTCCTGGCTGCTGGGACAGGCTGAGCTTCCGGCACCGACCACACTTTACCTTTGTAAAAACATCCTTGAATTTGATACAAAATTAACGTGTAATCTTTAGTTGTGAAAAATATGTATTTGTTTTTTTTAATGGTATAATATTAACGTTTTTAATTCAACATATCCCAGTTAATGGACAGACTAAAACTTTGGGCTTGTGTGAGGATTTTTATACATATACATTTATAGATCATTTTTATATCAATCTTTATTATATTTTATAAAGTGTTCAAATTTGAAAAAAATATTAATCAAGTAGTATATATGCAAAAGTAGTGATTTGTGCAAGACCAATCAGACGTTTAAATTTCAATTACCTCACAGTTGCCTGATAAGTCATTTACACATTCAGACAATTTACATTATATTCTCTCTCTTGTAAAACATTCCAGTTAAAATTTGTATCGTCTTGTTTTCTGAGCTCTTCATGTTCTGAACATTATTAAATGCTAATCGAGGAGTTTAGTTTAGTTTTGATTCACTATATTTTAAAGCAGTGTTCTACATGCAGTGGAAATACGTAACAGGTGTAAAGTTAGTAAGCTGAATGTTGTTAGTGTGTATTGCTTTACTTGACCCATTTGGTCACAGATATTCTTTACTTTGAGCTTTAATCACTGAAAATTAAAGAAATACTTCTAGAGAAAATATTACCATCTTAGACAGACATTCAATAATCTCCTTTTGTTCATCCTGTAATGGATTATAAAAGTTCACTTATGTCTCTACACATTAATACACAATTACACAAACAGCAGTAACAAGGTGGATATTTCTGCAACACATCAAGTATTATATGTTCAAGTGTATTTATATTTTTCATTGTAGTATTCCCTGCAAATATATCCTTGTCACAACTACTTTCATTTGTATTTCTTTTTTAAGCAGATCTTTACACAACCCCCACATTTATGTATGATTATAATTTGGATTTATGATTATTCTAATGTCTGAGGAGATGTGTCATTTTCAAATTATTTTCATAACAAATGCACTTTCCAACACATTTTGAATCATATTTATTGCAACAAGGAGAAACCTTTTTAAATATCAACACAATATTTGAGTTATGTTGGAAATCATTTGTTTAAAATGTTTTCAGTTTTAGTTCACTATATATTTGACTTTGTCTCCTTTCAAGTAATCTGACAAAATTCATAAATGTACTTTTGATTTTTCATTTACTCTCAAATGTTATAGTTAAATTATCAAATGTAAAATAACACGTTCCTAAATTTGTACATGAAAAATATGTTTAAGTAATATTTTGCAGTTAATGTTTATGTTAATTAGTTTTTGTTTTCTTCCCCCAAAACATTAGTTGCATATTGACATGTTTGTCTATATGATAAAAGAAAATTAATATTTAATGGCACTCCACACAAGAAAGCAGTTGCATTTCTGTGTCCCATGATCAGACTATTTGATTAATATGGAAACATGTGACATTTAAAATAACGGTGTGAAGAGCATTTGCTCTTTCAAAGCTGAGTTGTGAACAGGTGTTTGATTTATAAACAACTCTGGTAACTTACCATAGATGTGTTTAGAAATTGTTTGTGATCAAATGTGGATGTAATAATTTCTCCACCTCCAACGCAAAAAATCTGTCACAGTAACTTATGACAGTAAATTAGCATTCTCCTGATTACATGTCTTCCTACCAACAGTTAGTTATTTGTGGGATCTCTCCAGCAGTGGCCTGAGAGTGTGCTGTTCATTGTGCTCCAGCAGTGGCTCTCCTCTGCTAATGGTACAGCGGTATTCGCAGCCCCTCACTGTGGGCTGAATGTGGCTGTGATGCTTGGTTGAGAGGATTAGTGGGACGTATGTGCGCCATGTAATTAGCACAGCACTGTTGTGGAACCGCTGTGGTATACTCTGTATAGATCCACCCGAGGGCATCGCCACTGCCTGGGAATCAGATGGAAACAGAGTTTTGCCTTCAGAATAGAGAGAGACACACGCACCTCTCGTCTCTTTGCACACTGACGGTATTTAGAAATGCGAGCGCATGCAAGTTTTCACCGAGTATTCCGATAACACAGGTTTTACTGGAAGTTTAATTCTGTATGCATTCTCTCAAAATGTGTGTGTGACATTGCCGCCGGCATGTGGCCCGTTACACTCCACCTGTTATTTACTTTTGCTGGACTTATTGGAGTCTGAATATCTCTTGGCTCATGGCAGAGAGACCAGCCGCTTAGTGTACGAGTCTGACAGGCTTATTGTTGATCTTGTATTGCAGTGGCAGTTCGCGCCACTCAGAAGTCAGCCCATGCCGAGGATTGTCAGTTTGAGTTCCTCTGTGCTCGCTAGAATTGAATTGAGATGTGACATCTTTCTGCCTCTAAATGCTCCATCAACACCCTCGCTTTCCTTCAGCCCTGGCAGAGCCACTGCTATAAACTAAACTAGGCTATCCCATTTCCCTTCATGAAATAAAAGCTTTTTAATGTATTTTTTTTAAGAGAAGCAGAGAGAAGTTAGCACACAATGATGAATTAGATTTCAATTCATTTGACTTCATTCCCAGCTTGCTGCATTAGAGCCTGCAAACACCCATCTCTAGCAGTCCGTCTGCTTGATTCTTATTAGGTTTCAGAAAACAAGGCGAGGGAATTGCATTAGTGTATCTTAAGTTAAAAGCTCTTTGCTCTTTGACCAAGTGTTTCATTGTTATTGGGTTAATCAGATTTTTGCTGTCTTCATGGAGATGCTATCGCAGGCTAGAGGCAGTGGTGGGTAACCAAAGCAGCCGTGCACAGACACTATCCAGATGGGATCAGCTTACGGTAATTTGGTTTCAGAATACATTACCAGAAGAGGCTTCTGGCCGAGAATGGCCACCCCGCTATGCGCCAGGAGCTGGTGGCCTCTGTAGCTGCAGTGTCCAGCCCCACAGCCCACCTGTCCCCCATCCCACCCTCCTCATCTCCCAGAGCTTTTAGGGGGTGTTGGGATGTGTGCCTTTTTTAAAGTAAACCCTGATGTTTTAAAATTCAGTCTGTCACCCAATTCTAAATACTTCTTCCTTGTACCAACAGGGCTTTGTTGTCCAATTCATTAGAGAGATTCCTGAGTCCACTGGCCACGCTGGAGCCCTCTCATTTCTGGTATCTAGTATCATTACTTTCACTGTAAATATGTCACTCAGCTCAGGCTGAGCGGGGGGGAGGGGGGGAGCATGTTGTCCCACTCCAGGCCAAATGGGGATGCAGAGTATATTGACACTCTCTGGATGTTCACTGTACTGTAGTTTCAGATGTATTCGGGTTCATACTTGTCAGTGCTTAGCCTGGCTTTAAAAGGAGCTGCTAAATCAAACTCACTCATTTATTTGTAGTGGTGTTACCTTTGGGTGCTCTATTCCGTGGGTCATTAATTAGGAAAATAAGAGTAAGAAAAGCATGCAATATCCAGACTTGTTCTGTTCTGAAATATTATGACCCGTTCGATTTAATGTTGTGCAAAAAAACTCTGTGTAAAAATGGTCACATTGCAAATTAACTTTTTTTCTTTCAACCAATATTGCATGAGAGAAAGTTTGAAGAAAGTATACAATTGTATTTTTAATATTATTGGTACATTTTGGATGTTAGTGTTACTATAACATGCTGTCTCTTGAGACCCTATCTGATCTTTGGCCTTTACACCTCTCAGTGATTGGCTACCAGGCCTCTTTGGCTATTTCACAACGTCTACCCGCACAGAAATCACCAGCCGTCACCACACGCCTCCCTTTCTGATTTCTCATCCATTGTAACCTTGGACACCTCCGCCGCAGTGTGAGAATCTGTTTAAAAATAACTAGGTCCATTAGTCTAGAAGGATAATGCTAGCCTACGTGGGCTCTCATGCCCTTGTGGCAGCAGAGTGCTATCACTAACACGGTGCGTCAGCACTTCTTCCTGTTGCTCCAACATTGAAGGGCTCCTCTTCATTCTCACACACACACACACACACACACACACACACACACACACACACACACACACACACACACACACACACACAGGCACAAACACACACACACAGGCACAAACACACACACACACACCATCTAGAACACTGAAGTTTAGAAAAATAACAGTCAAGAAATACACTTGAAAAAAACTGTAGAGTGGTAAATTAGTCACAAGAAAACACTTCAGTGAAGCTTCCTGTATTTGCCGAGTCTGCTTGTTTCTTACGGTTCTCTCCATTAGTATGATAGATATGAACGCTCACGACAATGCTGCTGCTTTTCAACCACTCTGTCCTAAATGTGGTGGAGGGAAAACTTGTAGGTCCACTAATTCACACTTGGTAAGAAAATGTGATGTAAGGCGGGTAACTATATGGGTGTTTATCAGTGAAGGCTATTGGTATTGAACGGCCAGCTGTTTGAAGGTTATGTTTCGGAGCAGTAATTGAAATGCAAAATAACATTAGGATCGATGGTTAGCTTTGTTTATTTATGAAATCAATATTGAAACCGTCCGTCACAGTAGCCGCTCTGATTCCCACTGACAGCTTCACCAAGTCTCCTCTACATGGCCACAGTGAGCCTTGCATCCATTACAGCTTTTAGAGCGAGCACTTCTTTTTTATTTCTCATCACTCTTTGGACAGCTGGGAGTAAATGTTTCATGCTCATATCTGAACACACACACACACACACACACACAGTCCGTAGGTTTGAAGGAAAACTGTGCAGCATGGCATCATGAACTGTACAAAACTGTGGAATTGAAAGGACTGACGCAGTGTGCACACTTACAGCAGCTATGTTGTGGGTGTGTCTTCGAGACAGAGAGAGAGTGAGAGACAGCACTACTATCACTCGTCCCTGATTTGCCCAAGGGAAGTAGATGTGACCAATAACCAGCCATTAACATGGCGGTGTGCAAAAAGCCAGCCACTGTAGGCCTAGTTTCTCTGTGCTGAACAGGAATTTCTATTGATGTATTTGATTCTCTTGACCCGTGTCAAATATGCATTGCTCGTATAACAGAAATAAGAAAAAGCCTAAAACATTAAATTATGTGAGAAAACACTGCGGTACAATCCTGTTCCTAAATCAGAACTGAATGGTCTGCAGAACATGATTGATACATATTTGATGAAACATTAACCCACATGTATTCTTACTTTACACCGTCGTTTATTTTTGAAACATTGCCATTATCTCTATTATTTGTTAAAGCTAATAGAGCTTCCATCTCAGTTTACATCACATTGTCAGGCTAGGTTCTGACTCTCCATGACATAAAATGTTATTCATTACAGGTTAACTTTGTTTGTCTCATAAAACCTGTTGTTTACAACTTCACAACAGAATCATTTCAACTGATAACTGACAGATGTGTTTGTGTAGAAATGTGTGTGTGTGTGTGTGTGTGTGTGTCCCTGCTTGCTCGCCTGCCTTCAAATTATACAACTATGTGCTTGTGTGTGTGTGTTTTCCTGTTGGCCACGATACACATTCACATTTAAATGCCTCCTTATGAGACCACCCCCACAGCGCTGAGTGCAATCGAATGGTCAAATTGAGTGTCTGGTTGTTGAACCTGCCACTTGGAGAGTCGCTCCCTCCCAGTTCATCCGGTGACACCAGACGTGGTGAACACTGAAATGTGTGTTTAGATTGCCCCCTGAAGGAGACACATTAATTCAGGAAATATCCCCAAAGTTTAATTATTCCTGAATGGTGTGGTGGTGGACACTACCGTATAAATCAGTTAGGCCCACCCGTCTTTTTATTACCAGCACTATTTATGGGGAATGTGTGGCAGCTGGTAGAGATGAGCCTGTAAAAAGCCAGAGGCTATTGCTATGACTGTGTCTGCTGCTGTGGCAGACTGTCATAGCAATAGTGTTGTGAGCAGCATCAATTCATTCTGGAACTGTTTGAATTGTGCGCTACAATTTAAATCAGAGGAATCAAGTCAACTTTGATGATCACGTTGTATTATGTATGTTATTTTAATCTTACCTATGTGCCGTGATGACACAGCCGCTGTGAACCTGTACAAACATTTACACATTTGATTGCGTTTGAATTATGCTGGACGCCTGATAAACCTGCTAATTTTGGCCGATTAATTTGGCCTTGTACATTTGTATGTATGTGTGTGCATGTGTTTGTATTTGTACTCTTCTTCTTATGAAGAGGACAATTTATAACGGAGGCAGGATGGGCTCTTTGTTTTAAGCAGGTATATAGTTCTCCCCTAAACAAGGACAGCCTATCAGAAGAAGATTAATGAAGTAATTTCATGCATGGCTCTATACCTCCGTCCTCCTGTACGCACAGTCACTGTGTCTAAACCTGTGATTTACACTGGACTGTGTTAAATAGCCTTAACCCTTTATGATAATATTTCTTTCTGTTTGTGACACACACACACACACACACACACACACACACACTGCAAAAAAACAAGCAACACAATCTGTAATATCCTTCGACCCTCTGATAAAATGGGCTTGGATCTTTTGCTCAAGTTTCCATCATTCATATTTTATAATCCCCGTCTCTTTATTTTACATAAGGAACCCTACTGAGAGTGCGTGAGAGGTGTGCTGTGGTTGATATCTGCTGGCTTTCCACATAATTTATGGCAGTTAAACAAAACCGAGCCTTAAAGGGCTTTTGCAGCATGAAACAGAATTTTTAAGAGATATTCATACATTAGCCTGGACAGGTCAGCTATTCAGGAGCATATTACCAAATCCTGTTTTTTATTTTCACTATTTTAACAACAGTTTTGACATTCTGCTCTTATTGAATCTCTTTCCACTGACTTTATTGATTCATTATATTACCATATTACACATGTCAATTCTAGGAAAATCGCACTGTTTATGAGTGGCCAAGTTAACTGATGATGTACTTTTATGAGGCGCTGATGATATGTTGATAATGACTTCATGATGCTGGAGATTCTGTGATAAAACAATGAATTTACATCACTGCATCTGTGTTACTGAAGAGAAAACCATACTGTTCCTCTAGAATGTCAGAACAATTTAAAAATATATATATTTTTTTATGTATTAGAGTTAAATAGCCAAACAACAGAACTGTGTCGTTGGTAATATGTTTCATCATTCGAATTTTAAACAGACGTAAAGTGACAAAGAACTGCCATAAAGCGGAAGAGTTTATTGTTAAAACATATGTTATAAAGGAAGAATCCACCAACTGTACGCCCATATTGCATGGGAGTGTATTGTAATATTGGCGACAGTGTATCAGTAACATATCACACAACGCCAGGTTTTGTCTGAGGTCATTACCAACACCAGCTTTGAAGGAGTCTTTTAAATATACAAAACGCTGATAATTAGAAACTGTTTTTAAGGATGATTTTTTTTTTTTTGCCAGTAGTGGACTATAATTGCTTTCTGTAGATATCACGAGCCATTGTACATTTATGTTGTTAAATTATACCATGGCCATGCTTCATAATGGGTGTAATGGAAACTAATCTTTTCTAATGAAAAAGCAGAATTAAAAATGTGATCCCAAATGTACTGCACGGCAGCCGAGACTTATCACTAAACTTCTTTTTTACATACAGTGTGATGAGCTGTTCAATTCTGCAGGGAGCTTCCCCACAGGGTCCGCGTAGAAGACTGTTAACTCTTCGCTCTCCACTGTGGGCATTTTAGACAACTGACAACTCCCTCACGTCCCCCCACTGACAGTAGCTCTGTCATTAGCCATTTGCTTCTCTCAACATCCTGAACTCAGCCCCTTATAAGAACTGGATCTGCCCAGTGCGGCCCAGACAGTTTACGTCAGACAAACAGCAGCGCCTGTATCACAAGAGGCCCTCTCTTTCCTGCCAGCAGCATCTCTGGAACAGGAAGGAGCAAGAGGGGGGATCAATAGATGTGATCTGCTTCTTGGCCAGCGCTATCTTGTGCTGTCGCTGGAGCATGGGGCTCATGTTGTAGTAGTGGAGTGAGCTCATAGCTTTATAAAGACTACAGTGACATCGCTGTGGAGCAGCTAAATATAATCCTCTGCTGGAGACTGAAAAACTTAATTGCCCAGGCCACAGAGCACCATGGTCCCCCCAGTGGTAACCCTGCACGAGCCCCCAGCCTACGGACTATTGATCCGGGGCCCTAGCTCTCCATTGGTACCATAAACACAGCTCTCTCTCTCTCTCTCTCTGCCTCGTCTCTCTCTTCCCCTCGCGTATCGCTTACTTTCTCTTTTCCTGTTTTTCTGTCTCCTCGACTTCCCTTTTGTTTGCCTTCATAGATCTGTGCATCATAAATCTCTGTCAGCTTCTCCTGAGTGTCTGGCATATCCGTTAATAAAGAGACCCCTCCCCTCCCTTCAGGTCCTCCCCCTCCGCTCCCTCCTCTCTCTGCCAGAGCAGGACTAATGAATGAGAAACTCCAAAATTAGGGGCCTCTCCCTCATAGATTAGAATGGGTCCCTATGGAGTGTGGGGCTTTCCTCCAACAAAACCACAGCCATCAACCCCCTTCCCCAACATTTCCATCTTTCATATTCTGTCTGCAACACAAACACACCCTGAGACCTAAGAGCACCTAAGCCCGTACAGCGTTGGTACAGAAACACATGCACATCACCCCAAGAGTCTTTTGGCCCCTTATTCCCCTGATGGTCATTAACCTGGAACCAGTCAGAGAGGCGTCCTTCATATATGTTTTGGAATCTCTATTCCCTTCCTTTCTCCCAAGGGCCACCCAAACCCCTCCCTGAGCCCCAGTCCTTTCTCATTTCCATTCTGCCCTGCGTAAACACACGCCGAACACCCTTGGTGGCATACACACCATACATACGGATGTATCTCTGTGACTTTAGTCGGGCCGTGCAGAATTTCAGCGTGGTCTCCGCTCTCCCAAAAATGAATCCCTGGCTGTGTGTTAGAGCGGTAAAAGGTGGCGGTGGCCCCAGGAGGAGAGGTCAGCGTGGCAGCTGCCAGTGGGTTCTTGCTGTGGTGGGGAGGCTGAGCCCGGCTGAGAGGAGGTCTGTCAGGAGCTAATTGAGTTCGTCCTACCAACGCTGACTCTGGGGCCAGTGGCTTATCAGGCCACATCGCCTGGGGCCCTCCAGACAGATCTGCCCCTACCGGGGCATCTGATATCACCATCACCCTGCCTGCAGATGTCAACCCCCACCTCCACCACCCACCCCTTCCCCTCCACTTACCCAGTTTGATCAGGTAGCAAGGATGTGACACTCCGGGATGAGGTTAGCAAATGTTATAAAATTGTGTTTTGGCATCTTGTGGCCTTGAGAGTGAAAAGGACATTGGGAATATACTCACTTTTTGAATTGAGCCTCGAGCACGGGTTTGTGATTTACACATGAAACAAGGAGAGAGCTGTAGTCACCCAGAGAACAGTGGAGGATGTCAGTATCCTCCTGAAGTGAGCAGGAAGCTCTCAGCAGGAACACTTACAAATTGGCTCAATTAGATCCTGAATGTTCCGCGTTCTTGCGACAGTGTCATCCAACGTTCAGAGTTTTTCGCTTGCAGGCGAGGAAAGTGTTGAGAAGCGAGGAAACGAGTGCTCCTCGCTTCTCCTCTCGGAAGTCGAGGAACAGAGAGTGTGAGACGAGCTGCCAGATCATTAGGCCAGATAATCCTGGTCACAGCAGCACCAGTGGAACGATATTAGGGATCTGAAATGCTGTTAGGAGGGCCAGGTGGAATCAGATTAAAACCAAACTGCGCAGTGTGCGTTTGCGGGCCCATAACCCACTACTCAGCATGAATGTTGATCAGTGCAAAGGGAACAAAAGGAGGAGGAACAGAGAGAGAAAAAGAGAGAGAGAGATACTGTATCTTGGACGAGCACTGCTCCTTTGGGCAGCCAGGCAGCAGAATTTGAAATGCTCTTATGTTGAGGAAGGAAGTAAGACAGAGCTATAGATTTTACAGCATCAAGTCGCGGTTAGTTCAGCAGATCCTTTCCTGTCTGCTCTGTCTGTCTAGCACACAAGCTAATTAGCACCTGCCCCACATATTGAATTATTTATTACAACTATTGCTGCTGTCAAACTATTTAATGCTCATAATTCATTTTCCCATACAATGGTATTTATAGATTTAAATTGGACCTGTCCCATTAGAGATTACGAATATTTATAGAAATATTTTAGACTATTTGATTAATACGCCAGGTTCAAGTGGTTAGTATTCCCTCAGTATCATTAATCAATATATGCAGGCTTGTTAAAAACATAAGCATAGCAGTGGTATAATGTGTCATAGCAGAATGAGTTAAGGGGATTCTAGCCAGCACATTTATTATAAATGACCACATTGAGCTGGAGGGGAAACAGTTAAGACACTTATGCAATTATGCTAAGTGTCACCCTGAAGATGGCCTTTGAACCGGGGTTAAGCTTACTCTGAATTTGTGAAATAAAAGCTAAATGGAGTCATCTTGTGCTCCTGCGTTTTAATATATAGCCTTTAATAAGCCAAGTGCAGGTGCCCTATCACACAGGTGCACATATCCATCTGAAACAGAGAACATAAAGCAGATGAACACAGAGCCTTGCATTAATTTATGGGGATGCAATCTGCATTCATTATCAAGAGCGGCGAGTTCTATTTTAGAAAGGCATGAAATGGATTCACTTTGTCAATTTCTGTCTGCAAGGACATTCAAGAGTACAAATGGATCATTTTTTAAACAGCAAATCTGAATAACCGCCCCCCCCCCCAATGCCATCAGTAGTATTAGATGTATTTTTGCATTGTTTGAATTGAGAATAACTGAAAGAAAAACGGTAAATTGGAAAGCATGATCTCCAGCACAATGGTAGTTGTGTATCAGTTTTATATAGTGAAGGCTTTATATTGCAAGAAGAATTCCAGGAGTGCACAGGCAAAGGGCTTATTCCACAAGGTCAACGGTTTTAACAGGGGGCATTTTTTTATTATTTATTTTAGCAGGTAACCTTTTTGTGAATTTTCAGAAGTGGTAGGCACCTGGAGCTCCGATGAATATACATGACAGCAGGGAGTGAAACCTGGGAATGAGATTTAATTTGACACGCTGACCCCCCATCTCCACGGGCCCAGCAAGCCAGGGTGAGAAAATAAGGTTGACCCACTGACCCCTGGGCCTGAACCCCTCCGTCACCCACCCTCACAATTAAATCAGCCTCAGAGAGCAAGAGGCAGTCCAGCCGACCGAAAGGGGGACACAGCGGAGGCCTCTCGTTTCCTGTTTCCTCCCAAGCACTCTGAGACAGACAGCTATCGTCCAATCAGGCAGATAGAGCCCGGTACGGAACATCCCTCTCTCCCCGTGCTGATGGTAAACTGACATGTCAAATATGTAAACATTACCATTAGTTGGCAATATGCTAATGGAACTAATGTGCTAAGGCACAACTTCGGGCTGTTTAGCTGCCAATCAATAGGAGCCCCTGTGTCTGAATTTGCATAAGCCATGCAAGGCTCAATTTTGTTAATGCAGGCAAGTGCAGGTGACCTTTCACCCCTTCCGTGGTACCTAATGCAAAGGGGTGTGTGTGTGTGTGTGTGTGTGTGTGTGTATGTAAGTGTGTGACCTAGCCTTGACCCTAAGGGGTCACTATGTCTACACGGCATCCCCAATACAATGAGTTATCCATCTCGTCGACCAGTCCACCCCTTTAGTTCACTCCATTTGTGGATGGAAAAATGAGTTGAACAAGACCGGGCTAAGTTTCCCCCCCCCCCCCATTGTTCTCCCAATGCAATTTCAAGTTAAAGGTTATAGAGCGAGACTGAAATAGATTTATATGGGCAAGGAAGGCTTCAGAGTGCATTTTGTGGCCACAGCCAAAAGGCTGCACTTTAGTCTGCACACGTTACAGCATCATATTGCATGTACTCCAAAACACAGTTATTAGGCAGACAGTGAAAAAGTCAATATCTTGCCATCATGTTTCCTTTTGGTTGACTGCTGACTCAAGGAGACAAGCCAAGGTCCACTCTGCTCTCTAAACTATGGAGATGCCCAAGACTTGATGTGCTGGGTGTGTGTGTGTGTGTGTGTGTGTGTGTGTGCGCACTTGCGTGTTAAGTTATTTGAGTGCTCTTTCTATCCCTCCCTCTTACTCTCTTTCACTTTCCTTTCTTTCTGTCTGTGTTTTTGTATTGTTTTTGGGCATGTGTGCAACGGTGTGTGGACGTGCGTATTGTAGACTTAAGCGCTTTTCCTGCTACGGTGGTGTGTGGCTAATGAAGCACTTAGGATCCTCCCTCTAGTTCACGGGTTTATAGGGAAGGCTAGGACACATAGTGGTATAGAGAACAGAACATTAAGTAGACTATTAGACATTAAGTCTACCAAGTAGACCATAGTAGAATAGTTGATACATTTTAAATGTGATTTGGCAAATACAATAGATTACAACTGTTGGAGCACATGAAACCCACCAAATGTGTCATCACCCACCTTTTTCTATGAAGAAATTGCATGTTTATATTTAAAAACGTATTTTTCTATGAAAAGCATAAGAAAGATTGCTTTCTACTGGGACTGCATTGTTGAATATACGCATATATATGAATATATAATTCATTAACTCTAAAAACTTTACCATAATGTCTACTTAAAGGAAAAGAGCATTTGTGTTGTAATTGTCATGAAAAGCCACAAAATCATTACATTTTGTACTTAATTTCAATCAAGTGTTTACCTATTGAGACATGTATGTCACTCCACTGGTTGATAAGATTAATATCTACTCTCGGAAGACCTCTGCTAATCATCTTCCTCTTCTCCTCCTCCCTTTCCCATCAACTCTCCCCCCTCCCCCACTCACCCCACCCCTCAGGCTGCTGAATAGAATGGCCGCTGATGACCGGCACCTACCTTCCAGTTGTGGGTCCTACATCAAGACGGAGCCATCCAGTCCCTCCTCGGTCATCGACACGGTCAGCCACCACAGCCCCAGCGGCAACTCAGACGCCAGTGGCGGCTATGTTAGCACTATGAACAGCCACTCCAACGGCCTGGACTCTCCACCTATGTTCACCCCCAGCGGGCTCGGGGCCGTTACCTGCCGCAAACGCTACGATGACTGCTCCAGCACCATCATGGAGGACTCGTCCATAAAGTGCGAATACATGTTGAACTCCCTCCCCAAGAGGCTGTGCCTGGTCTGTGGAGATATAGCCTCGGGGTATCACTATGGGGTGGCCTCTTGTGAGGCCTGCAAAGCCTTTTTTAAAAGGACAATACAAGGTATTTTTCTCCTCCCACCTCCCCCCTTTACAAACACTCAATACAAGTATTGCATTCCTTGTCGCTGCATTGCCAGACATAAAAACACCCTCCATACAAGACACTTTCGACCTCGCAACAACAATGAAACATACTCAGGCCCATCGATTTACTATGTAAAAAAAAATTACTGGAGTGTGAAAAGTGTTTTCTCTACCGCCTGAGACCAACAACCTCTGTAAAACAGAAACAGACAATATTTGATTCCATTACATTTCCACTCACTATAGGACAACATTACAAGCGTATTTACTAGTTATCAAATAAAAACAGAAACCAGAGGAATATTTTGACATGGGACGGACATGAAGGTATGATTACGTTGTCTGTCATGGTTGGTGGTGTATGGTGGACATGACATCATCACTCAGGGGTCAGATTTGGCAGAGTGTACGGGGCTGTTTGCCCAGATGCCTTGGGGGGCTGAGAGAACGTGCTTTATTATTCCTGTCTTGTTTTGTGTGTGTGTGTGTGTGTGCCTGGGGACTAGGGTGCGATTGGCTATCTGCAAGGCATGATGTATCACAGCTTCTCATTAGAGAGGCAATGAAAGGCCCCCCGCTGTGAAACTGTGCGCTCTGCTCCGGATTAATCAGGAAGACGGAGATATTGTTGAGCCTGGAAACAGCTGCCCAAGTCGAAGCTCTGCCCCGGCTGAGTACTGCAACAAATACTGTAGACAAACTGGATGAAAAAGGTGAAATGAGCCAAAAGGTTGGAGTATAGTGAAATGAGGTGATTAAGAGTGGAAGAATTTGGTTTTTGAACTAAATGAGTCCGACAGGTTTTATCCATTGCTTTCAGTGATTTTTCATCAACAAATTATTGCAGGCATTATTTGAAGATCTGGCCGTCTGTCTGGTTGTTAAGTGTTGATTTTGGACCTTACAGCCCATATCAGCTTTAGACAGTCTATGTACCTTTTGCAGGCAAACAAAAGCATTAGGCCAAATCCTCCTGTTTACCCATGCTGCCATCAGCAATCCTGTCTATTGACAATAGATGAACATTTTTTTCTCAAATAACATAACTGGGCTTTTGTCCCCTCACTAAAAGTACACTGACGGCAACACAATGGAACAGAAAAAAGGCATCGGGGAAGAAAGGGACGTCTTAAGTGGAGCAATGGCCCAAACAATTAAGAGGAAGGTACATGGGAAAAAAATTGAAAGCTCCTCTTTTCCCCCCCCCCCTCACTTTGCATTGTCGATTTGAAATCCCTCTCTTTCTCTTCTTGGAGGGCTGCCTGTAATGGAGCTAATCTGCCGTCGTTTGTCCGAGCCACAGGAGTTTTGTCAATAACAATCAGCGTTTGGAAAGTGTAATTAAGGCCGAGGCTTTTCATTAGGAAGAAGGGAGGGGGCCGTCTCCAGGGACGGGCATGCCAATTAGAAACTCAGGCACGCGTCGCCGGGTAATTTCAGGGAAAGGAGGGGAAAAAAACCCAGGACTTCTTTAGATTGGAGAGGGACCCTGCTGCTCTTTCAGAGGAGAGGAGGAGAGGCTTAATGGCATAATAATCAGACAGGGGTCCCAGGCAGAAAAAGCAGGAGGACGCAGGGACTTTTTGGGGGAGGTGAAAACCTTCCAAAATGATAAAAGAAACGCATGCAGGATGGCTGGAGGAAAATGGAGGCGGTAAATAGCGGGATGTAGAGCCCTTGAAAGAATGAGAGGGTGCCGTTGATGAGAACTGATTAATTAAAGGAATAACGAGGCAGTCAAGGGTGGAGTGTGAGACGGCCCTCTCTAATGAGAGGAAAACAAAGGAGCTGTCTTTTCCAGTCCTTTATCACATTGTTCTGTAGCACTTAGGGCAAATAACATGCTAAGTTAATGTTAACCCTGTACATGACAGTTTCTTTATCACCTTGTGCTCACCTTGTGTAACTCCGTGTGATTCAGCAGCTAATTCTTGAGAGTTTTTTTTCTTTTTTTAGATATATATTATCTTTCAATTTAAATTTAACTTTTTATGATAGTTTAGGCACCGAGTAACTTACTGTCTTTGTTGTATTTCCCGCTCCAGCCTCATAGTCTTACCTTTTCAACAAAAGATGATGGAAAATCCATCTGTCACCTATTCATCCAGTGAAAAGCCCCTTGAACTCTTACGTGGAGATAGTTACATTACTCAAGGCCAGGCCCCAAGTTAATGTCAACCTGGATCTCCATCCATCCCAGAAATAACCCTGTTCTCATTGCTCCCTAATCATCCCGCCATTCCTGCACCTCACGTGCCCCCACCAATCAAAAACATAAATCTCTTATTGAACTGTGTTTTCTTCCCATTTTGAACCCAAGTGTAAAATTGCTTGAAAACCAACTGAACTCAGTGGCCCCCTTCTATATGAAGTAATAGACCTTGACAGTAAGCCTGTAAAAGTCAGTTTAGATTTTGATGAGAAATACCTGCCATTTTACTGTAATTTACTTACAAGACCTGACTTTCCCCTCTGTGCCCTGGCATGGGTCCTGAAAAGCCATAAAATAGATTGAGACAGATACTTATCAAGAGAAGAAGGAGGGAAATCTCTTTCTTCTCCCTTCACTCGGTAATGTTATTGGTAACCATACCATAACCTCTCTAAAGACGGATAAACCCCGACATGGCCCTCGGGTTAAAGGGGTTCCCGCCAGTATGCTTCATTCCTGAAAGTGAAACCGGCCTTTCTATTACTCACATCTCTGAATGACAAGGTTACTGTAAATAATTTAAGAGGTGCGCCCTTTTGAGTCAATGTTTTAATCTAATGTAACTACAAATTCCCAATTAAATCAGTAGTTAGTTGTGACACTTTGTTTAACTGTTCAGGAGACTGTAAAGCCATGTTAGAGTTAAAAGTCAGTTAAATCCACTCGTCTGTTTTCCTAAAAGGTTTATTCACCCCTCGGGTGGAAGTTTTGGTAAATGAGACAAGAAACAACTAAAGACTGCTACAAACAATATCATTCATTCACACAAAGACAAGAAGGACACACTCGGCATAAAATAATACATCTTACAGTGATGAAGCCTATTCTGTTGAAAGTAAAACATTTAAATGCATTAATGTAAATCTCAATAATTGTGTTTTTATCTAACAATTACATTGAAGTCCAAACCTAATTAACCACATCAATTACAGGTATATTTTGCTTATAGTGTAAATTAAGTGTGATTTTCACCACAGTGGTTAGAAAGGTTACAAACATTTAACAGCATCAGATATTATAATTACTTACATTTGTCATAGTCGTGGCAAGTTCCAATCTATGGGAGCTGCCTTTAATATGACCATTTCTTGGATATTTTTCTTCTTTTATCGATATGAATGTATGTAAATAAAAGCAACAGGCCAAGAGAGGTCAAGGCTTATTGTCATTTAGCTCAGCTAAACGATGTCAGGCATGTTTTGAAGTGGGGCTTACTGTTCGATACTGAAACTTCTTCTAAATATAAACCTAATGGAGCGATGAAAAAAATTAGTTAATCCACCCCCCCTCTATCTGCATTGAGCTATGAGAAGCCCCCTCCGACAGAACATCACACGCACGGAGGACTTGACGGGACAGGTGGACACAGTAGCACAGCAGTGTGTGAGCGTGTGTTTGTTTTTGTTTCTGGAGTATGTGATATCCAAGGGCCAACTCTCTGAGAGTCAGTCAGCCACCAGGTGTGGTATGTGCACGAGCCCCCATCACCCCTGAGACGGGGAAGGGAGAGCAAAATATCCCCGTAAACATAGAGTCCTCAGGGGACACACGGTCAACTGTGCCGGGCTGGGCCGTGCAAGCAGACCTGCCACATAGCGTGCATTCAACAAAGTGAATAAAATGATAAGTAAAGACTTGTCAGATCTGCATAATCCATGTTTCTTTCACGTGTTAAGTATTTTACATCCCAGCAAATTGCTGATTGGTTAGTGTATAATGGGAACGCAAACCAAAAAGACCTCCAAGGATTGAATCCAGCACAGGGTGGCACTGATTGCCTCCTCCCAGGATATGGGAAATGGATAGGATTATTATGGTCTGGTTCTGCTATGACAACAGAGAAAACAGACAGAGGAAAGACAATCAGAGCTCATCAGCCGCCTTCCCTCACACCTTTATTTACCCCAATCCCAAAGAGATGAGGAGAATTAGCATACTGATTTCTAACCCAGATATAAGGAGGAATTTCTAATTATTTATAACATCTTGGGACCCTCCTCTTGATCTGCCCAATAATGTTAACATAATTGCATAAGTTGTCAAAGGATGTTGGAGGGCTAGTGGAGGAACGCCCGTGGAATATTACACAGCTTTCGGTTTCTCTGTACAGAAAATATGGAGTAAAGGGTCAGAGCTGTGGAGCAGCTGCAGGATGTCGGGACGCAGTCCTGATGTGCTTGCGTGTGGATTTCTGTTAAAACACTGCAAAGTATAAAAATGCCTTACAGGGGTTGCTGTACAGCATCTGTGTATTTAACAGTTTCAACAAAAAGCACATTTGCCGACATATTGTTTACTTACATGTATTTTAATGGATGAGGGAAAAATATTGAGGTACTCATGATGATTAAATTATAATTTTTACATCACTCAACAATTTATTTCACTGTCTGACAAAGACATAAACCCTGGGTTAAAAGAAAAGTTTAGGGAAAACCCCAATGTCAAAAGCTTTAAAGCTGAAAGCCTGTTCAAAATGAGGATAATTCAAACTCCCAGGCTGGAGCAAACATTACATTGAAGCCCTTTATTGAAAACCCCCTGAATACAGTAAAATGTAGGGAATCAGACAGAAGCGGAGGCATTGCCTCACATATCCTGCCCTTTCTATTGCTAATGCTAGAGTAGAGCGCAACCGGCTCTTTTATTGTGTAGCACTGAAACTCTTTTTCATTGCTCCGTCCTGGAATCAGACGCTGCAGTTGAATAATGCATCAGGCCTCTTGCCTGTACACTATGTAAATAGTCAACAATAGCAACAGTGGTAACAACAGGTTTGGGTCTGCTGGAGAATTATGTAAAGTGGTCAGGGGCAGCGTGTCTGGCTCTCCAGCCTGCTATTGAGGCAGTGGCAGGCCCCTCTGAGCGCAGGGGGACACAGCCTGCGCCCGGGGCACGGGGCCCGGAGGGGACACGCACAGAATTAATGAGGCCAATTTAGTGTTGGACCTGGGTGGCGTCTACTGATGGGTCCTGAAGGATTGTTGTAGCTTTACTTCCCCCCCCCACCACCACCACCCTCTACCTCTTACCCCAGCTTCTCCTCCTGCCGAGGCCCTCAGTGCTGAAAGGTTCTCTACTCGCTGGAGACCTGAGCCACCTGCACACTACAGAAATGGATTCTATAGGAATCCATATGGTTAACAAGTGCCCATGCCTGGTTGGCAAAATGTAATTTATTATAGACTATCTGAGAATACACATCAGTAGCAGCACACAATTTAAAAATGAGGGGTTCTCTTTAGTGCCTGGTGAAATGCTTCCACCTCATATTTCACAAACATTTTGTTTTAGATTTGAATGTATTGGACTGAGACAACTGGTTTTGCTTGTGATAACCTGGCGTTCTTCTTCTTCTTCTCCTCAGGTAACATAGAATACAGCTGTCCTGCCACAAATGAGTGTGAGATCACAAAGCGGAGACGCAAATCATGTCAGGCTTGTCGCTTCATGAAATGCCTCAAAGTGGGGATGCTCAAAGAAGGTAAGAAGAGTAAGAGCATTTTTATTATTCTTACACACACACACACACACACACACACACACACACACACACACACAGATACATTTACTGTACGTGTTTTGTTTCACACAACATTCTTGCAAATAAAGAAGCCACCATTCATCTGAGCATCCCACACTTGTTCTCATGATAGTTGTTTCGTTAAGCAATGAGTCCCACAGCATCTTTCATCTAGCAGCCCAAAGTGAGAGATGCATACAACTGGCTGGCCCAGACAACAGTTCCCAGCCCCCCTGTCCTCCCCCTACCTACAGAGCAGTAAATAATGTGCAGTTGAGCTGAGGACAGAAATATGCTGAATAGGTTGATCCTGCCGTCTGAGTAATAGAAATGTAACAGTATTCCGCCTGGAAGGGCTCAGGCTGGGTCCCTGAGCACACACCGGGCATGGTCTCAGCTCACCCCCGCATATTGATCCACTAAATGTTTTCCGAACATCTCAGCTCTCTTCCTGTGGATGGTTTTTTAAAGTCACGCCAGCAGGGAATTCAGTGACAATTAAACATGCTTCCGATGGATTTGTCTTCTTGGGTCCCCCCCCCCCCCCCCAATCGCCCTGACTGAACCCCTTGAGACCCCGAGGCAGGGCTGCTCTTTCGGGGGAAGCACCTACTGTATCTGGTCTCTCTCTTACCACATTGCACGAGCACATGCCTGCTCACCTGCCTCTCTCTCTTTCTCCCTCCGTCTCCTTCTCACTTGTTGGTTGCTCCGAAAGGGCCAGACAAATGAATAATGAAAGATATGTGACTTGGGGGTGAAGTGGCAGTGTTATATTTATTCAAGCCTCCTCTGGGAGTAGCTCAGGAACTGTGTAAGGAAACGCGTTTTCCTCGAGTGTTGTGCCAAGTACGATTGTCCCTCATGCTTAAACAGTGGTATGAATACTGCCAGACAGAAGCTCTGATAAATGAAGTTCCGTACAATCTTCCACTTTTAAGTTCTCTGTCTAACTCTGCGCAGTATATATCCCACCATTATTCCTCCCATTATTCATCGGCGAGCGGGATTTATGGATGCATAATATATCCGGTTGCCACCTGAAGCCAGAGTCATAGCCCGTATGGATCTCCACACAGTAACAGAATCCGCTGGACTGCATGCAGCCAGATAAAGCCTCAGTGCCAGAAAGACAGAGTAATCGCATTACTATCTGATGAAAAATTTATGCCAATATATCATCTTGGAGAATAAGAGACTACAAAAATATGTAGCCGTGGCTATAAATGAATGACCAGTGTCGGGTCAGGGTAAAAACGAATGTCAAACTCAAATATGCAGACTTTGGCTAAGCCCGTGGTTCTAATGCCGCACACTTCTGTGTATTCAGCACACTGTCAGAATAAGAATGACCCTACTTTACAAAGCGGCTGTCCTCACCTCATGGCAGCTATTATCACAGCGTGATTGAAGTGTTGCGCAGGAGTTGCAATAGATCCCTCTGAAATAACCGATTTCTGTCACAATCAAAATATTATTAAAATTGCAGGTTTGTCATGATTAACAGGGACTTGAGTAAGCTCTGCCTTGAGGTCCGGCCCTTTAAAGTGTCACCAAGACAAAATGGAAAGAGAGACACGTGGTCTCTGTCCACTGTAAGCTCTATGAAGCCGCCGGCTCAACGCCATGCTCGGGCCCAGAGTGTGGAGATGGCCACCGCTCATGTGACTCAGGTTGCCACTTACTTTCATTACTGCAGAAAGGTCACATTGTGTCTCAATGGAAAATCACCTAATTATAACTTTACAGCTCCAACAAAGTACAGCGCTGAACCCCGATGAAGCAGAAGTTTAAATCCATCACCGTCTCTGAGAGAAGAGCGATATTAGACGTATTCTGAGGAAGTTGCGGTTAGATATTTCTGTTTACACTCCCACTAGTAAAATTCATACGATATCAGTTTCTACTGAGCAAGCACATAAGCTGCAATCATATCAACTCAAAGTTTGGTATGAGGTGAAGGAAAATGGTTTGGAAGATCAGCGGTCCGATTATAGGAGAGCCTGAACTCTGTGTTGAGTCGCTGTACTTTCCCCTGACTGTATAAAGGAGGAAGTGATCAATAGAAGAATCAAATGTCAGGGGCAACAGGTTTTTCCTCTGATCAATGGAAACGGATCAGAGCTTAGAGCAAGAGAGAAGACAAGATACTATTGAGAGATTACATTGACATCATTCAGTGGCAGTTGCTCTGTGCACTGACTTCCTTTCTCCATCGCTCACCAACACATAGATCCCTCCACACATGTGCGCACACACACACACGCACCGGTGCAGAAGAATGTTTTATGTCTGTATAGTCACATATATATTTGTATCTACACACCTGTAGTGTTGACCAAAAACAATAGCTTTTTGTTCCATTGTCCTCACTGTGTTGAAAGTGCTTTCTGTAAAGGTAGAAAGTATCCTGTCTCATTGTAAGAGGACGGCGTGGCAGCCATGAACACTTGCGGTGATATACAATACACCTCTCATTGTTCCGCAGACTGGCATGCAAAGGACAACCGCATCCCACAATAGCCCCGTCACAGCCACATACGCAACATACAGAACATACACGTGAACCACACTACGCTCACGTGTATAGTGCCTGAAATACTAGACATGTAGGTAATAAAGAAGCCTGAGCCAAAGCACACTGACAATTATTATTTTTTTTCTTTTACAATACTGTAATTTACAGCAATCTAAAGTTTAGTTTAAGTCTTTTCAATTAGCAGTGTGAGCAGGGAAGTCAGCTCACTAGGGAAATTGTAGCTAACCTGTAAATGGACTTTGTGACGAGGGTGTCAGTATGGCAGCCCCTGGGGTTCAGCAGAAGGGGAGGAGGGCAATGCGTGACAATTTTTCTGCTACCCTTGCTCATCACCACTCGTGATGAGCAAAAATGCTGGAACACACGTACAAGCATGCAAAGCTGGCAACAGGCGCCCTTTGAAATAATGCTGACGGCAGTTTAGCCGGGCGGCTTCCTTGAAAGGCAAGGTTCACCATGCCTTGCCATGTGGCCTTCTGATTTTCCCAGCTAAAATAGGGTGCGCATAAGCCCCCCTTGGCATTGCCAACCATCCCAGACATCCTGACACTTTCCCCACGGAGAGACACCCAGAACAGGTGAGAGACTCAAAATAAGGGCCCCGACCACTGCCGGCCATACAAAGTGAGTGAAGACAGGCCCTTTTGTAGGAGTGTACTAGGAAGGGGATTATTATTGTTTTTGGAGAGAAAGAAGAGCCCTAGGTCAGCTGGCCCCAGCCCCCACCCCAAAGGCCTGCGCTAATCCGTGCACAAATGCCAGCCGCCTTGGCCGAAAGCCCTCTCCCTCTGCACCCTGCTTTGAAGAGATGATACCCGAGCTCGCCCGCTGCTGCCCGCACTGCTCTATGTAGTGGGCCATAAAACAGTGAGATGACTTCGGATGAGGTAGTACTCAACTCTCTTCACACATTTATAACGCTCCTTCTGTTTACTTTGGAGGGAGCACAACAGACCGGTTAGAGTCAGAGGCTTCGGGTGTCGCCAAAGGGACATATGAACCCCAGAAAGGCCCCGATAAAGTCCCGACCATAGTGCCCTGACAGCAAGAGTGAATGAATCCGTCTAGCTGCTCTTAATCACTCTCTCATCCCCTCTGCCTGTATCTGGCCCTGTTGGACAGTAAAATGAGACAGGTTAGTGCCAAGCTTTAATTCCTGTCAGCATCTGTTAATTATGGCCAGGACTGTTCTAATTAAAAGAGGCACCCATCTACCTTCATCTCCGGCTTTATACTGGCTGATACCGCCACATGACTCAACCGGCACAGAGAATCATGGAGAGCAGAAGCAAAGCCAACTGGCAGACGCCGAGCTCAGCGGGGGAGCCGGAAGAAACCGTCTAGAGTGGTGACATCGCGTTTGACAATGGGAGGAATTCTCCAACCATACAGTAGTAACGGGATCATCTCAGCTGAATCTGAAACTTTTTTAAGCACATATACTCGAGTAGGCAGGTAAAGGGTGTTTGAAGACTGTTGCCAAGATGCCTTCGCAGAAAAAAAAGAGTTGTTCTTGATAAGTTACACATAAAAATTAAATTGTCATTTTGTGTGTGTGTGTGTGTGTGTGTGTGTGTGTGTGTGTGTGTGTGTGTAAAGCACAGGTAGTTGCCATCAGATGATTCCCTGGTGCTTGCTGAGAAGGATGATGCTCTATTGGGAATTGGGGGTAATTAGGTTAGTGGGTTGTCGGTGTCAGGAAATTGAAAGACAATCCTAATCAGATTTGTGTTTCCAGGGAATCAAATAATTTATGAAAGTAGAAGAAATCTCTATTCTTCAGTTCCATGAAAATACAGTTTACTGGAACCCCCCCCCCCACATGCGTTGAGAGTGAGGGACAGGGGGCTATGGCCACGTAGGATAAGTGGTGAAAATCAAGAAGCTATTTAGCATAACTCCACCGATGAATTCCTCTTTGTTAAATGAAGGCCACCTTCTATCTAATATCATCTGATTTCCCTCCCCCCCATTCACTGACCGACCTCCAATCACCGTGCATGGGACACATCCAAACTCATCCCCTCCAAGAGCACTTGCTGATGGACAAATTGTATTAGGCTCATTTGCAGTGGCCACACAATGCCCAGGTTTGACACCGTCCTCCCTGTTATAAAGTGATGAAATCATCAAGGAAGTGCTCTGGCTGCGGGTGTTGTCCGCTTAGAGGACGCGGGCGACTGACAAATTAACTCCTCCTCCACCGCAAGCATTTCATTGAGCCTTTTCTCATCCACCCTTTAATATTAAATTTGTTTGGGGGGGGGGTTACATTATGCATACAATGTAAATTGAAGGGATTCTCCCTCTTGACAGGATTAAGATATCAAGGATATTTAGGCTGTAGGGAGCAGTGACACGCTGGTCTATGTATGGGGAAGCAGATTATATTATATTATATTATACATACAAATTTGCATACACTTACATTAAATAACCAAATATGTGACCGGTGGTATCAAATAAATAAAACAGTGTAGATTAAATATTTTAACTATGTTGAAAACGAATAGAATAGAAAAGACATCCAAATGGAAACATTCTTATCAAATAATGAGATAATAAATAACTTATGTTATGATGAGGCTGGCTTGACATTTACAGTATCAGTGTGGAACCTGGCCCCTAGGTGTGGCTGGGGGTGATAAGGCCTCAGTGCTACTCCAGTGAAAGAGGGGTGAAATAAGGGTCTTTATGTGAAAGCAATACCTAGTTATCTATCTGCAGTATGACAGCGGATGTTTTGTACAGTGTGTGTGGGACTTGTGTGTCTTTACTTGTGGGCTGGTCAAGTTTCTTTTTGGCGATACCCGAAGAGCGCTCACCTGAGCTCACACACCCACACACGCAAAGAGGCATGTCGCTGGCAGCTAATTAGTATGCAATCTGCCTCACCCCAAAAGCTAAATAATTAGAGGGCCAGTCTGTGAGATCATTGACCCTGCGTTAAATATTCATATGTTTAGACCTGCTCTGGGCTCAGCTGTGTCACAGTAGACCAGCCAGGCATGGACCACATATGGGAAGGCAGCCGTGCCTCTGACACATTCTCAAACACACACACACACACACACAGACGCCACACACACTTATGTCACTATGCAGTACTTTTACAATACACCTTTTACACATGATCTAATACAGAATATGTTTGGGTGTCATCTCTGATCATCATGCTACATATTTGTTCTAGTGTAATACATGGAGGATTTATTTTGCATGTTTTCTAATGTATCGCCCTTTATCTCAAATATTAATTCGCTTTTTTTTTTAACCATCCAATTTTCATGTATTTGATTTCCCTTACAATCTACTGTAGGAAAAAAAATGCACTCTCTTAATCTCATGTCCCTGTCGTTTCTAACCCAGGGGTGCGTCTGGACCGCGTGCGAGGTGGCAGACAGAAATACAAGCGGAGGTTGGACAACGATAACAACCCGTACCTTGGCCTGACGCTCCCTCCTCCCACCAAAAAGCCCCGTGAGTACTGCTCCGTCACGAGCCCATTGTCTCCCTCCTCTGCCGCTCGTCCACTATCAGGCCAACATGCAGGTAAAGCAGAGGCACAATTCTAGGGCAGCCTCGTGTTCCTCCTGTCTCTTCCATGTTTGGGCAGTTGAGAGATCATCGGTCAAATAAATAGGCCAGGTGTTGTTCCGGTCGGAGCCGAATTATAATAAGTCCTCGAGCAGATGACCGATATTAAACAACGACAGAGTGCTCGAGGACGCTCGTGTCTCACATTTTCACGCATACATTTTTTTCCACTTGTATGCATTCTGTAGGGATAAGTGCTTTCAGTGCCTTCATTTCACTCAGACAAATTCAAGCTCCATCCATTAGTTTGCATAATGAGACAGAGAAAGAAACTGAAATTGAGACCATTCTACCGTGTTACAATTTCACCAATGCCCGGTGTTTATCAGCGAGATGCATCTTTGTGCCTGGCTGAGCTTTGCAGTGAAAAGACCTTTGACCTCTGCTTTGCTTTGACA
>NW_022280037.1:2897428-3001324 GCF_004355925.1 Anarrhichthys ocellatus | reverse complement strand
CTTTTTTCCCCGCTTGGCCCTTCCGACCCCCCCCCCCCCCCCCCCCACCTCTTTCCTCCTCTATCCTCAGTCACAAAGATAGTGTCTCACCTGTTGGTGGCAGAGCCAGAGAAGATCTATGCTATGCCTGACCCCACCATGCCGGAGAGCGACATCAAGGCTCTGACCACGCTGTGCGACTTGGCTGACCGTGAGCTTGTGGTCATCATCGGCTGGGCCAAGCACATCCCAGGTATAAAGCAAATGACTTCTGCTTCCTTTTTGTCTTTATTTGACCCTTTCGCTCTTACTTTTCGCCACTTTTATTTTTCTCTGTCTTCCTACGTCTCCTCTCCACTCCGCATGAATAAACACGTGCACTCACACACTTAATGACAGCAGCTCATACAGCCTCAGGGTGTGTGGAGGATGGAGGGGGTGCAAAATGGACAAAGCTGTGCAAGAAACAAATCAATAGAGTGCATCTAAAACCCCTGCATTGAACGGAGAGGGGGACACAGACCCAGTGCCAATGTATGTTGTAATCACCAGGGAGATTTAGGACAAAGTTGGGGACCTGCCCAACCAAACAAGACATCATATCGCACACAGACACACACACATTCACACACAAGCACACATACATTGAATTATTGATGGGCATAATCATGTTTCTTCCTTGCCCCATAGACATTCTGATAGACGAGGTGTTAGGTTATAAGAGGCTGTTGAATTAAGGATACAGCGCCTCACGTCAGCAGAGATTTTGCTTCCTTCAAGAGTTTTCCTCTGATTTTGACAGAGAACACATTGTTTAGCCGCTCTTTTTTTGCAACCGAGGCAGATTCTCCTTGATCTTGAGCTTGACCCCCATAACTCTATAACATTACACTGCTGTAGGCACGGAGGAGTAACAAACGAAATGAATGTGTCCCTCAGCGGCACCTCCATAACCTCTTCTTCTCATCAGCATAACGTGGACAGGCACAGAGCTGTCAGCATGCAGGAAATGTGCGACCACTACAGCACTGACGCACGCACACATGCTGTCGGACTCTCTCATACACATACACAAGTGTGTGCGTGCTTTTTGGATCACATCCGTGAATTCAGAAGATACATTTCAATTTCAATTCATAGATTAAGAAGGTTCATTTATTTTCAGCAAAGTGAAGTGGACTCCAGCTGACCTCGGGCAGGTGCATTTAGTACTGAAAAGGTATTAGAGTACTCAGAAGGAGAGGTATTAATCAGGTACAGATCTGATAGTAAGGAGATTAGAGATGGATATGCTCCCAGCCCATGGCCTCAGCCCCGGCCCCTTAAACTGTTTGGATCACTCCCCACGGGCCTGCATGGTCAGCACACTGAGAGTTTAACAAGGAGCTTAGTCAGGACTGGATCACAACTGACCCGAGAACACACTCTCATGGTTGTGACCCAAAAATCACACCAGCGTCGCAGACATGCACAAAAACGTGAACATTCGTGTGCTGGCTTCTGAGTATAGACTGTGCAAGCTCAGAGACGTCACTTATTAAGACACACACACACACACACAGTATGTACAGATAGAGAGGAGTCTGTCGTCTTTTTTATATCTTACTGTAGAAGAAATACAGAATATTTCACAGGTCATCTGGGGCCACTGAAAAACCTGAAGCTGATAGTATAAGTAAATATATCATAGTCTTAACACACCATTTAATACAACAGTCAGTGTTTAAGGCTTTAACTTGTATCCAGTAGTGCATCATCATGTTAATATGTATACACTCTTAACTCGGATTTTATGCGTCATAGTGTTGAAGCTCTGATAATCAGATTATACTAACGCGTATTGTACAGTGGATAGATTCATAATGTTAATGGGATTTGCTGCGCAGATTGTTACAGAGGACTTGTCGTTCCAAGTGCGTCGATAATGATCATTTAACCCAAAACCTGATGCAGTAAGCCTGACCGTCTGTTCCGACTGTGTTCCAGTACCTGGAACTGGATGTATGCGCTACACAATGTGCAGCACCTGGGAGATGGTACACGTTAAGTAGATTATTCTGATCTGCTTCTGTATGAAAAAACACGCAGCCAAACTTGCGCTTTTGTTTTATATTTTGTCTTTTTTTTTTTTTTTTTTTACTTGTATCATAAAAACACATTCTTTTTAGATGGACAGAAAAAAAGACATCAGCTAAGTGCTCGGTCCGTGCCTGTCCCTTTGGTGGAGTCTGTGTTAGGACAGTGGGTGTCCTCTGGCCATGAAATGGCTGCATAATTGAGTTGTACATGGCTGAACCTGATCAGAGACGGTTCACTGGTTGAGCGAGACTCCATGCACTAACACTCATGCAACAACGGTACCCCAGGGCAGCCTACCATGCTTGGTTACTACCATATTTCTCCCTCCACGCGCTCCGGGACAAGAAAGGAACAGGGGGGGAAAAACTGCTGATTGCATTCTGATAGATTTTTGCAGCCTTAGGCAATGGAATTAAAAAGATTAACAGTTCATTATGAAGTAGACCACATTGATTAGGCCATTGACAGATGGGCCAATGACCAAAGTCCAAATGTAACAATTTAAATGTCGCGAAAATTGGCACTTACCTTCTCCCAATTGATTTTTAATTCCCCCTATTCTCAGCTAACATTTGAAAAACGCGTTTGAAAAGTGGCATAATGTGGAGTGGAGTGGCCCTATCGAGTTTTAATTGGAGGGCGATTGGAGAATATCAAAGCTCTATCATTAGTGTAGATGGTATCTTTGCCTTACAGGGTCCAATGTCAGCTTTTGTCATCCCGGCTATATTTAGCATACCGTGAAAGGTCAGTTTGCATACATGAAGTGCTTTTCAGGTTTAACACGTTTTTGTTCCACGATTTCAGATGAAATGAGAGTTAATGAGTCAATCAGATCAGGTGCACTTGTTATCTTAGTTCGGTGAGGTAGATATTGAAGGCTGGTGTCACATGTCAAGAGCCTTTTCACAGGTTTGCCATTGCCAGCCTTGCCCTCATTCTGAATCTGCCTTTGATTAATTGATAATCACTGCAGAGCTTTTGGACACTAGTGTCACTGCTCCAAATAGCACCACGAAGCAGTCTGATGCGGCTGTTGCCTGAGGGGGGTAGGGTCATTAGGAGCCGTGTTAGGGGGATGCTGACAGATGGCTTGTTGCTCCTAAGGTGCTAACAACCTTTGACACACATAGCAGTCCACTGTCCATCCCTCTGGCCCACTTCCATCCCGTAAAGCATCATTTCACTCTGTCCCAGAGGTTTAGGGATGTATACTGACAGCTTCAGTACACTAGAACCTGTTTATCACCTTGATATTGTTGACTTCTTCAGTGGCGGTGGGATTCCAGTGTGACCCCTGTGGCCTCATGTCACCCCACATTGCTTCCCACCCGCGGTGGGAATGCCATGTGTTCATATGTAAAAACTGCCATGCATGCTGCTTATACAAGAGGTACTCGCTGTTTGGTGTTCGCCCGCTCCCACCTTCCCAGGCCTGAGTGTTTTCAGCGGGGAATTCTCTGAAGGCTAAAGGGCGAAGCAAACATTGACTCTGCTGCTGCTGCTGCTGCTGCTGCTTTGCTCCTGGACAATAAAAATATTTTTGCTCTGGCATCTCCACCACTAGAATGTAAAATATTCAAACAGCATGTTTATGCCTTCAATTCATTTCGCTTTTTCTTTTTTTTTGAAGCTACTCTTAAAAAAAAATAAACCTCCTCCTCATGTTATTGCATTTTGGGGTATTAGATTCAGACCAGATTAATCTAATGAAATAGTCTTGTTGGTATTGTTCTATTCATTACTGGTGTTTTGGGAATATTCATCATCTGTGCTTTATTGGATTCCAGCTCATCAGCTCTGCATTTGACAGACAACCGCCTGGCGGGTTAGTTGTTAGCGTGGAGGCAGCGATGTTAAAAAGAGATCGCGCCTCTTGTATGTTGTCGTGTTTGTGTCAGCTCAACCCTCCACCATAATCACCCACCCACCCATCAGCCCACCCTCCTCCAGCCCCCTCCGGGCTCCTGTTTTCTCTTTGCCATTAAATTGTGAAATCTACTTACTGTGTTGCCAGGCTGATCCCACTCAAGCTGCGTAATCTCCTTGTAATAGAGTGTGAATACTGCCCGGCAATAAATCAGCACCTCATCAGTGCACTTTATTAAATATAGACACCAACAGACAGCTCTTAGTATATTCAATTTACCCTCTGACGTAGGCTTCAACACAGGAGATAAAGATAGATTGAGCAATCAGGTGGATGCCGAGGCCTGAACCCAGGCATGAGAGCGGGAGGAAGGTGGGAAAGCTGCAGGGAGATTGAGATGGGGGCGTATTGGAGGCAGACAGGCAGTCAGGAGTGTGCAGGGCCAGGAAAGGGACATCTGCCAGGCAGGGTGGGGGAGGGCTTTGTTTAGTTACTGTGACACATGAGCAGGTACATGCAGCATCCCAATGTGTGCACTGTTCATTTTGTCACAGAGTTGAATCAGTGCAAAATCTGAAACTGTAGCATCTGTGTAAAGTTTTGTGTCATATTATATATATATATATATACATATATGAAATGCTTTGTAGGAAATCTTATATATGCTGATGTGCCTTTAAGTGATCGTCAGCAGAGCGCCATCCCTCATTAAGCAATGTTGCTTGATGGCAGTGGAGATAAATTATGTGTAATTATGGCAATGATTAAAGACTGATTCGTCCTGGTCTTTGGGGCTTAACAGAGATATGTAACGTCAGTATTGGGCAGTGGGACCCTTGGGAGGGCTAAACACTTCTCCTTTAGGGTCAGGGGGTCACAGGGTGCAGATTAAAACAAGAGGATTACTGTATTTAACGTTCTTCAACCTCACAACGTTCACAGGCTACTGGTCAAATCACCCATTCCCCAGCTACTCACAAAGGGATAATGGGCTGGTTATCACGTTGACAGAAGGCAGATAGCGCTCTCTTGAAAAGTGAAAAGGGCTAAAAAGAAGAAAATAAAAGATGAATTTCAGACGTCAACCTCTTTTTCACCGACTCAATTTAGTTTGTACCGACATGATTTTGTTCAATAAAAAAAAAAAAAAAAACAGCCTTGGTGTCATCGAATCAGTGTCCAGGGAAAGCTGGCAGCAAACTGAGCTGTTTGTGTTGTACATGTGGCTGGACTGCAGGTCAAGTTATTTATGTCAAGCGCAGCAATTTATTACCAAGCTGCTATTGATTGGGTCCTCCTGACGCCGTCATGTAAATTCAAGGAGAATCATGGTCGCTAGCTGCAGACACACACACACACACACACACCAGTACGAAGCAGCTGAAAATTGCCCTTCATTCTTGTATTGGTTATACATCCAACACCGTAGTGTGTCACTCTGCCAGATCAGAGGAATCTATACAAAATCAGAGGTGCATACATTTTCCCCTTGTCTCTCTTTCTTTCTTCATTCTGAAATAAAATAAAATAAAAAAGGTTTGATATTGAATAAGCTTATGGCAGCATGATCATTCAGCTCAGTTTGAGGTTTAAAAAAAAAAAAAAGATGTGTTGAACCTCTGGGGTCCTGTTAGGGGCAGTTTTACTCCAACTGGAGCCCGGAGAGCACTTGACTTGGCTGAGGTGAGATTGCCGCTGGGCAGAAGTCTTCAGGGCCTGCTTGTCCTTCTGATAGCTAGCCATGATAGATCAGCTGCTGTCCAGCCAGAATTACTCTCCTTCCTCTTTCTATCTCTCTCTTCCTCTTCCCCTCGTCCTCCGGTCCCCTTTTTCGCTGCTGTCTTTCTCTCTTCCTTATCTCCTTCCTCTCTGGCTCATATCTTCTCCTCTCTTTTATCCTTCATTTCTCTCTCTCTCTCTCTCGCCATTTCTTCCCCCTTCCCTCTCCATCCCTCTGTCTGCGATGTTGTCTGATTGAGGGTGAGTTACGAGGGGGCTGCAGCTGGAGGGGGCCACCGTGCCTCGTAATTACATCTCTTTTTATTACCCGCGCTAATGGCCCTCGGGGAGAGGGAAACAATAATAAATTAATAGAATATGAACTCCAGCTCAACAGAAATCTACAGCATTTCATTTTGGACCGTCCTGTGCTCTGGCAGATGAAACGGTGCTCTGATTAATCTCTGCGAGGGGTTTGAAGCAGCCGTCTGTGGGTTTGGGCTGCCCCCTCCTGCCCACAGCCAAGTGCTTTTGGGGAGATAAAGGGAGAGGTGACGGTTCTGGCTTCTGTTGTTGGTCTTTAGTGGCCTTGTTTTCACCTTTTGAGCTATGAATGATGGTGTCCTGATGCAGTTAGGCTCTGTTTTGTTGCGTCTCTGTCAGCTCAATATGTTTTTTATTCCTTTTTGTATATTGAACTGAATTTCAGACATGCCCATACAAGATAAATGTCACCTCTGATCAAGTGAAAATCCCTTTGAGGCCATATGATCTCCATATGAGCAGGGTGCTTAAGTCAAAGTGTAGAAAGAAAAGCGCTGCATTGTTATTATCTCTGTATACATGCCACAAAGACAGAAGTCTGCAGGTGCACTCAGCAGTGGAGTGGAAAAGGCCCTTCAAGTGCGCAGACAGGCCTCTCTGATTTGGTCAATATTGTGTCATGTTTGGTCAAACCCCCGCCAAGGCAGTGGGCTGGAAATGAAGATGTAAATATTGATATTTCATTAGAGGAAATCACCCACTCTGACGGCACTTAACCGGGCCACCTTCAGAGTGCGGCGGCCGGAGCGCCGCGTGACCCGCGGAGTCGGGAAGTCACTTCATTACTCGATTAAATTGAGTGGAAAAAGGCGAGGCAACGACACGACATCCCATTTGGAGCGATAATTTAGGCCTGAAGAGAGGGGATGGAGCAGAGGAAAAACACCACCTCTCCATCTCACAACACTGGATTAAATTCAAGGACTTTTAGCGTCAAAGGTAATTGTAGGCTGCTGGGCTGCATGTGTGCATATGGTTGAGAGGTGTCTGCTGTATCAGAACTTTAAAGCCTCTCCAGCAAACCCTGAACAAGGCCTTCACACGGGCTGTCACATTGGGAGCAGCGCTTTAGTTCCGCCTCAGTCCTCCTCGGCATTAAAAGGCTAGACAAAGCCTTGCCTGTGATTGTGATGCCAACCTGATGCGGCAATCAAGACCGCGTCCACGCTCGCATGACAATTTCCCTCCGGCCAGTCCGCAGTCTGTACAAGTTAATGGCCACGTATGCAGACAAGGAAATAACACAACAAAAGATTTTAAGATGCAGTCTGGATATGTGTACAGGCCTTTACAAAATATGGCTTATTGCCTCCACTGATAATAGCAAAGTGCTTTGAGTGCTTTCAGCAGTTTGCTTTGTTGGGTCTAATTTGGGCTCTTCAGACCTCTGACCGGTCCAGTCGGACACCAGCGCCATTCTGTTAGCACTCTATTCTACCGACTATTGATTCCCCTTCAAAATGTGAAGGCCCTCACATTTTGATCACAATCTGTTAATTAATGTATCCTCCAGCTCTGCCCCTGCAGTGGTCATCACCACGATAAGGGAAATTGAACACTCAGGTACTACTCTCCCTGGCTCTTCTTTTCTCTCTGCCCGTCTCTCTCTCTCTCGCTCTCTCTCTCCATCCTGTTTCTTCTTTACTTTCTCTCACGCTTCCTCATCATGTCTCTTGTTCTTCTCGGCTTGCACGTGTGTGTGTGTGTGTGTGTGTGTGTGTGTGTGTGTGTTCACAGTGTCCTGGCAGGAGGAGATAAACATCAGACTGGTGGCTGCAACCCAGCGAGATCATTTATATTTAAGAGAAAATGTGGGGAATAGGTGCGGTGAGCGCCCTGGTCAATACTGTAATCTATCGCCTCTTAATCACGCAGTGGCAGCTATAGCGTGGCAACAGCGAACTTGTAAAAGCAATCGTATTAATCGTGGGTGGAGCTGAAGAGCCCAATATGCCGCCTGCAGGCACACTGTGCAGACGGAGGGGAGGTGGGAGATGGAGGAGAAAGCGTGTGGGGGGGGGGGTTTATGCAGTTTATTGACAGTTGAAGGGTAGTACGAAGGGGAAATGACAGTGGTTTGATGCGCCCGAGCCAATTTCAGCTGCTGTTGGAGAATGAGGCCCTGGGTTTAAGCAGGTCTTCAGGCTGAGCTTGAATCAGGCTCTCTCTCTCTCTCTCTCTCTCTCTCTCTCTCTCTCTCTCTTCCCCCCCCCCCACATGTTGACGTATTTGTGTGTACGTATGTCCCCTCATCACCTCCTCCCGCGACATGTCATGTCCTCAACCCCTCCAATGAGAATATGTCTCGGTGCTAATCCCCCCGCACACCAATAGAGGTGTGACAGGATACAAGTGGTAACCACATGGCTTTGTGTATCCCAGACCTTTGCACCGATTTACTGTCCTCACTTACAGTAAAGCCCACTCAAGTGCTCCGACACCGGCTTCAAAGAGGACCTTCCACTGCGCATTTAAAATTAAACACCACTCGCTAACATGTGCCTCGGCATGTACTCCGGGCTGCAGGGGCTTGACAAGTCGGGTTTGGTTTATAGATCAAGTCAAAGTGCCATCTGTTCTTTCAATTTAAAATACTTTTTAAAGCCATCTAATGAAAGAAGACTTCTGGCTGAATCCTGGACGAGGCACAAATGTGCATGTTTAAACTGAAATACGGTCCTCATATGGTTTCCCCCTCTTTCCCTCCAGGCTTTTCCTCCCTCTCTCTGGGAGATCAGATGAGTTTACTGCAGAGCGCCTGGATGGAGATCCTCATCCTCAGCATTGTGTTCCGCTCGCTGCCATACGAGGACGAGCTGGTGTACGCCGAGGACTACATAATGGACGAGGAGCACTCGCGGCTGACGGGCCTGCTCGACCTCTACGTCTCCATCCTGCAGCTGGTCCGCAAATATAAGAAGCTCAAAGTGGAGAAGGAAGAGTTTGTCACCCTCAAGGCCATCGCTCTCGCTAACTCAGGTGAGGCGTCTTCAGCACACTGTCGCATCATAAATAACATTCACGTGTCGTGATTCATCAGTGAGGCAAGTTTTATGTGCATTTGAATGAAAGCAAGTTTTAAATGAACATCAGAAAATTACAATAACCTAAAAATTATTTATTTAATTTACATATACATATATATATACACATACATACATTATATATCTATATCTAGATAGATAGATAGATAGATAGATATGTAAATGTAACACTATTTTTTACAATTTAGAGTTACTTTCAGAGAACAAACCTTTCCTAAAGGAGGCTTTTATTTGCTTAATATTACTCCTATTGTTTCATTTCACAATGTAATTTGTTTTTGTTTTAAAAACATCTTAACTTTCCCACTCCGTTGTTCCGTTGTAAAGCATTATTGAAGTAGGTGAAATTAAAAAAAAATAGTTTTGCCTAAAACAAATTTCATAAATTTCTCTTTTGAATAATGTTAAGTGAATCCTTCAGCATTCATATCTGCTGAAATAACGAATTAATATGCACACAATATATATCAAGAATACATTGAAGTTGTACCATTATTTAAAGAAAGAAATCAAGACTCGAACATAAAATTATTTAAGTGTATTACTCACTCGGATTATTTCACTTTTCCCTGACTGGACCTGAGTAATAGACACAGACAGTGTAATATCCAGAACAGTGAGCTATTGTCTGACACAGTTTCAGAAGTGACATTTCTTAGTTTTTCAGGAGTTTTTCAGCGTAACCTTTAGTTTGGAGCGTGAGATGGAGAGATGGAGAAAAAGATAAGGGCAGTGTAGGGGGAGAGAGGGATGGAGCAGTGAGCTTTTTTTTAAATTGAACACCTTCCATGTTGTGGTATTCCTCAAGCACTCCCTCTCCTTCTCCATCTCCATAACAGTAGCTGCAGGGCACAGCAGCCACGGGAGATAAATTTAGCATTTCATTAGGAGCACAGGGGCTGTCAATAAAATGTGTTAAGTCGAATGGAATGAGTATCAGGGAGTCATGGGCGTCGTTTGTTTCAATGCGAAGACGGCACGCCTCTATTGACCGGCTCCTTTTGAGGAGGCAGGACCTGTCCCGCTCTGATCAATGCACGCCCGGGTCACTGGGCCGCTTTCGCTTGTTTTGTCCGGAGCTGAAAAATGAAAATGCTGATGGTGGGCCTTTGCTTTCCGACAGCAGAGCCTTTGGTAGGGAGGTGGGGTGTGGGAGAGTGGAGAGATGGGGGTCGAGGAGAGAAGAGGAGGGGAGGAGGGTGTCCGGAATGTTAGAACAAGGTCTCTGGGAGATCGTTCTCCCGGGAGCCCCCCCTGGTCCCAACAGCTGTGAAAATTCATAGCGATTGATTTTGTAATTAGCAGTTTATCAATCGGATCGACGTGGGCTCACTGATGGATTGCGAGGAAATTGTTTCCTCAAAGTTGTTTTTTTAAGTCTACCCCTCCTCCAAGGACCAGACGCTGCATGTTCGCTGTCTCCTGCCCTCTTTTCCTGCCCATCTGTAGAGATGTCTCCATCTCCTCTTTTTATTTTCTCCTTTTTTTTTTCCTCTCCCCGCAAAGCATTCAATTACAATAGGTTCAAATCAGGTTTGTTGCAAAAACGTGTTTGAAGCATGAAAACAAGGAGAAATGATGAGTTTGATTTGAAAAAAATGTGCTTGTTAGGTTGTGAATCCAGCCTCTGTGAAAAGAACAAGAGATAATTATGTCACACCACATCCTCATCTGAGATTTTTTTTCTTCTTTTTTTTGCCTTTTGTTCTTCCATCCTCCCCCCTCTCACCTCCCTCCCTCCCACATTCACTTTACAAAACGACCTACTTCATTTTACCACTGTGGATTTGAAAACCGTCAGGGTGAGAAATGTCTCAAGGTCTTGGGAATACAGTTGTTCCAGTCAATGAATTTGGGGCGAAGTCTGAAATCTGTTTTGCCTTTTTATTGTCCCGTGTGGTAAAATATGCACCGCCAAGGTGAGACGAGTCAGGCAGCCAATGACATGCCGCCACCGGAGTGCCAGACACCGGTTAGCCGGTGAGCGACAGCGCGACCCCAGACCGTCCCTGAGAGAGGCTCGGAGGTAGTAAGAGAGGCAGAAACAAAGGCGAGAACGAGAGGGGAGTGCTGTAACATGATGTACAATAGAATCAGGAAGAAACCGTGGCAGCGTAGCGAAACACTATAGGAGCGAAGAACACCGGAGAGAAGCCAGACTGAAACTGTAGACCGCTCTAAAACTGGCCAAAAGCTGGGAGAGATCTTGGCTGACTGAAGCTGAGAGAGTCACCGTTTTGGTTCAATACAATATAGAAAGATAAACCTTTTTTTTAAATATATATATATATATAGATAAATAACACAGAACATTTACAGCCAGTTTTAACCGCTATATTTTCAATGATCATCTAGCTGTAAAATAAACCCATTAGTATTTGTTTTTCCTCCACTCTGATGGACAGAAACTCCTTGGAGGGAGAAGGAAGACAATTAATTGAAAGGAAGTGTTGTATTCATCTCAGGCTTGTTTATGGCGTCCAATTCTCTAATGGAGCCCCTTTCTTTTCCTTGTTTTTTTTGTCCGTTAACAATCTGTCCTTTGGAACAGTCAGGTGTTTAATGTGTACTCGCTCAGAAGAGATTGGGTGCTATTCATGCTATTGTTACTAGAGGATAACATTGATTTTCAGTCTCGCTGGTCAAGGGCCGTATGAATATCCCGCCCGGTCCTTCCAAAGACGAAATAAATAATTCAATTAAATAAAGCAGATGTTGGTTTTTTTCTTTTTTTATGATCCATTCTTTATCTTGTCGGGGTGTGAGTTATACTGATAATGTGTTTGCTACCTTACTGCTACTGACAAAGCAGTACAGATCAATCATGAGATTAAATTTAGTTTTAGAAAATCCCATCACTCCTGTTATATTACTACTGTCTCAGAGTGCAGACTACATTTCTTAAAAGTTACTTTTTTTTTTCCTTTTTGACAAAAATTGAAAAGCCCATCAATCTAAAAACTCCTATCTCTGCTCTCGTCCCATCAGACTCCATGCACATAGAGGACATGGAGGCGGTCCAGAAGCTTCAGGACGCTCTGCACGAGGCCCTGCAGGACTACGAGAGCAGCCAGCACCAGGAGGACCCGCGGCGGGCGGGCAAGCTGCTCATGACCCTGCCTCTGCTGCGGCAGACGGCCACCAAGGCTGTGCAGCACTTTTACAGCATCAAGGTGCAGGGAAAGGTGCCCATGCACAAACTCTTCCTGGAGATGCTGGAGGCCAAGGTCTGATCGGAGGGTGGCTGATTGGCCACGGCAACGGCGGAGGGCTGCATTAGCGATACAGAAAGTGACTTGAACCGAGGCTGAGGGCCCTCAGGAGGAGACCCCCCACTGACTGTGCTAGGCAGGAGAGAGACTGACCTCTCTCGCTCCTTCTCCTGGAACCCTGGGACACTAAATAAAAAAAGAACAAATTCAAAACTTGGTTATTAGTATAAATATAAAATGCAGATTAATTTAAAATATATAAGAAATACTATGTACAGTAATAATTTTGTTTTTTGTTAATTGTCAGTGGTCATGCTGTATATGAAGAAGGACCCTTCTGCGCCTCAGCATCTTCAGAATAAGTAGTTGCCAGTTCTTGATAACAAGATAAAGAGGTTTCTTCTTCTCGACGAACGAAAAAGTTCCTTAAATTAGTTCTGAAGACAGCAGAGGTGTCAACAACCATGAACTGACTCACAGTCTCACAGTTGTTGTTTTTTCCTGAACTTGACCAGGACATGTATATATTTATTAATGGAAGACTGAGTGTACAGTTCAAAGTCTGGTGAACTTGGTGGCCATTTTCTCTTGTTCTCCTCCTGGTAAAAAAAAAAAAAAAAAATGAACTAAAATTGTTACCTAAATGTGAACTCTTTATCAGTTTAAATGTCCTTGGATATACCTCTCCGGAGCAGTAAGCCGTGTGCTCTTTGTGGATCTGTCTCAGAGTGGAAGACCTGCTGGTCCCATGTTTAACCAAACTAGCATAGGCAGGTACAATTAGTCAGTCGTCTTATTCTGTAGTAACTCAGCAATAAAGGGAGCTGTGGGGAAGCCAGGCTTAAAACTCCAATCTTTCATGTGCTTTTCAATGCTGCTGTTGCTAGAGGACCATGCCTGTGTATCTCAGTCCCACCAGCGGGACACACCGCTGCACCGCTGTCGCACACTAGTGTTCCTCCTCTCCTTGTAGTGGTGTTTGTCGGTGCTGTTCATGTAACCCATTGAACCCCAAATTTGGTCATTGTTTAAGCCCGTGGAAATTGCCACTTGGCATGCAAATAGATGACCCGATTCAGGCTAGGTGAAAGATGATCAGCGTGTTTGGTGTGGCGGTATCAAAGGATTTATGCCGAGTGGCAGAAGTCCAGGCAATTCCTTGTTCAAACAATCAGAGGCCCATATGTCAGCCACTCCATTTTGGGCCCCTTTAAGCCCGTGGCAGAGTCATCCCACACACAGGGAGCAAGGTGCCCAGCATCTGCTCTTACCATTTTAGACACCTCTCGTCTTTAAATAGCGGTGCCTGCATTTATAGAGCTTCAACCAAACAGAGGTCAACGGCAGGTGCAGAGAGGGAGTGGTGGCACTTCACACACTGGGTTTATTTTCAACCCAGCAGGAGGTTGTTGTCTGCACGGCCTCCCTCCAGGAGTACGGTAGACACGTGGAACACTTCTTCTTGACCTCATGTTGACACAGTGGCCGGTGCAGAGTAACACCCTTCCCACCGGCCAGGAGGCAGGCAGGCATCTGCGAGGAGATCTCCGGCTGCCCGGGCATAAACATGTGAATAGCTATGCAAGAAACAAAAGTGTCAGCACGCTCCTGAGGGTAACAGCAACCCAACAGTGTGTCAGTACAAGGTGTGATCTGTGCTTGGAGAGAGAGAGATCTCGTGCTCCCTTCTCCCCGTGTTTAGCTCCATGTCCATTACGCTGGGTGTGAGTAATACTGCAGTCCAGTCCAGCAGAGCCGTGCCGCTTGTCTCCAATGCGAGACAGAATGTGTTGGAGGCGAACGCTTATACTACTGAAGGACTTTATGTGATGTGATAAATTGTGGTGCTGTCACAATAATATGATACCGTGATCAAAGGACACCCTGATATTGCAGTCGGGTAGAGTTGCCGCCATGCTTGCGATATCAGTGGCTAGCACTGATCCAGCGGCCGGCATGCCTTTTATACAGCAGCCTGATTGGCCACGTATACGTAATGGAGGACGACTAGACCACTCCAGCACCCAATCACCCCAACTTGAACTCGCCGCTGCCCAGTTAACAAGCTCCACTGTAGAGGGTGACAATGTAACATGAGTTATTTTGCTGTTGTGCAATGCAACAGGGACCAATTCTGACTGGAACCATGCTGAAAGCATGCTTTTACTTAGATTTGGGAGAATTTGTATGCTTTTAAGTGACATATTCTAAATCCCTCTGATAAATGACTTTTTTTGCTTATTCCAATAAAGGTGCAGTAAAAAATAAGAAAATTTTTGCAGGAAATCGTTACAACTAGAATTTTGTAGTGGCCCTAAGATGATCAGCCATAATAATCTTAATAATGAATCCTCTCATCTCCTTTTTTTCCTTTTTACCTTGCAATATGCACTGTGTTAAGTAAAAGAGAACATGTCTTACATTGCAAGCTGAGTCGAAGTGTGTAAATATATCAGTGTCAATTCAGTAGGTTGCCGAAATACCATTGAAAATGAAGTATGCAGCGCCCTGCTGACTACTACCTCATTATCATATTGTCAATATTTCTCTGATCCGACACGTTCTGCTCTTTATCATCCTCACACATCTGTGACACACCTGAGCCATCCATGTTTCTATCTTAAAACCGTTCCTCTCCCTCAGCGCTCCTGCCAAAATATTTGTAATTGTAGTTACTGATCTTCTCTTTCCACTCATTCTTCATGATCTGTTTGTAAAGGTTAAAGCATGCTTCATGTTGACCACATGACTTGGCCATCAGTGGGTGCGACCCCCATTTTGGTTACTAAGCGGGTATGTGTTTTTATGAACATCAATGTGTCAGAATTGGTCCCTTGATGATAAATTGCTGACAGGGGCAGGTAACTGATTTCCTGCTTCTGTGCTATGACTATTTATGGTGTGAAATATATCATTTGGCAATGGTGTACATTGATATCTCTGATCGTTGAATCACCAATATCTGTGTAACTTTTACTGTTTTGATTTTCAAAAAGGTAAAGGATCAATGAATTAAATACTACCTGAACTCTGTGATTCTTTTGTGTTTGAAAATAGGCACTAGCGGCTCTGTGAGGCTACTAATGTCAGCATGCTAACACTTTGACAATGCTAACATTCTGACGATTAACAGGTATAATATTTGACGTGATAAAAAGGTGTTTAAGCAGAAGTTAAGGATGCATCAAAGTTATTACAATCCATTCTTAAGGGGAACATGAATGTTTGTAGCCAACCAAATTTCCTGACAATCCATCAAATAGCTTTTGGACGTGTCACTAAAAAACTACAAATGTCAATCTCATTCCCTGACTTTTACCGCAGTAGAGAAAAAGTCAGGGAATCACCAAAACTATTTAGATACATTATCTGAGCACCAATGTCCAAATTTCCTGCCAATCCATACAATAAACTCGCTATCTCTACTTTAAGCAGCCAGAATCAGGGATTATAGATCGAACATTCCAAGACATTGCCACCAGTTAGCAGTCTGTCATTGGTTGTTTGAAAGCTCGTGTTTCACCGAGTGTGCTCTCCGTACACACACACACACACACACACACACATAGCGGAGCGGAGCAGAGATGGGTGAAGTGAAGATAACGTTGTCGGTAGCGGCTACAAACGGGCTCGGTAGTGAACGACGCGCTAATATGCTGACGGATTTGCTGTACAGAGAATCTAGAACAGAGAATCTTCGGTTAAAACATATCCTCATTGTTCTCCATGAAGTTTGTTGGAGAAATAGCTTTTGAAAATCATACATTTCTTGTCAGCAACCAGTCATATGGTTGACAAGCAATGTAGCATAACTTAGGACGCGATTTGGCCTCGTGTGCTCCGATTCATTTGGCATGCAGTTAACACACAAGTCTTAACTTAGTTTGGATGAAACCTCAACGTGCATATGCTCACCACTTTTTTGGAAGAAGGCAATAATGGGAGTAAGAGGTAAACCAGCTTTAAAAGTATTTTCTTTTTAATTAACTTGCAAAATAGTCTTAAAAATCGACATGAAAAAGAAACGTGATTAGATAAAAATCATATGACATTGTTTTTGCTATATCAACCACCACTAATGGACCAACCATCTGTTACCCATTCCACTATGGCCACACACACACACACACACACACACATTGACTGGGTGTTCAGAAGTGGGACAGAACAAAGAGCAGATCGGAGCTCACAGCAGACCACAGATGGGTGGCAGTAAACGAGGCAAGCCAGTCGAAGATTCACGCAGGCCACCCAACTATCCAGCCATCAACCGCAGCCACTGCAGGGCCAGGAGCTGTTGAAAATGGATCCGTCACAGGAAACAGGCAGACAGACACGCTGATGGAGGTGGGGGGGAAGTGAGGGGCTGTAGCTCCATTATTTCAGGAAGCTGATATTCCAGGGAGTGAAAGTATTCCCATCTCTATATAATTATAAAAGCCAATTTCCCTTTTTGAAATAATGTCTTGCTAACCAATTAATTGTAATAATCCTCTTTGTGGAAACAATGGCATCACAAGACGAGATGACTTGAGGATGAAAGGGAAGAAAAAGGAGATCCGGAGGCCCACACAAATAAAATGTGGAGCACGGTCGCCAGGTGCTGTATTTTTAAAAGCAATGTGCTTCTCGTTTCGCATGCAAATCATCCGGTTGGACCAGATATTGCCATCAATAAGTTTCCCACAGATACAGTAGCAAGGCAATCATTTACCTCCATTGACAGGTCAAAACACCTTTCATTAGAGTTACGAGGCATCTCATCAAGATGCGGCCCCGCTCGCAGCTGTACGACTGCTGTGTATTGCTTAAGTGTGTTTCATTATTCCCAAAGCAACGTTGATGATGGTGAGGGAAAGGATTACACGTCAGGGTGAGTGATTGGGTTTGAACAGAGCTGCTGCATACACTTTGTATCAACCCAGGGCTCAAATTACACTTAGGTTGAAAACGGAGCACGCAAATGCCCAGGAGAGCTTGTGGCACAGAAATGAAGAGTGGGCCACCATCTCTTTTTCTCTCCCTCTCTCTCTGTGTGTGTGTTTCCCTCAAACACACACACACACACACACACACACACACACACACTAACACACTTTTCATCTCTTCTCTTTGTCAAATTTTCTTTCGACCCCTCCTCTCTCTCCCTTCCCCTCGCCGCGCACGCCTCCCTGTTTTAGAGGCTCAACCATCCTTTATGGGCATTCTTATTGTTCCACTGATTCCGTTATGTGTATTTATTGCTCCATTTGTGAAATTGGAGGCACCGGCCGACAAGCCTATTACTATTCAATAACAGGAGCTGGGCATTTTCACAACCGTGGGCTATCAATGTCCCAGACAGAAACGTTACGTCACATCAATTCCTAACAACAGACGGATTGCTATATTGTTGTTGTGTATTATATTGGAGGCAAAATTCCACCCATCTCCACAGAGGGAACCGCGAGTGCCAGCAGTCAACAACCCGTCTGATCTTCAACAAAAGGACAATGTAACTGGCTCAAGAGTAGATCTATTTCCTAATAGATCCCGGTTACTGCTGTCCTGTACCTGTCCCACTATATCGGAGCCATGCATCCTCACACCTCTGACCCAGCCCAAGACTCTCTTTGGCTGATCAATAGCCTTGTCAAAGTGCCTAGCAGGCACAGGGCTTGGGCCATCTGAGATTTCACGCTCTCATTGTCCGTCTTCACCGTTTTAAGTGCATTTATCAGGTTACACGCCTGCTCTTCTCACCACTTAATGCATGGCTAAGCTGCTCTCCTAAAAAAAAAAAACCTAGTGGCCATCAGCGAATTTGTGTCCCAGTTTTGTCACATTACTCTGGTTACATTTTTCATCAGACCATGTAACCATGCAGTGAAAGGCAAGACTTTCAACATAAGTGAAGTTCAAATGCATTTTCTTATCTAACATCAATCTTCTGCAGGTGTCAAACAAAAATCTGGAACAAAAGATGAAAAAAATCAATACGTTTCTGCGCCAAACCGTGGTTCTGGTCCTTCAGAAAGAGCTGCATGAAAAAGCTTCTCTGTTTCAGACGATAAGAAATTAAGCAAACCCACAAAGATCTCCTGAGAACAAGTCCCAAAGGACACAGAGAGAAGTACCGCCACACAGCATGCCCGTTAGCAGGAGACCACACTGACCCTCCAGCGCAGCAGAGAAAAACACCGCTTTTAGCTAAAATCAGTTGTTCCCCAACACTTTGAACATTGTAGGAACACAAGCGCTGTAAGAGAGAGCGGGCAGGTAATAAAACTGTACACACACACACACACACACAATAACTGCATGTGAAGGGTTTCCTCCCATCATTTCAGATTTATTTGCCCAACTGTATCTTTATCTGTGCTGCTCACTGATATGAAGCTGTGGGGGGAGCAGAAATATTTCCAACTATCTACTGAATATATCTCCCTCCACCCAAGGAAAACACTGTTGTGAGATGTGTGTGTGCGTGTGTGTGTGCGTGTGGAGGGGGCTCTTCTACTGTTTTATTGCCTCTGCCATGTCTTCACACGTTCTTATGGGCTTTTCCAATTTAACCACTGGTTTGGAAATAATGAAGGGAGATAAGGAACATTGATAAGCATGGATACGTCCATCAAATGGAGAAAAACTCACACAGGCTGCTGTGTGTGCTCACTTCACAGGCGTTTAACACAATTACCCCGTTATTACTGAGGGTCGGGCCTGCGTCTTGAATCATATTAAGACATTTGCTTCATCTGAGTGTACAGGTGTGATTGTTCATCATTTTCTGCATGTTTGGAATATTTAAAAGTGAAAGACATTAGAATTGCATATATTTATTGATTTGTCATTTCAGGCAACTATTTCACTATTATATTTATATATGTTGGTTATATTGTCCTCAATAATCCTACATTTATCAAGCTGCAAAATATCCTGACCAAGAAATTGGTGGGCTGTGATTTAACCAGAAAGACACAATTTGTCACGTGTCATTTGCCAACGATCTGCACTGTGGCTTGTTGGTACCGTGGATCCCAGGATCTCCTGGAGTCCAAAGGAACAGCGAGGAAATGGTCAGGCTCAACTCCGGGGGGAAGCCACGGATGGGCCTGACCTTTTCGGCATGTCAAGCAAAGGTTAGAAATCTCCACTGGCCTTAAAGCAAATGCACTTGTTTGCCATAATGGAGGAGGCCATTGCCTTTTTTCAGCTAGAGACCAGGTCTGCTCCCGAGAGAGTTCCATCTGATGGAATTCTTTCTGCGCACACACACACACGTATAGAGTACTGTCTCTATTGCCGCCGGCTTTGCCGTATAATTAAGTTCAAGTTGGTGTCAGGCTTTCTTGTATCAAACAAACCAAACTCCAACATGTTTTATTACAATAAATGACATGAAGTATTTTCGGCCATAAAATGCTCCGCATCATCTTCTTTATTGTGATCATCCTTGTTTCCATTTTCATGCTATTTGCTTTTCGGAAAGAGATGAACAGGGAGTCAAACAGTCAACAGCATGATGAGACTGCGCACCATGTGAGAAATAGATCCGTGATCAACCACCTAAGACCCCAGCAAGGAAATCACCCATCCCTTATCCTCTTACGAGATAGACTGTAGAACTCTCATAAATATTGGCAAGACACTCTTGTCTGGGGCCTATAGACATATTGTACATCATATAACACATATGGCCGCTCGTAATTCACACATTTATATTCATATACGTGATTTTGTATTTAAAATATGACTCGTAAAGCATGATATATGGAAATTGACAGATCATATGTGATTCCTGAATTAAATATCATATAGATCACATGTTTTATGTCCTTTTCTCTCCTTGCCTGAGAAAGGAGCCTTGACCATGCAGGTAATTTACAGTGTTATGGAATGAGTGCAAAACATGCTGTAAATAAATAAGAGTCGACCCATTTCATTTTAGGATGGGGGGGGGGGGGGTTGTAGGTTAGCCAGCCCCCCTGTATACCCCACCCCACTGCCCCTTTGAAAGCGTGACGTCCCATTGATGGGTGCATCTGTATATCACCCGGAGACGAAGGGACCGCAAATGGGGCAGCAAGCGACGCTATGCAGTCCATTTGCTAATTTCAATATGGTGTCCGTCTGTGTGGGTATGGCCTTGGGCACAGTAGCAACCCCCCTTTTTAGTTCACCACCGCCCCCCGCCCCCTCGTCTCTCCACTGTGTCCCTTTGACCTTGCACTCAATCACAAACACACATATTGACTTCATAAGAAACTATACACAAATCACATCTGCTTTCCGGCCCCTTGATATGCGCCTATTTTTACAGCACACGCACACACACACACACACACACACACACACACAGGACCTCTCAGGTCAATTTTATCTTACACAATCACACCAATTCATTCATTTCAGTGTCCATTCGTCTCCCATTGTAGTGTCACTCGTGCAAAATGCAGCCGTCCAAAATTGCCTGCACATTGTCAGTCCACACCAGACACAAAGGTTGCCTCTGTCGATGCCTGACAAGCATCAATACCTTCAGTGTACAGCTGCGGGACTCTTCCTATTGTCTTTGTGCAGTAAAAGCTCACATATCGGCAGGCATTTTAGGACACTTTCCAGTGGAATTAACACCGTCAATGAGCGCAGTCAGAGGATGGATTATTTTAGAAATCCCAATAACGGCACCCGGTGTGTGTGTGTGTGTGTGTGTGTGTGTGTGTGTGTTCTATAGCTTGTCTCTTGGCCCCAGCAGCACTGAGCTACGCTGCATATGGCAGCGTTTGAATTGCTGTGATTTGCTCAATAACTCTCTACAGTGATATGGCTATGATCATTGCCCAGCTGTACAGTGTAATATCAAATGAGCAAATTAAGTGCGCTTTTGTACCGATATTGTCCTCCTGCAACACCCGCCCACCTTCAGCCAGTTTTGTGCAGACAGTTTTGTGGCCATTTTGGAAGTAAAACTTTGAGGAACTATAAAAAAAACAATTATAATTTGAAAAAAGCCAAGAAGAAGCAACTTTACTTTGTCCCCATGCTGCACTCTTTGGTCATATAACGCTGTCATTGTTTTTGTCCTCACTGCCCAGCAGGTCTGACTGACTGCTGTTTAAAGGTTTACTAGCCCCATGAATCGTGATTAAAACATCTCCTGTGGAAATGCTTTACGGTTGTTGCAGTTTGTGCCCATCCCCAACCCTCTAACACATCCGTGTCTGCATGTCTCCTCTCACCCTCCCTAATCATTTCATCTGTGTGTGTGCGTGTGCGTGTGCTTGTGCGCGCGTGTGTGAGGGAAAGGTGTTGGAGCAGAGGGAATATTACACAATCCTCTGTGCATTATTGTAATTAGATTTCCCAGGACAGCTCAATTAAGTCATACTGCTCCGGGGACCCGGTGGTTTGTGGTTTGACACTCGCTCACAAGGGGTCCGGTGTGTTTAAGTAAGGCAGAGAAACAACTATTAAAATGGTCACTATATCGTTTAAAGACAAAGTTAGGGAGACATTTCTCCCTAACAGCATGTTTGCTTTCCAGCAGCCTTTTTTTCTGCTTACACAGAGGGCAGGTAAAGGTAGAGCCCATACTGCAGCTCAGCTCTGCTGCTGTTGAAGAATGAAGGACAGCGCACAGTTACCCGAGGACAGCCTTTGTAATCTAATGTAATGTATATTCTAATGAGAAGAGCTCCATCTATGGACCACCTGTTGAACTGCATTCATTATTCCCCCCCCCCAAAAACACAGCCTTTAATCCATCTTGGAAGAAGCTTGTTACCCCCAGTGTGTTAAAAGAAAATGCTTGTGGGTGGTAAATAATACCTGCTTTTAGTAGCCACAGGATAAATCTGATGGACACTCGGTATTACTGCAGAGGTCAGCTTTAAAGGGCTGTCCTGGCTTCCACTGATTATTTATTTGTATGATTGGCAACAAAACGTGAATATGTTTTGGAGGAATTGCATGTCATGTGTGGTGACAAAGGGAGATTCAGCACTTTTGATGATATGTGGTTACATTACTGGATTCAAGGCTGGCGCCGAGTTTGAATGCTCCAGTAACATTTCTTTTTATTTATATCCGCAGACCTTGGCTGAAATAAATGAGTTGAGACAAGTGTGAGAGGCCGATGTTACGAACAATTTCTTCCTGACATCGGGAAACGACGGTGCGCAAGACATTCAACTCTTTCACTGCCAGTGGCTGACAGGCCGCCCCCGGCACGGCAGCGGGAGGCCTCTTAAAAAGATTCAATGTCGGCATCAACGTGAAAGTCGTTGTGTCATTATCTTAAATCTCAACTATCCAGCAGGATGAAAGTGTGAGAGACAACCATATCTGTCAGGGGTCGGCAGGAGATGTTTTATTCTCTGTGTACAGTGAGTGTCCCTCTCATACGCGGAGATTAGAAGTCCCAACCGAGGAAGTCACTCTGCAAGGGTCATTCTGCAGCCTGCCTTCAATTTACTGCCACTTTTAATATTCTGTCATAGTTAACATTTTTATTGCCCTCTTTTATGACCATATCCGTATGTCCCGCGCTTATGAACTTTTCTATGCAAATCATTCACTTGAATCAAAAAACGGAGTCCTGTGCTCTTGGTTTTTAGGCAGCCGAGACGTTGAGAAAATCCTGCTTCTGTATTTCTTGTCATCAAAACACTTTTCTTTCCTGCTGCATTGTTGCTACAACGCTACTGCAAACCTTCCGCCCCTTGTTTCTCAGTGTGTGTGTGTGGTCCCGGTGGATGGAAGGGCACAGCTGTCCAGACAAAGTCTCAGACATTTGGAATTCAAAATGACGTCAACTCAACAGTGATTTGCACCAAAAATATTCAGAACCGAGGAAGTTTCTCCTCGTATGTTAGAAAGTGGGTGAGTGTGTGAGAACAAACAGCAAATCCTGAGCTGCATGTAATGATCCCGTCTCGTTTTTTAGTTTTTTTTCGTAGCGCTGCACATGGACTCACAGGGGACTAGTTTCTGTGAGCTCAACATTTGTACTTGCTTCACCTCGCTGTATCTTCAAACCCTTTCTCCTCCCCGACGACTGCCCCGCTCTTGTTTTCTCTTCCTCTGAGGCTTGACAGGCCAGCGGGCGTTGGCAGAGAGAAAAAGAGAGGACAGGAGGATGAGCCCCAGATTTACGTCTGTATGGACCTGCCACTTTGGGAATGAAGTTTATGAATACATTTACATTTTGTCCTCCCGACACTGCTGTCCTGCGCGCTATAGGTTACAGCGCTCTATTGCAAAGACACAGAGAGCCATGCGTTTTAGTCCGCGGCAGTATGGATCATCCAGCCGGCCAAGTGGGGGGTTAGAGAGACAGCAGAGGCTGCTGGGAGACTGACCAGTGGCCAGCAGGGCTGGACTATTGTCCTGGTGCCATGGTGACTGGGACCAATCGATATTACATTAGTATGATCGTACTATATGGATACAAATAGCTTGGCGACTGTGTCTGTGTCTCTGACACACACACACACACACACACACACACACACACACGCACACACAGGCTTTTAATGATAGTTATTTGATTGGGACAGGTGCGTCGAAGAGAGGGCAGACCTGACCAGGGTGATGTGTGGATGTGCAGGGGGCCTCTAAGTGCTCATGAATGGCCCTAATGAGGGTAGAAAATGGAGACATAAAGAGGGAATGGGTACACTTTTCACTTTGGTCTGACATACCGTTGCTGCCCCCCGAAGCCCTTGAGGGGGCATTTGGAGAGGGTGCGACCATGCTTCAAATCCTCCTCCTCCTCTTTGGACTAATTGTTCAGGATATTGACCTTGGATAGGAGGAGAGAACAAGGGGAGGGAGGGGAAATTGGGTGAGGGGTTGAGGTGGCTCACAGTTCACGTCGGTTGTTTGACCTACAGAGAATTTATTCCTTCCTCAAAGCGGCTCCCACACACAGTTTACAGTTCTATATGTTGTTTGTGGCCATTTTGGAAGTAAGATGGATCGAAAGGAGAGTAACGCAAATCAAAAGGCATCAATGAACGTGGCATCATAACTGCTGGAATCAATCACTCCAATTTCAGGCCTCATTTTCACCCCACATGGCATTGATTAGCAGCACTATTGGATCCATGCGGGAGAAAGCGGGGGTCTCACGCGGACACACAAACAAACACACCCATCCCCTGTCCCTTGCCCTGACCCTGATCTGTGTTGGACAAGTTCACCATCCTGTTCTTCCTCAAGTCCCAGTCAATGGGTGTCAATACGCTGGACGACAGGGGCTGGAAGGGGAGTCGATGAGGGGCTGATAAGCAGCGAGAGGCTGCTTTGTTTTAGTAATGACGGCTTAAACGAACGCCCACCGGCCCTTCCGTTAACCCACAGCATCACCTCAAACAACAAGCTTCCATCAATAAAGGGACAGACACAAACAATGGGCACTCACTTAGCAGCATCCACATACATCACAGTTTCAGGAAAACTACATCTTGGAAATTTTTATGGCTCTTGTTTGTCACCGCAGATAATTGTTAAACGCACTTTGAGCATTTGCTGTGGTGTCAACAACTTCATTTGGATCCTCTTAGCATAAGAAGCTCTGCAGGGTTTTATACCTCCACACTCAGTATGGTGAAGAAATTAGAAATCTATAGTTTTTGGAGTAGTAAAACTTCCTTTTTTATTTTTCAAGCTGATTAATTGCCAGCTTAATGGCATTTTATAATGTTACATTAACACTTAACGATTTAATACTCTTGGTTCTGCAATGTAATATCCAAAGTTCATTAGAAGTAAATCATTTCTCATTACCGATGGCGCTGTGGTTATTGAAATTGTAATACTGATTTATATCTCAACAAGATATGTAGCATCACGGAAAATCAGAGATGCACCAAATGTTTTATCTGAGGTGACTACTCATGAGGTTTTGGTCTCCAAAGTCATTGATTCAGACTCGGCGCTTGCTTTGTGTCTGCTCATCATCCCCCTCGCTGCAGGCGGGCATGCTTGTGTCGTTCATACGGTCGGTATGATCTTACGCCTCTCTCCTAAAATAAAAACTCCCTGCACTGCAGTTTTTGCCCCAACAGTTAAAGCGAGACAAGAGTTGGCAACCCGATGTCATATCACAGGACCTGCATTTCCATTTTACACCTTTAATTGACTCGTATAATCCTGCTCACAGTGTTAATTTTACAATATGTAGACAGGGTTTACAGGCATTACAATACACTAAGACAATGTAAATCACTACAGTATAAAAGAGAATTACTGCGATATATTTATCACATTAGTGTGTGAGGTGGTAGAAAATAAAAGTTGTGTTTTCAATGGATCATTGCCCCCGTTAACATTTAGCAGAAAGGCTGTTCCACCATTGCTTTGACCACTTGCTGTTCTGTAGGACTGCAAACAATAGCCTTTTACTAGAAAGCCCTCCTCCTCTCCTGTGACAGGCTTTTATGGCGTGACAGTTGCACTATACCTCCACAATTACTTTTCAATTAGCGCGATGAACATTTCCAACACTGCGGCGCAATTATTTTATAGCCCAGTGTCTTAGCCCATTAATGGTGCTACCAACAGCACGGGAAGTGATAAACCATCTGGCCAGGCTCCCAAAGAGATAGCGCACACTTAATGGAGTGAAAAAGTAAAAGCAATTAATGTCACATTAATATAATGATAATAATGCCTTCCCTTACAGCTCTGGCAGGCTGAGCAGGGGACTGGGACAGAGCTTCCATAAGCGCCACTAAGCCGAGGAGAGGAGCTCTGCTGGGATTCTGCACGGTCCCCCAAACAGCCTGCAGGACAGGGGAAAACAAACCCACCGTAATGTGAATGGATACATTACTCCAGCCAGGGAGGAAAATGTCTGAATAGAGCATGAATCGGATATGGGAGCGAGTAGTCGATGCTGTCAGACAATGAGTGTGCCTCAGGATTCTGAAAATGGATGGTGGGTTTAAATACCGATTCACAACTGCTTTCAGCCGTACAAAAAGGATCACACAATGGGGTCTCTTTGCTGCTATCAATTTGACTGTTAGGATCCGTCATTGCCTTGCAGTGTAATTGTGACATAGATTGACCTATGGCGTGTGTAAGCATGTGTGCCTGCAAATCAATGTGTGTATCGAAGAAGTGTAAGTGCATAAATAAGTAATAAAGAGTGTATGAGTATGTCTGCGTGTGCACATGCTCAGAAACACTGTTGTGGGTTTGAGCGTGTGTGTGTGTGTGTGTGTGTGTGTGTGTGTGTGTGTGTGTGGCAGCGCCTGTCTCAGGAGTAGCTCCCCTGTCCTATCTCCTGACCCCTCTGTGTTCCCGCCGCCCTGCTCTGTTTGTGTTAATTCCTCTACATCTCCAGGGTGGCTTACATTAGAATATCTTAACCACTAGGCTGCATTAGCATAGCGTGATGGATGCCGCTGAATCTCCATGCCAGATAATGTCCACATTTTGCATTTTAAACTAAGCTACGCTATGGACGTGCTATCCATTTTCACAGGGGGAAATTAGGTCCTGGTGGGAGAGCGCCTGGCACTCTGTCATCCCAAGCAAAGCTCCCTGCCCAGGTTTTATGACACCTCTGGGGCACCATACAGAGACAGGTTGAGGGTCATTGTCTAGCACTGGTCAGCTGTGATGTCACATAAACACTTAGTAAACTTGGGTGTCAGTTTACTTCACTTGTTTGTTTTTTTGAAAAGCTCGGCAAAGTCGGGGATGGAGCGCAGTTCCCTCCTGCAATATTCATGCGTCTCTGTGCGTCCACCTGTCCGCCAGTCTTTTCCACAATACATGTTGTATTTCTGCCCGTGGAGTTACTTTCAAGTGAAGCGTGTTAAATCAGGCATAATTTCCATTTTAATCCGTATAGTCGGGCCGACGACTTGTGTGCATATGTCTCAGTGCAGCCAGACTGCCTTGGCTGTGAGGGAGTGTTGATTTCCGTTACAAGGCTGTCGTGGCCCCCCGGCAGTTGATCAATAGGAATAAATCAGTGGGGTCCTTTATGTGACATGAGGTAGTTGTACATTTATAAGCCTCTTTATGAGATAAGATCTCAACACTTGAGCTTGCGTCATACACACCGGCACACACTTGCATGCTGGGAGCCAGGTCCTGGATTCTTATTAAGCAACAGAATAACAGCATGTCTGTATACTTCGCCTGAGGTGAGATGTTCCTCAATAAATATCCACATACAGGTTATTATTTTTTTATCCTTATTGGCAGTGATAACAGTACAGACGGGGTATTACCAAGCGCAAACCCTTAAATATGATGGTGTACGAAAGAAACAAATGACAATGGCAATGCTGTTGTATATGTAAGCACTGTATTGTGTTACACCAGCTGAACTGGAAGGTTTCCAGTATATAAACTATCCATATCCGTCAAATTTGAGGCTCACTGATTTGTCGTCTCCTTGCTTTTCTCTTCATACAAGCATGAAAGGCATTGCTGTGCAGCCTAGTAATTCTGTAATGTTCTGCTAATTACGTTTGACTAATTATGATTCTTTTATGTGGCAATATAAGATGGGAGTTTCCCCCCTTATTACGATATAGGTCCTCGTTCTGCGTCATTGATCAGGATTTGATACCGAGGCCTCCGCTTTCTGTTTATTTTCTAATTAAATATTAGCTTTAACCACTTTGGGGCGAGATAATTAAACTATTACACCCCCTCTCCCCCCCACGACCACCCATTGACCGCTCCAGAATGTGATCAAGTGAGACTCAGGCTTTAATTAGATGCTTGGACATTACTGGGCTTTTTTTTTTTTTTTTTTTCCTCAGGTTAGGAGAACCCGGCAGGATGCTTTCAACACCAAGCACATTGACTGAGCTCAAATTACATCCGCCTTTAAGTAGCGGATTGATTGGGTAAGGGGAGGCTGTCTTTACGAGCTAAGTGTTTCTGGATAGAGCTGCGGCACATACCTCCTCTTCTGTTCTTTCACGTGCCCCATAAAGAGAGCTCCCCTGGAATGGAGTGTGGAGTATGTGAAAAACAGGAGGGATAATTTAACAACACACGTGTAGATGAAAAGGAGGGGGCCGGGCACACTGTGGCAAAGACAGGATGTCTCAACCGAGAGAAAAAGAGAGGAGTGTGCAGGGAAAGGTGAATGTGTGTGTGTGTGTGGGGGGGGGGGGGGGTTGGAGGTGGAAAGCAAAGTGCCACTGCGCTCTCTTTCTCCACACATGATGGATAGCAACAGTGGGGAGAACAAAACCAAGCATTCCTCATGCTGTCACCACAATGAAACAGGGACATAACAGGATTTGGTCACAATGCGAGCGGAGCACTTCAGAAAGATGCCAGGCCATCATGCCACTTCTACTGGAAGTCAAAGACTCCATCCATCACCCATAACGTCCCCTTAGCATTTGACTGGGGCCGGCGCTGCTGTCTTCCCTGGGACTTCCCGATCCAACGCACGAGTCTGTGTGATGAATTTATTGCACTGGCCATTGTCTTGCTGTTGTTATTCTGTTGAGGAGAGGGTTGTGAGCGGGCGTTTGATGCAACGTATGCAGTCAGAAATAAGGCATATTTGGTTGTTTCCCTAATAAAGAAATAGTTGGAGTACACGTATTCGCTTTCAGGCGAAGAGTTAGATGAAAAGATCAAGACCACTTCCATATTTGTCTGCTAAATATGTAGATGAAGCCAAGTGCTGGTTGGCTAATTAACATGTTGTATCTTGTTTGTTTAATCTATACAAATAAAACATGTAAAAAAAAAAAAACAACAATTTGCATTTTTACCGGGAACTTTGTGTGCTGGATTGTTTTCTTGACTGGTAGCAGTAACTTCCCGAAGCCTGGTTGACTGGCAACCGCTCAGATTCAAGAAATAGTCAAATTGTGATTTTTCCATGTTGTTTTTTGGTACGAAATAAGATTTTGTATTACGTATCAATTTGTGAGCTTTTGAGGTAATGGTGGGCGGATTTTGTAACGCTCCGTCAAAGCCAGGCTAGCCGTTTCTCCCTGTTTCCAGTCTCTATGCTAAGCTAACCCAAGCTAACAGGCTGATGGGAATAGCTAGAGTGGTATTGATATTCTCATTTTAATCTCCCCCAGAAACAAAATAAACATATTTCCCAAAATTTCCAACAATTCCTTTAAAGCAGACATCAGAGATGTTGCACATTTAATTTAAATTGTATTAAGTGTATATAATGAAGTGAATTCTTCCTTAATACTCTTTCATAGATCTTTAACTTAAAGAAATATTGAAAAGACAGCGCAGGTGGGGACTTGCAGCCTCTCTTTTTTTTCAGTACATCTTATTTTATTTGTTGTATGTTTTTTTCTCTCTTCTATTGATAGGTCTAATCTTCATCCAGGGAGCGCAGCGCTAACCAGTACTTCCCCAGCATCCAGAGCTAAAAGATCGCAGCTCTATCTATAGCGGTGGGCTGCGCTCTTGTCTGTAATGTGAAGCCCCCCAGTCACACTACACAAAACGGGGACTACGGGGGAGGACAGCACTTGCAATCAGGCTCTTGAATGGCTGGCACCAGGTGATAAACATGATTGTGTAATGCTCCTGTAGGTGATAATGTGAATATTGTGCTGTGAGCAGAGGGGGTTGGGTGGATGGGGGGGGAGGGGGGGACTAGAAAATGAGGGATTGGAGGAGGGGAGTGCTGAAGGGGGAGTTGCATTCTCAAAATTAAAAGTTGTAGCCTATTAGTCTGTGTTTGGTAGCCGAGCACGCGCCCATGCCTAACACGGCTGCTAATAGGAAAAGATGTGTGGAAGTGTATGATTTATGGTTGCACGCAGGCAGGGGTGGAATAATTTGGTGCAGAACGGGTACTTACTGAACGGCAACAACTCGGCTACTTATCCGTACTTTCTGGTGATAAATTAGCTCTTGTTTAAAGTAGCCGGAGACCCATTTTTCATTTTGATTACTACACTTGATATCTCTTTCTTTCTTTCTTACTCTCTCTTTGTCAGCAGTGGTTCTTAGCATTTTTTTGTGCACGGTTTGGTGTATGCGTTTGTGTGTATTCAGCCCAGCCGCTGGTCCAGGCTTAACCCCTCAGTGACTGGACACTGCAACACCCTCCCATGTAAAAACAAGGTAACGTTGTTAATTGTGAGGAGACCCAATGCGGCCAGAGTGACATGGCTTTTCTCATTGACCGTGAGCTGTCCTGCTGCCAGCTGGATGCAGGGCTCCTGTCAATCAGCGGCCGACCCCTGCCGGGACCTTCCCCTGCTCAGACAAGGTTCCCATTGATCCCTCCGTCGCCCCTCTGACAGGAAGCAGCCTCAGTGGGGGAAATAAGCAGGTGAAATATTAAGTTATAAGTCAGCTTCCAATCAATAAACAGAGCCAGGAGCGGGAAGGGGCAGGGCCAAGTCCCCACAGCGGGAGCCCCACTAGCCGGGGGGTAATGCGATTGAGGTCTGTGGATCACCCCAAAGACCTGCAGGCAGAGCCGAACCCATCTTTCCGATCCCTGACTGGGCCTATCGCACGCACTTCACTGCCAAGTCCTGCAGCACTAGCTGGCACCCGCTCTTATTGTCCTCTGTTTGGCACTGCCACCAATGCCAGTGCCCAGGCAGAGCTGGACACTCTACAGACGGCATAAATAAAACATATGAGAGCTGTAATGAGAAAAGAGCTGCAGGGCCAACAGAGCATTGCTCATTGATATACACTGATAGACAGCTCAAAAGGAGTCCAGTAAAATTACAGTTGCAAAAAAGAGGGCTGTAGAGCCAACAGCTCCACCCGTAGCTCTCACCGAGCGCTGCAGTGTGACATTGATCACACGTCTGCATGCGTCTCAAGTCCATTGTCCTGAGTAGTTTCCTTGAATTGGTGAGTCTCTGGCCCCGGGGTTGGATAGCTTGGCAGGTGTCAGCGGTTATCTTGGCCTGTCTACTGTGGACAGGACAACTGAGGTGGTGGTGCCGAGCCCCTGTCAGCCCCCTCCCTGTTAGGCCTGGAAGGGGCAGGGGCGTGGGGGCAGCAGGGCAACTCGGAGAAAGCCCTTTTTCCTTCAGGGCTGCATCTCCGGGGCCTGATCCTCCAGCCCCCTCCACGCTCATGCTGCTGACTGACAGCTATCTTCCAGCTGCGGGACACGCACCCCACCAACCCACTGCTGATAAAATGTTAATGTAATTAACAGATAATGGCTGTTGTTTTTAGCTGTCAATACTCGGACTGGGAAGGGATAAAGGATTGGAGCTGCACAAAGTCACATTCAGATATCTGCCAGCCATTGTAGAATTCAATTATTTCGGTAATGCTACCCCCACCTGTCTTCAGTTACTAACCTCCACGCCACCATCAAAGGCCCCCTTCACCTGCGTTTATTGCATAGAAGCACACATCTGATTGTCTTCATGGGATATTGACAGCAGTTGACTGGCCTGCACTTTGGTCCAGCTGTGGAGGGAAGACAGACTTGCTCTCTGGCCAGCCATGGTGAACTTTTTCATATTCAGCCATGTCTTCCTGCTTCGCTGTTCTAAGATCATAAATCATGTGACTGAGGCAGGCAGCAGCAGGGCTCCTCTCACCGGACAAAGACGCACCCAGCCAGCCAGCCAGCCCGCCCGCCACAAGACAAATGTATTTATATTTTTAACCAAAAACATGACGCCTATCAGGACATGGCCAGCGCTGTTCTGGACATCGGCTGCCTGACTATTCTGGTATTTTAATAAGTATCAAGCCCAAACAAGATTAGGCGCTTCCAGTTTACGAAATGTCAGTGAAGGCAGCGCTATCACTCATAATAAATGGGCTTATGCAAACACTGGGGTTTTTGCCATGCATAAGAGCTTGTTTGGTGTGCACCACGGTGATGCTGTATGCTGATATGCAATTATTCTAAAGAGTATCAAAGTTCAGGTGTGAGTCTACCATCTTGTTGTAGCAGTGGGGGGATGCTATGAGCAGCTACAGATTACCACAAGAATATTCCATGAATAAAGACGAAAAAAACTTGGGACGATAAGGGGGAGCCTGAGAATATGATAAAATACATTGCATAATGGATGGTTCTCTGTGTATTCGTATTTTGTTTTGTGTCCGGCTCTATAGCTGATATGAGTGATTACTCTGTGGCCCTACCCTCAGCTGGATTTGGGCTTAACGATGTCAGACTGGAACTTTGATCAGTCCATCTCAAGTGTTTGTGCTCCTGCTCCCTAATTAACCCAGTTTGTATGTGCTAATGACACCTAATTATCATTTGTGTAACAAGATTGCTCTCATTGCCATAATGAGAAAAAACTCCTTCAAATGTTGCACCGCTTACAAAGCGGGTTTTCTGCCGTTATTAGCAGAGTGTTTATGCAATCACATCTAATTGTAGTGTTAATTAAATCAGGGATACCATTTTGCCAAACAAAGACGCTAAGTAGTGGGAGTTGTGCTAAAAGCTCAAACAAGCTTCCCCGCCAACCATCAGTGTAGGTACCCTTCAAACCACAACCCCCCCCCCCCCAGTAGCATACACACCAGAGGAAGAAGAGCCAATCAGAGTTGATTGGCTCTTTGACTGGCTAGTCAAATCAGGCCCCTCCCTCCCACTGCTTCAATGTTAATTGCGATGCACAAGAAGGTGGGAGGGCCGCTGGCTCTTGACCTTGTCCACCCGTCAATATTCACACAACTCTGGACGAGGGCAATCTCAGGTGATCAGATACACACGGGACAAAAGGAATTATCAGTAGTCAGCAGGCAAAGAGGACACATTATAAAACATTTAGCTTGTGTGCAGTCGATTGACAGGTTTGGATAATATTAATTGTATCATTGTATATTTTACGACTTCCTTGCTCCGAAAGAAGCTTGACGCACTTGTTTTTGTAGGCAGAGCGGGAACTTGACTCTCACTTTATTTTCAATGTGGGATCCCTGAGAACACTTATGCCTGCTTCTTTCTAATAATTGCTGAAGTCAGAGTAAGGCCGATTATAGGGTATGAATTTATATTATATATTATCATATTGTAAATATTACGAGTCATCGTAAAAGCCTATTCTTACTAAACAGTGGCTGAAGATTATCTGTGTTTTTAAGATACTGACTGGTGGATTTGCAACCTTTTTCCAGAGGAAAGGATAGTATAACAGTAAGAGCAGAGGGACTGCAGTAATTTCAAAAACGCTATTATCAGCTAAACATACGGTAGCATTAAAGCACAAACAGAAACCCCTTTACAGATAAAGAGTTTGTGTTTGCCAAAAACATATTTGAGCAAAAGTGAAAACAAACATTATTTAAATTTGATATCTGTTAAAATACACCCAACGCTTATGTTAAAGACAATGGAAATGTAATAATTAATGTGTGTAAATCCTAATTTTGTGCAAAATAAAAAATTCAGGGCATTTCTATTGCTTCTCAACGGACCTCAACATGGCTGCTCGCAGCTAATGACGATTACAGCACTTACAGTGCAAACAACGGCAACAGTGCTAACAGTGTGTAATTGGGGGCAGAGGGTGGGCGCAATACGCCGTTATCAACTGTAACCACCGAACAATCGCAGCGCAAAGCAGTGGCCGTGAGCTAGCCAGTGGGGCACGCTCACATGCACTAAAAAGGCATGCGCTGCCAGCCCGGCAATGTAAATATAGCACAGAGAAGCTCGGATCAACACACACAGATGGAGAGTGACTTCATTCTCTGCTCAGGTTACTCCACTATATCCGGACACAGCAAACCGTTGTTTGCGGCTATATTAATGTTTTATAGAGAACTTTAACCCGTATGTAGAGGAGAAGTCCATAGTGTATAGGCACTTACCTATTTATTACATATGGTTATGTTTCTGTAGTCTCTTGACATCATGTATATTCATACATCAAGTACGCGTTGGTATTCTCTTTACTGCGACACAGAACCTGAACCTCAAAAAACATTATGTCTGAAATAGTAAACTATATTTCATCTTTTTGATGAGCGTGCCCAAATAAAATGACCTAATCACATATGAAATCTTGATCTTTTAATCAAAAGATAAGTCAAAATACTACTGAAATCAATCCAAATGAACCTACAAATGAAGGTTGTTTTGGATGTTTCCATACTGAGCTTATGAATGAAAGCCTTTTTGAAAATTGTCTTAAATATTTCAGTTTATTTAACTTTTCAATCAGTTATTGACTTAAACATCAAACATGCTTTTTGTCTCTTATTACAACAACTTGTTTTGTGTTGCATTGTTTTTTGCAGCTGCACCATGGAAATGAAATGAATAGGTAATATGTACACTAAAACGAGTTGTGCGTCCGGACAATATATTAAAAACACAATGAACGGAGTAATTTAGTAAGTGTCGGAGCGACATCCGTCTGCATACTGTGCTCTCACCTCTCTCTGCCTCAGTAGGATGATCCATTTCTCTCCTCTGTCTTTACCTTCCTTTCCTCCTCCTCCTCTCAATCTCATTTCATACCCCAGTCATTATGCCTCTCCCCCTTCTCCCATCCTGCTCCTGAACAGGACCCATTGGCCCTGATTAATCTGCTGCATTTGACTTAATGAGAGGTCATTCACATATCTGATCACAATGGCTACAGGAATCAATGATAGATGGCCACTTGGCAGAAATACTGAGGTGCTCAAAAAATAAAACAACTGAATCCGTTAAGACTTTATTAGATATTCCTCCTCTGCACTGTGTACCCGAGTGTGCTGTATTACCATGTGTAAAATGTCTATTTCAACCCTTTAAAAGGCTCTGGGATTGCTTCTTTTCATTTCTGTGGTATCGTAGTCAATTCCTTCAACTCAGCTGTACAACTTAGATTCTCAGCTCACCACTCTGGAGCTGGATAAGGCGAGTGTTGTGACTGAAAAGTGTGGTAAGACTAGATACGCAATAGGTCGTCCAATAATATAGCATCATGATACACACATCTAGAAAGAGAGGGATATAGCAGGTACGCACGCACACAGAAAAACCTTCAGTTAGGAGATTATGAATTGATTTTTCCGCCCTATAAAGCCCATGTCTTCCTCACTGAATGCAGTAATGTGTCCACTTGACCTTTCTTGGTGGGCTCGTTTCTGGTGAATTGACTTCTAAGTGTTTGGCCCTGGCCTTTTCAGCACCATGGGTTTCCTTTGTCCGCAGTGTGGCCCGGCTGGCAGACATCAGCAGCCTGTCAGCATCTCTCTCTCTCTCTCTCTCTCTCTCTCTCTCTCTCTCTCTCTCTCTCTCTCTCTCTCTCTCTCTCTCTCCCAAAACTGCTGAGACATGACAGAGAAGGCCTCAACGCAGGACAGAGCGTCCATCTAAGGCTATGACGAATGCATGCAGCTGCATTTTGTTCAGACTTGCGGGGTAGGCAGATGGAAAAACAAGATGTCGCATGAGAGCACCTCGTGACGTTTTACTTAGTTGACCCCGCAGCATGTATGTAGCCTATTCAACTGCACTGTAGGTGTAGTTCTACACAGCACACTAGCCCGTCTGTGATCCATTCCACCACATTATGCAGAGTGAGACACGTGTATAGAGTATGTGCTGCCATTGAATTTCCTGGTCTTTGTCCAAGTGCCATCTCAGGTCCATGGAGTGCGGTGGAAATGAGACTGGTCAGTGACACCGAGGTCCCGGGCATCTGAACTAGCATCTGTTGCCGACGGGAGCAGCACAGCGGCCGCCCTGTCCTCGCTGTTGGCCCGACACCATCCTGCACTTTCCGCTGTCTGTCACACCCGGCGCCCTGCGAAGTTAATTGTGAACTGGAGTGGCGCGTTGGGGCCCTCTTGCTAAGCAGCCCCTAATGACAGGCAGAGAGACAGCTACACATGTTCGCTGGCTCTCCCTCTGGAGGAGGCTACAGATAGCGCTCCGGCAAAGACACTGACCTGTCACAAAGCTGTCAGCAGCCAGCCTGTCAGCCATGCAGCCCAGCACGCAGCCCAGCTATCCCAGGTGCTCGGCTGACAATCTCCACGCCCTGTTCTGTCGGCTGCTCTGCCAAGCCTGCTGCCGCTTGGATTCATTAGGGCTTTATTCGAAGCGGACTTGGCCACTTCATTATGAACACACGGAAGAGTGTGTGGGACAGAAATAAACAACACTTTTCTTGCTTTGAATTGCTGTCCAGAGTCTTCCTGAGTCGATGTTCAGTCATCTTGTACTCTGGTGTTAAATTTGCAGAAAAACTCTCACTACCCTGTTCCACTTGGTCACCCTTGTTAAGGGACTCCTGAGGTGTGCTTTTTGTGTTTATGAAGGATTCTCCTGGTAGTTTAATGGAGCTCAGCACAGACGTATGGAACACATGTGCTAATATCTCCTCATAGGAGCCCAAATGAGCCATTACAGAAGCTAATCTGACAGGCATACTGCATTCAGTTCCCCATCTGCCAGCCGTGGTGCCGAGAGCCCCATCGTGTTCCTCCTGAATACAGAGGCGGGATGGATGGGCCAGATGGAAAACACCCTACTTTAGAAGCCACTGACCATGGATGCAGGGAGATATAGGGAGGAAGAGGACGACTGAGAGCTGGTTACACCACGGATGAATCGCCTGGTGAGAGCGTGAAGTTTGGGAGATCAACATCCAATTCGGCACTTTAGTTGTTATGTGAAATCCTTTTTTCGTAAGCATGGTACCGTATCTACTGGTATGTTGGCCCTCCGCCTCCTCCCCATCCATGCAGTTTCTCGGTTTCTTCCACCCTCTTAACCCATGGAGAGCAAGAGAGGAAAACGTGGGGGGAACAAAAGGGCCAATATAGGCTGCCGCCTACCGCTTGGGGAAGAAGACATATAACATTAATGGTATCCGTTAACATCTCCTTAACCCCAATCCCCCTTGCTTGCCGAGCACATCCCGTCCCCTTCTTTTCCCCCTGCAGCCAACCGCAACCCACTCACAACCCCACCACGGTCCCCTCTACCTCCACCCCCCTCAGGCTCTGCTCCCTGGGGGCCTGTTTGTTTCCCTGCCAGGGGCACAGGCGGCGGAACACTGATGAGGTGCTCAGGCCACCGTGAAATGCGCCATAACCTGCCAGCGCGGGGGCCTGGTGAGATTGCCGTATTTACTTTTTAATCTGGCCGCCTTAATACATGTGATAAAAACTTTGTCACATTAGATGGTGACAGATGGGCCCGGAGATGTTATTACTGGTTGGGAGGGGGGAGGCAGAGGGGAGACGGTGTTGGGAAGAGCGGGTGTGGGCTGGGGAGCACAGGGCGGCGAGGTGGATGAGAGCGAGCGAGGCAATGCCCCCAATCACGATAATTTTTCATCACCCCAATTACATTGTTGAGTGCGTCTCGGCGGTGGCATGTGCACACCCAGTCCTGCTGCTGGGTAAAGAGCGAGGCAGAGAGACATAAATAAAGATAAAATGAGGTGCCCTAGGTCTTCTATCCCGCCGACTACTGCTCTGCCATCTCTCCAAACTGATGGAGGCCCCGTTTAAATGAAGGGTAAATCTTATTTAGATAAGAGAACTGAACTGCTGCCCGGGAACGAGAGCATCATTGTTTGTTACTGATGGCTGGAGAGGTGGAGAGGAGGAAGAGGGGGGGGGGGGGGGGTTGGCTGGTCTTTGCATGTTCTTATGCTATAAGAGAGATTGAATGTTATTTGTGTGTTTGTAGGAGCGCATGCGTACAGACCACATGCAGAGGATATCTGTCACTATACAGATAGGCAGGTATGGCTTGGGAGTCCCCCTGGTAATAAAATCTCATTGTAGTATATCCATCCTAATGTCGTTTCCTATCTCTGAGCTCTCTGCTTGTGTATTGCATGGAACACAATATCAAAATATAGCCGTTGTTTATCGCGTCTCTTTACAGCCGAGCATCAAAATGTGCGTGTCTTTGCTGCACAAACATTTAGTTTGAGCCACTGAACACACAGCACTCAGCTGCCTCGAGCAGCACAAGTTTAGCAATTGTTTTCTTTTTTTTAAATTGTTGTGGAAATTAAATAAGAGTGTTTGTGACATGAGTGTTGTAGGTAATGAGAGCCTGAGAGCAGCTGGGAGGCTACGGGCCTGCGTGTGCATCATTAGGGGCTCAGAGGCTCCACGCTAGCGTAAGCCACTAATGAAAAGAATGTAGTCACAGATCTCATTTTTCAGGCAATTCTTGTGTAAACTGGAGATTTTCCAGTGTATGCACAGTGGAACAGGGGCCCCATATAAATCACACAGGCTGGCTGCCTCCAGTGAAAGAAAGCGGGGGCTTCTAGCACATGCTAACCAGACAGACATATGCTGCAGGAAAACTGGAAATCTGCAGTGGCACAGCTAGACAGAGAGACACTCGCAGCACCTACACCTGTCTACACCCCCCCCCCCTCCCTCCCCATCACTTCTAGCTCTCTATCTATCTCCACGGTGCTGTCCAACAGCCCAACCCCCATCCTCCCCCCTCTCTAACATCCCCTCCTACCCGCAGGCAAACCAACCAGCAGCGCCTGCATGCAAGCCATTGAAATGGGTCACTTTATAATTAAATACAATATTAATTACTGCGAGCATCATTACCGATATGTGAGATTTGACTAATTAGTGTAATAGTTTTGGAGTCACGCTCATTAAATATGAAAATTACAGCAGTAGAAAAGATTGGTTCCGTGATCAATCTTGTATGGACAGAGAGGAAATGATTTAGAGAATAGCTTTTATTGTACAATTAACTCCATTACAACCTGCCAGACAAGAATAAAGAGAGCAGGGAATTTGGTCGGTGTAAAGAGTGTCACACAAGTGCTGCCTTCGGCTGCTGGCTCTCCCTCACTTCAAATGCAATCTTTTGCCTGTAACTAGATGAGACACTTGCCAAAGCATACAATACCCTCCAGAGAAGCCGTAGCCTCATCACCCACTCAATTAGGACAGCTGCTTAATGGAAGACTTGTTGATCTCTTCCATTTGACACCCTCGGAGCTCATTGTACTTTAGTTTGGCAGCTTAGCGCTCAGACAGAAAAGCAGGTCACTGTCAATTGACGGGGCAAAACTGTTCTAGCGAGCGGCAACTCATTCGGAGCTTCATCTTGGCGAGTTGCCCCTCTACACTGATCTTTTACCATACAGCACTACAAGAAGAGAGCGCTGACATATGTGAAGACATAAGTCATGCCATTGAGTTTGGAAAAGGAAAAAGGGAGAGTTCAGTATTCAGACAGACCTTATTATACAAAATGAACAGTCCTCATAATAGAAATGGAGTATGGATGATCTCCAAGGTGGCCAGTGGGCACTGAGCTTCCCTGTTGTTTGCGTGTATCGGGGTCTCTCTCCACCGCTCGGGTAAACACATTGCATAGGACCACAGCCAGAGCACAGGAGCTGAACAGAGCTCCTCTATGTCCTCACCATGTGTACGACTAAACACTGAGCGACAGAAATTGGCCCCTTTGCTGGAGTGGATTTTGTGTGTTTAGCATATCAAAGCTGTGAAAATAACCATGTTTGCGTTGCCTCTCCTCTTTCCAGGTGGTCTATCATATCTGGGCCCTCAGACCGGATGGCACACACTGTGTGTGCGGATCACTATGGCATCTGGGTAAGGGGAACACCCCTGGCTGGCACCGCAAGTGTGTTCGTTTCAATACAAGCAATGGCAGCCATGACAAAGCAAACAAGATGCAAACCTCATTCAAACTAGGCTTCTTTTTACACAAAGGTGAAAATGGTGATAGACAAATGCCATCAGGTACAGTGCTGAGCATGCCCTTGGAATTATCATTTCATAAATATTTTATTAAAAAGTAACCAGATCAATCACTAGATCTATTAATATTTAAATATGTTTTGTAACGCATTGATCCCTCCTCATTGATACCACTTAAATTGTAAAAGGATCATTTATAATCACTCTTTATAGGGATTATAATGTTAGAATATTGAAATGCATTTAAACATTTGTAAAAATGAAACTCTCCATTGCTTATGACCTTGTGTCTTGAATGTCATTGTGAACCTCTGCTTGTATACGTATATGTACCATAAACATTTTCCCCTCTTTGAATATATGCAATAATCCTATCTCCAGCCACATGAATACTGGCCCTCCATATTATTGTAATGCCAACCTCCAGACTGCATGCCTGATAGCCAATACTTTATCACAGCTTTGCCTTTTTTATGGGTCTGGTGTCTCTTTAAAATGATTGCCCCTGTTTTGATCTGATTAATTTTGTGTGAGCACAAACAATTACTTCTCATCTTTATCTGCTCAAGGAATCACCCCTTTTTATGGGTATCATTTATTACAGGTGGACAGCTACTTGTTTATTAGAATTTCAAGCAGCCTATCGCAGCCGAGATCTCCTGCGGTCTATATTTACATTTCAACTTCAGCTAAACAGGCATGACAAACACACATAGCAAAGGGCCAGCCGCGGGCACACTTCATTTTCATATTGCCTCCTGACGGGCCAGACGGACTGGACTTAATGCAAAAGTTCCTGACACGGTGGCAGAAGGTGCTGAGCAGGAGGGTGAAGAGGGGGAAAAAAAGAGATGCGGAGAAACCGAGTGAGCGTGGGAGCGAGAGAGAAAGAGAGAGAGAAAAGGGGAAGGTGGTGGGATGGTGAGAGCAGGTTGACTAAGTATGTATTTCAGCTTTCAGGTGAGTGTCCATCATTCAGGGGAAGCGGATGGGATCATGGCCTCTGAAATCCATCCATGGCAAGGGGGTCTTCACAGTGAATATAAATATATGTGTGTGTGCCACGGCCAGGGCCACTCTTGACAAGCCAACAGCTGTTAATTATGAATTGGCCTGCAGAGAGGGAGACAGGCTGGTGAATATGCAGAGCTGAAGGAGCGCGCAGAGCCCATGCAACACAAGTGTCAGACCCCCACTGCACCCGGAGTGGCAGGGGTTGACCTGGGTGTCAATCACTAGCACCGGCCAAGCAACAGGACAGGGATTGCTTGGAATTGACCCAAAAAACTGCAGTTTGACTCGCATGGAAATTAACTTTTTTATTTGATGGTATAGCGCAAGAGCGTCAAGTCCAACCATCAGACCAAATTGGCCATCCCTTACAGTACACCATGCTGCTAGCAGGGCTACACAGAGACTTTACTCCAGTAAAAGCAAAATTACTTACTAATTAAAACACTTAAAATGTTGCCTTCTCGGATATAAGTTAAAGTGGGGGTTCGAAATGTAGGATAATACGCTTACTAAGAATTAGGCTACTGGGGGGTACGAATAAGATAACTTACCTGTTGTTAAATTAAAGACGACTTTTACTAAATAAACTTAACATGCAAAATACAGTGTAACATTTCAACTTATGTACACATCACACCATGCCCAAAATATGCACACATCATGGTTTTCAATTAATATTATGCAACTTCCTCTGTGTAACCACAATGGAATTAATCAGAAATGAGGAAGAAAAACTCAACTAGGCCTCGACAAAAACGAGACAGACAATAATACAAAATAATCTAACACCTCGGCGGGTGCAACCGACATCAGAATAAAACATCAACAAAGCAGACGACATAGCAAAACAATACAAACAACAGCTGCGGCACAAAAACACAGAAGCAAATCCACTGACTCAACTTGCAGTCTCGTGCACACACACGCACACAGTGCATCGTTGCAGAGCAACACTGACTGTCTCCTCCGGGGAGAGTCAGGTTCGTTTGTTGAAGGCTGCTCACCTGTCTGAAGTTACCGGGAGTCCTTCCGTCTGCTCCAGGCCTCGTTTACCGTCAAAGAGTGTACCCAGTCCACTCGGCCTCTCTGTCCCAGTACGCTCCTTGACGTTTTCCAACATTTAGAGCTGACGGATCCACATTTAGCATGTTAGCCAGACCAAGCACGCACCTGTTGGGTGTGTTTGATTTGGATCACTTAGCGCGCCGGCCGGTTGGATCATAAACCGTGATTAATGAAGGTAGACACAACCTTTTTAATACATTATATATACATACATATATATGCCGAGGTACAATCATTTTGACCTTAACCCATAATCAAGTAATTATTATATATATCGCTGCATTTTGTTGGCCTAACTGTTCACAGACTGAACATGTATCTCTGATGCAGCTGCTGATTTCATCTGTTGAAAAATGATATATGTTATTGGGCTGTAATGGTTCTAATGCCTGCCTGAAAATCCTGAATTGTATTCTGAATTTGATGGAATCACGTAAGGGAAAAAAGCCTGAACAAATACAAAGAGTTTAAGCACTGAACCCGTAATAATAATAATAAGTTAAGGGAGGATTCCTAAAGCTTATTTGTCATCCCTAAAAGCCCCATATATCTCCCTGCAGTCACTGTGGAGAGCCCCTGTGTCTACACACTAGCCATTCACAGTCGGACCAGGGTTAACAGGGCCTGTGCCTTTAATGGCAGGAATATCTCCAGGAATTTTAATTAATTTTCCACTCTTACCAGCTGAATCTGCGTTAATTTCCCCCTCAAGGACTTTTATAAATTTCATCATTAATAAAATCAGACATTCAATTAGTCCCCAAATCCAGATTGCCAACTGTTTCATAACAGTCCTGGTCTGATTTTCCCTTTTTTTTTATTAGGTTGGGTGAAAAAAAGTTAAAACTAATTTCATTAATCTAATTGTCATAACTTTGAACCATCTCTTAATTAGTTCAAATTAATATGATTAATCACAATAATGACAAAAACTCATTCAATTACAGGTTTTCAATGGCAAGTGGATGTGTTGGGGGTGATAGGGGCATAAAGGATGAGGGCGGGAAGCAGAGCTGGCTGCGAGAGACGGGATTGGTCGTGATTATTCCAATGACTGACAGGTTATCAATCATGGTGCACTTTTAATAAAGGCTGCTGGAACTTCAGTGGAAGGCCTGGCTCAGTTGCCTTCTTTCTTGTTTTATTTCTTCAAAATCCTTTTGAACTCTCCTCATTCCTCCATGAAATATGATCCTTCTTCGAATGACTTGAGCTGCACATTTTAATGAAGAGACTGGGTTGCATAAAAACAAAAATGGACTCATCCATATGTAAATAAAATGATGGCAGTGCACATGCTCATCTCCGCTACCCCATTATTGCAGAAAATTGCATACGTTTATGCGCTGGAATGATATCACTTTATTTTCATTTGTCTGAGCGTTCCCTAAAGCTGCAGATGAGTCTGGCCCTTCTCTCGTTCCTGTCCCTCCATCTCTCTGCAGACATATGGATCGGAGAGATGCCTGCTGCTTGGCTTTCAATCAGGGCCACCGATCTAACAAAGCAGGGGAGCAGAAGCATGTCACCATTTGTCACATGCCACTGGGGCACAAGCTGAGCAGCAGGCACACCCTCGGGTATGTTAGGCCAGGAGGGAGGGCTGCAGCTGCCCGTCTCGGGCAGGTTCCCTCTTGTCCCATGCTGTCCCCCTGGGACCAGCCACCCAAATGTCCCAAGTCAGTTGTCTGGGACGATTTGACCTGTGATCCACCCATCTGGAGGGCTGCTTAGCTTCCATCACCCCGAGGAAGGAGCCTGATGATCAGAAGACCCATCTGGGGATGGAGATCCCCCCCCCTCCCCTGGAGAGTCCGAACCTTGGAGTCCTAAAGACGCCCCTTCACTGTACTCCTCTTGGCTTTTCATGGCTGCTCATTCTCTGCACTACTTCAAATGCTGCTGCTTTGATCCTCTCAGTCCTGAGCTATGGCACTGAGCAGGGGGAATTCACCTGCCACCCCAGGTAAAGTCAACCAAAGGCTGCTGGAGCGTTAAGCAAAGCATCGCATAGATACATATGTTATGTCTCGTTGACAGTGCTTATCATGCAGCTCAAGGGCTCCAATCCTTTACCCAATGGTTATATCTCACACAGCATTGGATCCATGTCCGATGCATATCTTGGCTGACAGCATAGTTGAAAGCCCGGAGCATGACAGACATGTAAAAGTGTACGTTTTATACCCAAGTGCGCTGAGCACGGCTTTTAAGTTCGTCCGTTATATGCTGTGGCATGTGTTTACCACCGCATTGTTTGTGGAGCCCGGTGATTGGTGGCTATTGGAAGTGATGCAGAACCAGACAGTGAGCGGTGCCATACTTTCAGGATGCTGTGACCACATGGGGCAGCATATGGAGCTATTTCCTCTTCTCTCTCTCCGGGACTTTTTAGACATGTCAGTCGGCCCTTAATCATGCATTTTTCTGCATGAGGGGAGAACTGGAGTATCTGTGCCGAGCTGGCTTCTGTGCCCTGCGGTTCTCCACCAACACAATAAATCAATAGTGCCCAGCTCCACTGTGTGCACAACATGCGTGCACACAAACATGCACACAAAGGCTAACACACAAAGAGGCTACCTTCGTCCCGTTTAGGAGCTCGTGCTTATTCTGTCCATTATTTAGGCCAACATGTTTTTGATCATTTCCTTATTGTCATCATGCTTTTGTAATTAGAGGAGAGTGGGAACTGGTGGATAGGGGGACCATACCTCAATAGTTCAGCCTTCCAGAGACTCAGGGACAAAAGGGGCATTTTTCAAGGTCTAAACCCACCCTCCCCTCATATGCACAGCCATCTCTAAGTCCCCAGCCACCCTTGAGAGGGAAGCACAGCCTTCCATGTGCATAAAGTTGAAATAAACTGCAGTCTGTATTTTCATTGGGGAAAGTGAACCCAATTTACACGCTGCTCCATTGGAGATGAGCACTCTAGCGTACCCTAGCTGGTAATCTCACCCAGATTCCCCCTTTGTGTCCTGCATTATTGTTGAAATAAATAACCTTTCACTGCAATCAGTGTGGGGATCTTCACTTAAATTATCACCCCACAGATAGCTCACTCATGATCTGCTTCTATATCCATTAACTATCCGGGAAAGTGATTTATTGGTGAAGGGTAAGAAAAAAAGGAATGAAGAGGAAAGCGAAGGAGTCAGTTTGGTTAGACAATAGTGCCCTCTACTGTTTGCAGAGTGGATCCCTTTGACAGACTGTGGAAGCTGCCACTGATAAAACCTTCAACACTAATGTGCTGATGAAGTCATGTCTTCCAGCCTGAAGCCAGTTCATGTGAGCCTTTAAATACCGCCATCTTTAATTACAATGTCCAAACTAAAGAGGGGCTTTTCAGATACCTTCCCTTTCAAAGCATTAAGGGGCCAATTCAGGCAAAAAACAAAACAAATCCAGAATAAAGCAGCAGAAAAGCAAATGTCACAATTTGTTTACTGCAAAAGACACTTCAGATGGATGTATGGGCATGGACAGTATGCCCTCTCTCAGTAGCATGCCCCCCCCCCTCCTCATCCGTCCATCCCCTCCTCCGCAGTCCCTCCTTCCCCACACTCCTGTGATGTGTCGTTACACGCTCGGCTGGCTCCTCTTCCATGACAGACTGTTACTTCCTGGAGCGGAAACGCATTTGATTGTTAACATCTGGGCCATTACAATTGCAAACTAGGGCTCTGTACATCAATCAGGAAGTGATTTCAAAACAAAGAGACCGTCCTCCAATCAATCTATTGAGAAGCGGGGGCATTACATGCTCCTGTAATCCCGGCTAATTAGCGGGATAATGGGAATGAGATTTATGAATCTGCTGAGATGAGTGGAGGTGCGAGGGCACACTCAAATTAGCAGGGATGCGCGCCAGCCAGGGCTGCAATAAGGAGGATGTGCTGTTGGTTTTTATCAACTTCTTGCTTGCTGGGCCACCTTTTGGCTCAGTGTCGCTGTGAAGGGAGCATCACGGGCTAATGTGCAGGCGCGGTGCGAGGCACTGTTACAGTACATCAAATCTCTGTCTAAAAGGGGAGTTGAACTTTGTGTTAACATTTTCAGTTTCTCATTGCTTCTGTTAAGCATCTGGTATATCACCAAAAAAAGGGGAGTATACTTCACACAATCAGAGAATAAAAGTGAAGCATTTCAGTGGCCATAGTCACATAGACACATTACATTTATTTTGTATCTGTGGATGTCCACTTTGGTTTGTTTCCTTAACACAATCTTTTTCAAAACCTTTCATAGGGATTTTTTTCATGGCACATCCTCTCTCCCTCTCCACTCACCCAACACATGCACATGCACCCTTTACAACTCAAATGACACCATGGATATATGTTTGGATTTATTTGAACCAACCTAGAAAGCAAATATCTTGAGGAAAAGTAAGCAACAAATATGGACTGACATTAGTATTAAGTGCAGTAACACAGGGACATTCTCAATCACCTAGAATAGACTTCAGCTGTTTTACACTATGTTGCCTGATTTTAGAACAAACAATTGATGAGGAGAGACTCTGAATCTGAGTTGAATCCTTGCCTTGTTTTGCATGCATGCCAGAGATGAGGAAAAACCAGCCACAGATTGTGTAGTTGATTGCTGATTATGGATGCACTCTTGGTTCATCCCTACGGTACCCCAGGGTGTCATTGCACCCACTTCAGAAACCACTGCTATGTCAGTAGGTGTTGATGTGTAGATATTATGATTTTGAACACTTATACGCAGCATCCTGGTGGCTCGCTTGCCTGCAGTGCAATTTGTGTGATGAAACATTCCGTGAGTCTGACCTGAGAGTTTTGAGTCATATCATTCTCCATCTGTTTCCCCTAAACTCTCCCATCATCCTCCAAAAATAGACAAGGCAAAAAGAGAGAAAACAGAATCCAGCAAGGATCCACACTTCTCCATTCATAGCTCTCCCAGAATTATTTGTAGACCGAGTGAACGACGGAGAGTGTACGTACGCCTCTGACTGCATGGCAGTGTGTGTGAGGCAGTGTTTCCCTGGAGGTGCCTCTGTGCCACCCCGAAGCCTCTTCCTCCCCAACGGCCCCGGGCCTGACCTTGCCCGCTGGCGGGGGACATCTCCTATTAAAGCAGCGCATTGTGATAAGGCCATTTCTTTTCCTTCAGCATCCCTTTAATGTCATCCCTGAAATATGAAGTCATTAAGCGATATTAAAACAGTGCTGACAAACTAATTAACAGAAGACATTATACGGGATGGGCTCGATTAATCCGCTTTAATTGCTCTTTTAAATGGGGGCTCCAATTAAAATTAATAAAGATTTACTGGTGATCACACCAAACTACACCAAGAAGTGATTGTCTGAAGGGCAGCCTAAAGTCAGCGGCCTCCATTCTCAAGTTGCACTCCCTATTGCTCCCTGCGCCCTCCCAGACTGAGCCTGCCAAAAAAGCCGGTATCTATGAGCAGGAGATTAAACAGAGGAACTGTCCCAATGCCCCCGGTCCCCCAGCTGCTTTTGTCTCCAGCTCAGGGGTGTTTGATCCTGCCTTAGTCTCTCCAGGACCCTGTTATGGAGACACTGGCTCATTTTCCTATTAATGTCACACCACACACATACATTGACTGTGCACAGTCAGTCACGCTTTTTTTTTAAACCGACAAAATGTATAAAATACGATGTTGACAATTATTAAAGATTTCACAGTGTCTGCTTCCCTGAAGTCCTCGCTGTGAGGGAGGAAAAAGAACGGTGCAGTGTTGAAGAAGCCCCGAGCAGCAGTTCAGTTTCTACACAGTGAAAAGTGCACCTCTGTGTGGAGGCTTCTGTACACGGCAGAATCTGATGCTGCGTATTTAGTGGCTTGAACACAGATTTATAGAGTTGATTTAATTTAAAAAGAAGACTAGTGATGGGCTAAAATTTAAAATACAAACAAACAGTTTGTTCACACCAAAGAGTGTCGTACTCGCACTGTGAGAGATGAATGGATTGAGCGTGAGGCCAGCTGAGCTGTGTGTACTACAGCAGAGATTCACTAGATGATGCTGTTACTCTTTTCTGTTCATCTTCAACAACTAAGCGATTGATGTCAATTAATTTTGTCTCTTTCAGTGTTGCGACTGAGAAAACTACAGCTTCCTTAAAAAAACGATTTCATTTAAATGTTGATTTTAAAGAGGTCAAAAGCGTGACACAAAGCATCTATTCCAACACAGTGTATTTTGTTTTGAAGTTTATGTCGTCCTGCTGCCTGTCACTTTTCATTTCATCTTCATTACAACTCATGCTGCGTTTTATCTTTGACTATACAGAACGTAATTTCATATCGCGACGTTTAAGTTGAAGCCTTGTCAGCCAGAGGCAGTGGAACAAACTGAAGGTATTTTTCGCTGTTTTCTTTCATTATATCAGAGGTCACCAAGTCTTGTTCAGAAAATGTTACACAACAAATTAATTTGAGCAAAGCACTTTGGTTCAACCAGAGGCATTTTAATTGAGTAGAGAATGTAAATCAATTTACTGAAGAAGACAAATCTAATTGAAAAGAAATATCTATTAAAAGATTAGTGGGGTTTATTGTCTCCAGTCTTTGTCATCAACCAATTCAACTAATGTTTTAATTTCCTTAATGTTATCATTTCTGATGTAATTGGTGCTTGGGTGCCTAATTGCTTTTCCTATTAAATGTTTGGTTTTGCGCACTGACAATGTAGTCTAGTGATAAGAAACAATAAAAGTGGTCAGTCGTCTTTATTCTCTTTATTTCAAAGGCACCTTGCTTTTGTTAAAATGACCTGCAAACATATAGTTTTGATGTGCTAAAAACGTCAACGCTGCCGATTCACAGGGAATTATTCAATTTTCATTGGATTCAATTCATCACATTTAATTCACTGCTGTGATTTTCTGGTTTCTGGTTTTAGCTCACGTGAGATGTTTCTGACGTCACCATATACTTGCGTGTGCTTACGTGTGCTTGTTTGCGATCGGCGTGCTTTTGAGTGGGTGCCTGGAAGAAAGAGCCAACGGGGTTTGTGTGGAATTTTGCTTTGGTGGCACAACTGTGATATGAGGTCACCTCGGGCGTTAGTCATGAGGAGGGAATGCATTGTGGGCTGTTTTTAAGACATGGCAGTTGTCCGCATCCGCACCGGCCACACAATGAATGCAGGCCTTAGAAAGTTGACTTGAATTGGCTTCGGTGAACAATGTGAACAGCATAGTTTGGGGGACATTTAACTGCTGGCTGCTGGACGTGGATTAGAGGCACCTTAGGGGCACGGCGGTGGCTCACAGTATTTTCATAGGGAGCGTTAAACTTTTACAACTGAAAACAAAGCATTTACCTGGTGTGTGTCTTCTTTAAATGTTCAAATGTGTGAAAGCACTGCCAAAGAAAACCATAACACACAATTTGTATATTATAATTTAGTGCATCTTTAATTTTAATAATCATCCAGTACAGTGTCTGTGAATGAAATATCTGAAAATGATTGTACTTTACATGACCTTTTATACATGATAATAAAACCCACAACAGTCACTTGCATTATTTCCACATGCACATTCTGGGGAGCTAAACATTTACAACATGACTATAGAACACTATGCAACATAAAACAGCAGCACGTGTACATTTACACAACACACACACACCTCTGAAATGAAATGGAATCAAAAGCAAACTAATACTGATAGTAATTGCCAAAAAAACTCTTCCAGTTCAGCTAAATCAGGCTACGCTATAGTTTCATGATAATACATTTTTTACACACCTACAAAACTCAGTAACTCTCTAAATGTGTTGAGGCAGATTATACAAGTAAACACTTAACCATAGAATAAACCACAGGAGCATTAACGCTTCAGAATAATTGCTTGTTTGAAAAAGTAGAACGTACAGCATTTTAGAGCTTATTAATATTTAAAATGATGTGTCTGTGTGTGTTTTTACAGATCTACAAAAATGATTAATCATCCAACATCTACATATCATCTCACTAAAATGCACTACAAGAAAAGATGAAATCATTCTGGAATTGTTAGTGACTAACTCCAATTCCTGCACTGTTATAATTATCCACTTCAGCCTATAAAGGAAGATGTCTTGAATTCCTCCGGGACGTCACTGTCCAGTTTACAGATCACCTTGTATATGGCCTTTTTCCAAGAGGGGTCAGAATCTTTGGCTGCAGAAATGGCACTGTAAAACTCATGCAAGGTGATCTCAGAAACCTCCATGAATCTGTCTGGAACCTGTAAAAGAGGGAAAAACCCATAAGTTGAATCAATCTAGTTAAAATCATATTCTAATGACGAAAAAAGTGCTTCGTGTGATGCTGTGTTACAGGCATACTGAACAATCTATCTTGAAGACCTGTAGCGCAATTCTTCAAACACTCAAACTGATGAAAGGGAGCTCATGTCTTTGTTCTCTGCACACGTACAATAAATGCAATGCTGCAATCATTAGCTTTCATTTTGATGCCTCTTTGATTAGCTAGTCTTGTTTTCTTGAACCTAAACTAACTACTGGTGAGCTTTCTTTCCAGGGATTCCACCCAATGCTGTCAGGGCCAGTCAACGAAACATCATTATGAATCCCACCAGGAATATGGAAGATTCAAATATTTTTTGTATAAGACTTGAAACGCTTAGGTTTAAGTGTAAAATTGTGATAAAGGGTAATGGCAGCGACCTATAACTACACCGGGGTCCATAAAAACGCATCAGATGCAAGGGATGCTGGGAGAAAACTGCCCTGCAGCCCTTGTTTCCCATCCAACTGACCAGTTAACACAACAGTTGTTGGCACAAGTTATTTTTCTTTCCCCTCATCTCCTGACACAAAAGCATCCCTGGGAAAGGAATGTCTTGGTCCCAAGGTAAAGAAAACGGTCCCGTCCCTTTCCCACCAAACGGCCTTCTCCCTCGGAATCCACAGCGTCTTTCTCAGCATTCCGCATCAGTAGCAATCTCAGTCTCGCTCAGGCGTACTGGTCCTCTAATCCTGAGTTGTTTTAGTGGGATTTTGCGGCTTCCTCTTCCCACAGTTTGATAAAGCATCACTCTGGAGTTTAGATAATGGCTGTAAAGTCTGGCCAGCCACAGGTGCAGTGTGACACACAGGTCTGCGCAGCACACGGACATACGTGCTGACAGGAGGACATACTTCAGCAGGTTAGTAACTGCTGTGAAGAATGTGTCAATGCCGATGTTTTAAAGGAGTAGTTTGGACATTTTGTGAAATATGCTCATTCACTATCTGGCTGATTTAGATTGATACCACTCTCTTGTGTCTCTCACTACGCACCTCCAATTAACGGTTTATATGTCATTTGATTTGTCCGTGCAAAAACTGAAGTGTAAAACAATAATTCAACATGTTTGCAGGCAACTGCTCAGGATTAAAAAGACAATAAATTCCATGTTGCTGGAAAGTTTTAGAGGTGCTGGCAGGTGGATTTTGCCACGTTCGGACAGAGCTACACTAGTCGTTTCCCCCTGTTTACAGTCTTTATGCTAAGCTAAGCTTATCAGCTAGTGGCTGTGGCTTAATATTGAACTGACAGTCAACTGACTCAATCTCTGCCAGAAGACAAATAAGCGCATTTCCCAGAAATGTCAATGTTTTGTTTAAAAATATAACATCTAACAAATGTATTTCCTAATGTAAGATTTGTGGTGGATTAACCCACAATGGATGAATAATAGAAGCGCAAATGTGTTCCTTTAATTTAAGAAAACCTTGTTTATCTGTCGCACAGTGTACATACAGAATGAGACTAGTGACTAGTGAGTGACACTTACGTGGAAGTCATTGGCTTTATTGTAGTGCATGTTCAGTGCCCGGAACAGCTCTGAGTCCCTGCTAACTGTCATGTCTTTGACATCACTGATGCCGTCAACGATGGCCTGGCGGGCAAACTTCTCCATCTGGATGTAGTAGAACTCCCTAAAGTTACTGAACCACTTGATCAGCTGAGAGGTGATGCAGCGGTTGAACTGGAGAGAAAAAACAAACGTATACCATCTATATATTTGTGTCAGACTGAACACCGGAGCCCCTGCAGCGACAATAATCTGTCCAAATGGATTGTCCTTGAGCAAAACAATCAATCCCTGGCAGCTCCAAAAAGTGCTTTTCTGACCTTTGATCTCTCTGTGAAGAAGGGAAATGAAAGCAGGGATCACCCTTTTCGGGATAAATGAAATATGCAATTCAATTTCAGACTTCAATTAGAGCAAACCAAAATGTTAAAATATAAATGCTTTTCAATTACAAATGAAATGGCCGTCTGAGGCTTTGGCATTAGCCCCCCCTCTTTCCATAATTGACTGAAACCCATCATTTGGTACCTGTAGGGCAAAATGCCACCAAATGGTCTGTCACTCTACGCGACATTAATTGCTCGGAGCTTTTCCCACCGATGTCCGGGGTGAAAAAACATCTGTCAGGGCTCTGTATTTCTAAACTCAGTCTTGACATTAGTCTTGTTATTCTATCTCCTCATCCAGAAAGACAGAAAAAAATGCCTAAGGGCTGGGCAGGCATCAAAGACGCTTCTTCTCTCTGGTGTGGTGGGTGAGAAAGCGGCAGCATAAGGACAGAAGGAAGCTTCCCTCTCATTGACTCGGGCTGATAGGATGGAATCAGACACTGGGATTAGGTGCTCTTTTGTTCAGTGCCACTTCCCACCACAGGATTGTAAGCAAGGAGGAGACGTTCGCAGGGCTGCAGCGACAGCATCCTCCCCCCTGACCCCCGGGGTCAGAGCAGATTGAGAGGCAGGGGCCCGCACTGGCTCAGAGATCCAGGGCCACGGTGGAAGGAGAGAAGATAGGAGAGGAGATGGAAGGGAAACTCGAGAGAGAACTGGAGGGGAGGCAGGAGAGGAGGTATGACTGGGAGTTTGTAACATAAGCAGAAAGGATGTACCGTTCCTATCAGAAAAGACTAAAAAGAAGGAAGCAGAGATAAAAAGGATGAATGAGAAGAGCTAACAACAGGAGACAGATAGGGAGACAAGAGAGAAGACAAAAAGAGGAGATAGAAGAGGAGGCATGACACGAGCCCAAGGCCAAAATACACAGGATGTTGTGTTTGGGGCCAGCTCATCGCCGCCTGGTTGCTGCCGCACAAGTCTAATACCAACTCTCTGTTGACACTCAATAGCAATGCCTTGCCTACAGAGTCCTTTGTCACTCCATTTGCTGACTGGAGTGGCTTTTTTAAAGAGAGAATGCCCCTGTATCTCCCTCTGCCCCCAGGACATACTAGCAGCTCAGTGGCTTTGTTATTTAAACCCTCTGCGTTTTTGTTTCTCTCCTCCGACACACTGCTGATTTTTCCGTCCCAAACACACACTGACAAGTAGATACCGGGGAGTTAAACGCCGGACAAACAATCCTGCAGATCGTTTGACATGGTAAATAAAAAAAGGAAATTTATTTATATGTAAAAAAAAGAAATTACCTTGACATCGGGGAAGAAGGTTTTCAGCACATTGGAGCTGGGGTAACGGGTGTAGAAGAACATTAGCTTTGCCTTCTTCAGATGGCTCGGGGTGAGGCCCTCCTGGATGTTCACATTTAAGTTAAGGCAGAAAAAACTGGCAATTAAATAGAACACACAAGCATCAAGTCCTGTGCAAAGTGATAGCAGACCAGAGTATTGTGTTGCCTCAATCTTCAGCTAAATTGAATTTCCCTGAAGAACAGCTCGGCATTAACCAGGGAGTCAATAATGACCCTAACATGTGCTTATTGGCAAAACAGAATTACGAATTAGATTAGGGATTTTTAATTAGAGAGCGGAGCACTTCATGCCTGGCAGTTAAGACAGCTTGTTTTGAAATGTTTTGAAAAAAGGAGCTGATTTTCTGACATAATTAAGTTGATTTAAAGAAGACATATGTTGCTGTATTGTTTTTTCCTCGTAAAAAAAAATCCAGCAAAAATTGGAAATTTGGTAAAATCTTACAAAAAAGTAAAAAGTTACAGATAATATGTTTTCTTAATATTATTTCCGGTTAGTGGCATATTTAAAAAAATATATATAAATAGTGTACATTTCAACATATAGTTCCTCTATTGACAATATTAATAAATTCAATACCTTCTCAAGCTTCTCCCTGTGGCCATGAAGATGCTCAGGAGCATTTCCTCTGTAGTCCACCACCACGCCTTAGGTCATAATATTTCCTTATCAGGTCACCACGCCATACATTTATTAGGGAAGCCTACCTTTGAAATATGGAAGTTGGGATGAAAGATTGATGTGGTATTGTTCAAAGAGAAGCAGAGCTCTTTGCTCTGTAAAGATAAAGCGAATCCTGAGAGGCATCGCGTAATATTCCCATCTAATGCGTCGCGATAAGAGAATCAACAATACTGAACTATTGAGACTATTTTAGGATCATTTACTTTACAAAGAAATTATTTATTTCAATTAACTTAGGCGAAGAAGGATGAAATGTAGATATTATTTGACGTGAATGTCAGCAAACAAGAAAAGAAATCACACATTTTCCCCCTGAACTTATTCCAGAGGGGTTTTCTTTGAGGTCCTATGAGGCTAAAAAACAGTTATCTTGCACTCTATTTCAATCATGTACATTCTGACAAAGGTATCCAACAACAAATGCTCAAGACAAGAGCTCAAGTGTTGTGGTTGAGAGGCACTTTTGGTTTCCACCAGCACTCAGATGTGACCTTTTAGATGCACCCCTATCACTCTGATGATAGAGAAATAGATCCTGCACCTTTTCAAGTCTGAAAAAATGACGCTTCCTGAAACAGAAACCGATGCTTTCTTTGCCTTTGAAAAATTGGCTTTTGTTCCGGGCAATTCTTATCAAAGCCTTGTATTCCTTTTTATTTGTCTTTTTCTAAACTTAAAGTCATTACTCTGCTCAGATTAAAGAAGACGCTATAATTTTCTATGGGGTTAGCGAGATCAAAGAACAAATTCTCCTTGAAGTTTGTTACTGGAACTGCCCGTGCTGCAATGAACCTCAACCAGCCATTGTTCAAATAGAAGAGCTGAAATATAAGGAGTTTCTATAAAATAATACATGAAATAAAAGGTAAATATAGTATATATGAGATATTATCAAACAAACCCTGCTGTAACAGGATTAGTGCAGAATAATATGATGTGACGTTAAGGATTTTTAATTCTGTCTATTTGTGCAAGTCTTTTTTTTTTAAATACTTACGAAAATGATTGTATAATAAAATGTAAACATTCTATAATAGCTGTTTTGTATTTACACAGTTAAGTCTTTTTTCTTAGGAAACATGCGTCTATTGTCTCATTTTTTTGTCATTAATATTAAACAATATATTTCTAAAATGATGCATAAAAAAAAAGGCAAAAAGCAGAGCTGCTCTGCCTCAAACTATTTCTTTTATGTGAAAGGATATGTTGAGTGACATGTAGGGGTTTCGTTCCGCCATGCTCTGCAGTTCACCGCACTCGATCTTGACGTGAGGGAGACACAGATTGTCGACCGTCACTGTCCCCAGGGCCGAGGCACGAGGGTGGTGGCCGAGGTGGCTGGATGTCACCTTGGACCTCATGGCGATGGCGTCCCAGGGTAGGTCCACTGAGTCTGGGGAGGTCCTGTCCATTGACGGGGGCATGCAAGGGAGACCCCCAAAGTTGGAATGGGGCCCGTACTTAAGAAGATGCTCTAGGATCTGGCTATCATGCAGAGGGGTGCTGTAATTGAACTGAAACGGTGTCTGGTGCACAGGATAGGGCCTCTTCACAGTCGGCGTGACTGAGCTCAGAGGGGTCACGGCCGGCTTGCGGACCACCAGTGACAGCGCCTCGGTCTGGTCCTGTGGGCTTTGAGCCTCGGAGCTTTCATAATACTCCAAAGAGCGGGGTTTCACTCCAGACTCCTCGTCCTGGGGCTGTTCCTGGGTGGAGCCAGCCTGCTGGCGCTTCCTGTCTGCACCCACGCTGATCAGCATCTCTGGAGATGAGCACATGCGCTGCTGAGGGGACAGATCCAGCCCTGTGGAGGACACCTTCTTGAACACCCTGTCCACACAGTCGTTCACGGCCCTGGAGAGCTCCTGCTTCAGGGTTTCCTGCAGGTTCTGACTTTCTCTCTGGTGTGCGAGGTTACCAACGACTTTCATTCGGCTCTTGCACTCTGCAGTCACTCTGCTATTCTTCCTTTCAAACTCATCTTCAGTGCTTGCATAGCGCGACTCTGGGCTTTCTCCCAGAGTGCCGTGCTCAACAGCGACTTCTGTCTCATCTCTGTCGTTGTGTTCAGGGTCTTCTTGGTTGTAAACTTGAAGGAACTTCTCCTGGAGCTGACGCAGGAGCCTTTGCATGCTGTGGAGCTGCTCTTTCAGCTTGTGACACTCCTCATCCTTGGTGTTGCAGTTGTCACTACTGCTGCTTCCAGGTCTTCTGTTTGCCGGTCCTCCTACACTGTGTTCCTGATGCTGAGGCAACCGCTGCTTACGTTTGTTCTCCTTGTATGCTTCTCTGGCCTCTCTGGTGTCTCTGGCATCTGTGTCAGCCCGCTCACTGTCTCCATGCTGCCTGCTGTTGGGAGAGCCCGCCATGACCCTGATAATGTTCTCCACTCTGGCCCTCTTGGCCTGCAGGTGGTCGGGCACGGGATGCTCCCCTTCCATACCAGCTCCTGTAGAAACGTGAGCGCTGGGAGAGGGAGCTTCCACCGTGCTGTCCTTTGAGGAGACGCTGCACTGGTCCTCCTGACCGGAGTCAGCGGCAGTGGAGCTGGAAAGGTAGAAATGGCTTTCATCTAGTGCCCTCTTGTTGTGGATCGTCTTGCGGAGGAGTTGGGAGATGATGGATCCGTTGGAGTACGAGGCCAGAGGCTCGTCATACATGTTTCTGCGGAAGCAAGGCAACATGACATCAGGTTTGTCGTCCTCTAGGCAGCCTTCACTGGAGTTGTGCATGTCTGGTCGGGAAGACTGAGGTTCAGGCTCACTGAGAAAACCGGCTTTCAGCTACACACGTTGCACAGTCAGAGTTATGAAATACAAGAATCTGAAAAGACAGAAAACAGCAACACAGTTAAGATGATGAATAAGATTTTTTTTAAATGCTCTAGCCCTTTATTGTTCTTAAATCCTGTATTTGTATTTTCTGTATTGTTTATTGACTTTTGCAATTTAAACTGAGTTTTTTTTGTATCTTATCTTTTTTGTCTCTATGCCTGTTGTTGAACAGTGGCATTCAAATAAACAGTTATGATAACAGCATGTAATGTCTCTTTATGCTTTACGTATGTAGCAAAAATAAAGTACATTCATTTGAATAATGATCAGATTAATGTAATACATACAACATTCACAGGTAATTCTGTAATTTTGTTCAGAAAACCTGAAATTACATTTTGAATTGAAATGTCTACATTAACAACCAAATACAGACTTACGTTATACAGATGAAAGAAAATCAAAGAACACTATATTATTTGCAAGATTCTCAGCTCTTTAAAAAAAGAGAGAGAGAAAAAAGAAAGAAATCCTCAATCTTATGCAATAAGGGAGTGCGGTCTTTTGTATCATTTCATTCTGGTATTGTAATAATAGATTACACAACGGACAAAAAGAACAACTCTTATATACCCATGAAAGGTAAATTACAGATTCTGAAAGCAATAGACCACCACGCACAAGAAACGGCTCTGTGTACATTATTTACAGGAACATGTTTAATGGAAACCCTAAGGAATTATCAAAAGATGATCTTGGTAAAATAAAGTAAAAAGCTCAACAATCTGATTCTATGATCGCTGGTTTCATATCTTTTAAGTGTTTTTTTTTCAGAGTATTTTCACACGATGTGATGCAAGTACCATTGTTGAACTAATTAAAAATATTTCTGTATATACAAATGGAACAGATGGAGTTGAAAAGACCATATTCAACTTTTTATTTCTATGTTGGTGGATTATATCAGTCCCACTTATGACTATATTTCTTACTTTGAATTTATTTAAAACATTCAGCACCAAACTCTTTTAGGAGAATATGTAAAAACGACTCACTTATCCTACAAAGCAAAGTTTGAGATAATTTAATTGTCCTTTTAGTTGTGGACAGTAGGAATAATGTCAATGTTCCCTTCAAATATAACAGGCAGCAGACCTACTGGTTATGGATAAATGGTTAATTAGCTTGATGTGCACTGCCTGAAGATCAAACATTTACATAATTTAAAAAAAAACGTAAACTAATTTATAAACTATACATAATCTTTAAAAACAATAACTCAATAAACACTTAATAACTTAATAATTAAAAAACTCACCAAACATTAGATTATAGCTGTCAGCTGGAGGCTGTTGTAAAAGCATGCGTGGGAGTGTCAAAAACACCTCTCATGAAAAACCACTCAACTCAAGTGATGAGTTTTGAAGCAGGGTGAGCTGCAGGCATGCACTTATTAGTCACACTTCTAAAGAGCTGCAGTTTAACCACGGTTCCCACAGACAGAGTGAGCGGCGGTGACGGGACCTTACCTGTTGCGCCGGGACGTGCTGCCGAGCGGATGGCCTGCGCAGACTGTGAGTTGGGCAGTAGCAGAGGAGAGTCGGAGGCATCAGACAGAGCTGGGGCGTGGCCATGCGAAAGCAACGAGGTGGACGCACATCACCCACATAATGCCAAGAGGAGGAACAATGTAGCAACGTGTTGGAGTGATAGTCTACTCATTGTGGACGAAAGGTGGGTTTTAAAAACTGATAGATTGAAGCCTCCTCAATTACCAAAAAATAACAATTGCAGAGGCTATTAGGAAATGTATTAGGCCAACAATTCTGATTGTCACTTTTAACTGGACAATCTATGCATACACGATGTAGGCCTACATAAATCAATATGACTAATCTGTTGCGATCCTTAAATCAGTCAATTTGTTTTATTTGTCTCCAAAGGGCAATTTGCGGCCCAGCAATGAAACAGACACAACATAAACACATTACATCTTTGAAGGTAATGACCTAAACCTACTCAAAGATTAGTTGTGTCATTTGAAACGTATATTTTATTCTGTTTATATATTGTTATCCCTCATGCATTGCCTTCTCGTATCTTATATAATATCTGTGCTATTCTATTCTATTCGCTGTAAAGGTGGATGAAGACTTTATTTGGAGATCATTTTTCAGTGGCCACTTTTTAATAAAGTTGTCTGGAGGGATTCAGAGGGGACCCCCCCACTCGGACCACTTGGTTTATCCCACACTACTTCCTCGCTTCTTCCGGCTTGTTGCTGTGACCGGAGATCCCTTCCGCTGACAGGCTGTTGTCACACGGCCACCATGTTATCCCATTCCCGGTGTCTCACCAGGAATTTCGGCCGTTCCCTCTCTGCCATCCGCCAGGTAGGCAACAAGCAAGTAGCACGTTGTCCTTGCAACTCGCGACAGGACTTCCTCGCTGCCTTCGGCTGCGTGCGAGGGATCTGCCGCGCTGTGCACAGCTCTGTGAGAGCTAGCATTAGCATTAGCTGGAGGCCACGGCCAAGGACAGTAGGACACTTTCCTCCACGAGTGTTCAAGTTAAAAGCAGTGCCCTCTGTGTGGGGTTGGCCTCGCTTTTTGAAGTGCTTGTTAAAAGTGTTTGACCCAAAGCAGAAAGTATATTGTTCATGTTCAGTTAACGCAAACTTATCCAATAGTATAGCTATGAAGAACGTGCTAGCCACACTAAGCTAAATGAACGGGTAGGTAGGCTAGGTGCTGTTAGCTGTCATGTTGAGGTCATATTGTGGTTTATGAGGAAAACAAACAACGACCGTTTTAGCGAACTTAGTGGAAGTAATATGATGTGTTTTTCGTTGCGAGTGTAACGTTATGCCGCTGCATTAGTAGCAAAGTCAAAGGTCAGTAAAGTTCTGGTGTCTTTCAGTTAGTTGTCAGTCAGATTAACGTTAGATCACTAAGCTTTAATGCAGCTAGCTGTTCAAGTAACGTTAGCTGCTAAAATAACATGTTATGCATTTACTGGTGCAGACTTGCTGCAAAAGCATAAAAGCCACCGGTGTGCGGGATAAATGTATTGATCATGAGTAAAGGGACCTTTGACGACAGCACTGACTTATCTCCCTGTGTTTGACTCCATTCCTGCACCCTCCCGATTGTTATGTATTATCACTGTTAGACATAGTTATTGACCTTGATGTCAATGTTCCAGACATTGAGTTATTTTTCTGCACATTACTTCATATTGAACACATTTTGTAATCCTTCACTGTATCTTGTCACAGGGGAATAATGCATTAGCTCGTCTGGCCGCATCAGGTATGTGTTGTCACTGTTCAAGCATGAAGTCTATAAATCTCAATCTGTGCTGTGGGATCGTCCCGCTGCAAAGAAGTTAACACATTGTCCATGTCAATTTTCTTACAGCTCTATCAGCCAGCCATGCTATCACTTTGAACAACAATGTGTAAGTACATTAACTCATTGTGAAAAGTGGTGTGTGCATATGTATTCTCCCCAAAGTAAGATCTGTTACTACACATAATTAGTTAGATTGAGTCCAGCTGTGTGCAATCCAAATGTGAAATGATCTCAGTATATGTACACACACCTGCTCTAAGCGAGCAGCACCATGAAGACCAAGGAGTTCTCCCAACAGGTCAGCGACAAAGTTCTGCAGAAATACAGGTCAGGGTTGGTTTGTACAAAATCTGAGACCTAAGACATCCCACAGCGCACCACTAAATTTGTTATTTCAAAAAGAAAATAATAAGACGCACCACAACAAACCTGCTGAGAGAGGGTCACCCACCAAACTCACGGCAGTGAGGGCTTTAATCAGAGATGCAACAAAGAGACTAAAGACAACCCTGACGGAGCTGGAAAGCTCCACAGCAAAGACTGGAGTGTCTGTCCATGGGACCACTTTAAGCTGAACTCTCCACAGAGCTGAGAAGAGCTTTATGGTAGAGGGGCCAGAAAATAGCCATTGCTTAAAGAAATAACAAACCTCTTCCTTTTGGTGGTGTCCAAATGTGTTTTGTTCTTTATTCTTTCCCTTTATGTTGAGGGGCCTTTCCACGTTGTAATAAGTGATTTAATTGGTGCTCCGTTGGATGTTTTAAAGTTTCATAACCCAAACCCTGACCTGTGTTTCTGCAGAACTTTGTCCCTGACCTGTTTTGGTTCCATACACACGAGCCAAATCTGGATCAGTCATGTTTGTGGACTCTTGGGTGTTAGATATTACTTGTCTGATTTGATATTTTGTCTATCATTTTTTTGTTTTTTTTTCCTTCAGAAAATCTGATCCCCGGTCCAGCGTCTTCCAAATCCAGTACTTCAGGACGTCTGTAGCCCACCGTATGTTTCAGCCTGCGTGCCTTTCATTTTTGCACTTATCTGAATATGAAACGCGACCACCCATGTGTGGATTGAAGAAATCCACATTATTTGACTTAACTTTGTTCTCCAGGAGATGAAGTTGTCACAGTCAACACCCCGGCGTTTGCAGAATCTGTATCGGAGGGGGACGTGAGGTGGGAGAAAGGTAACTCCTTATGCTAATTAGCATGAGCTGCTTCTCTTCTGACCCTGTTAAGGATAAGTGGTTACAGATGATGCCAAATCACAACCAAACTCAACAAAAGGGACTCAGTTTGCACTCAGATGCTAATATATAGCTTTCTACTTACAGCTGTTGGAGACACTGTCAAGGAGGATGAGGTGGTGTGTGAAATTGAGACTGACAAGGTAATACAAAGTAAATGTCATGCAAATTCACCATGTTAAATACCCTGTAAAAATGTATATTTATTGGTGCTTGTGTGACAGACAGAAAAAGGGCAAGTCATTACTGAAGTGTCATTTTTTACTGTTAATCTTTTTATTATAATTTGATCATTTCTAAAACCGTAACAAAGACATTGAACTTGTGGTGATATTGACTTTACACTTAAATCAATGCATGCAGTCATTGTTTAGGCACCAGGCAAATTTAGAAAATATACGAGAACTATTTACATTTCTTTTTTTAACATGCGTTTATTTTGATCCTGCTTCTTGTTGCTGCCGTTAGACGTCGGTGCAGGTTCCCACTCCTGCTGCTGGGGTGATCGAGGAGCTTTTGGTCCCTGACGGAGGGAAGGTCGAGCCAGGAACTGCGCTCTTTAAGCTTCGAAAAGGAGGTCTCAAATATTGTGTTTTTACCATATTGATACAAAGTAGTAATATTAAGATAATATTCTTAAACTCCGTCATATCCTCACTGTTCACCTCTGTCTTTAGCTGGTGCTCCCAAAGCTGCAGAAGCTCCAAAAGCCGAGACCCCGGCCGCTGCCGCCCCTCCACCACCTTCTGCTACTCCCCCTCCTCCCCCCTCAGCTGTGGGCCCCATTCCCACCACTATGCCCCCTGTGCCACCTGTGCCAGCACATGCTATGGACACCAAACCAGGTTAGTCGTCATGAGACAGACGGTCTGTGTCATGTGAGAAGTGTTTTGCGTGACATCTGTGCTCTTGACCTCCAGCTTACGTGATTAATCATCGTAGGCCGAGGCTTTCACCAGCCCTACTGAACCGAAGTCTAGAGATACGAACGGCTTCTTTATGTCTTTCTCATAGTTTCCGCCATCAAGCCCACCGCCGCTCCCACCACACCAGCGGCTCAAGCTGAGGGAGGGGCTAAAGGAGCCAGGACCGAGAGCAGGGTAGAGCGCAAACATCACCACGACACCTAGAATAACATTGAAGAGTTTTAGATTTGTTTGAGTTAGGAGCCATTTACTGAATCTGACAATTCTTGTTTTTCGTTTTAGGTGAAGATGAACCGCATGAGGCTTAGAATTGCCCAGCGACTGAAGGAAGCCCAAAACACCTGCGCTATGTTAACTACGTTTAATGAGGTCGACATGAGGTAGGAAATTCAGAATTAGTTGACCAACATTATTAAGAGCTCGATGTTATTGTAGATGTGAAATGTTCTCCGCTGCATCAACACGTACAAAGTGAAGGAAACAACGGCCCTCATAGAGTGTAGGGGTCCAAATGTGTTTAAATAGCTATGAACATGTTTTGTAAGCAGTAAACATGCTGTGTGTTAAAGGCCTGAGCAACAATTGCACAAATGGTTATGGATTGGAAACTGCCAAAGAGGAAAAGCTTTTTGAAACCAGATATCCTCTTAAACACTGGAATGTAAATATTTGGTCGTAATGCCATCTAAAACGAAGATAAGAATTGTTAAAACGGGTTTTATTAATTTACAAGGAAATGTTATTGTCTGCACTTGCCCCCTGTGCTGAAGAGGACACTTTGAGGATTTCTTTTCCCCGCAAATGTGCGGTGTCGGCTTTCGGCTATTCAGGGTTTTCTATGTATCCTAATTAGATTGACATTGACGGTCTGGAGGAAGACTTCCCATGCTCGGGCTCATCTGGAGCCGAAGGAGCTAGTCAGAGCAGGAGGCTGGAGCATCTGTAGGGGCCCACAGAGACCTGCGCTCTGAGTGGAAGAGCGGCCTCAACCGATATGGGCTTTTATGACAGCCCAATAAGATTTACAGGCTCTAGAAAGTGAAGATTTTTATCGCTTCTTCTCTCCTTTCTCGGAGAGTCTGTGTCTTGGGAGGGGCTAATTATGTTAGCGGAGAAACCCTAGAGCTCCAACAGGGTTAGAGACAGGAAAACAAACAATTAAAAAGAGAGATACACGAGAAAAATGAGCAACGATGAAACGATTAGAGGGCCAATTTCAATAGCTTTAATTCAGCACGATCCGTAACAGCATTCTTTTATAGCCATAAAAAGGCTTACTGCTGTTTGTTCTTTTGTGACCTGTATCTTTCATAACATGGTTACAATATATGAAAAACTATTTTCATTCAACTATTTTATTCATGAAAACATTTGTTTGACAAAGCGGTAACCAGCTCGGTTCATCTGTCCGCAGCTTTAGTCTCACATTATTGGCCTATTGAATTTCAGTGATTCACCGGATTTACAGACAAAGTCATTCTTTAATAATTACTCCAATAAGCACCTCTGTACCTCCCATGTTTTGCATGAATGTTTATTACAATCCCCAAATCTTGCTAGTCTTTTAGCCCCACTCCATTTTCTTTTTCCTTTTCAAAATGTCCTTAATTTTCAAAACCTTCAAAGTTCAGTGTTCAGTATCCTAACATTGATGTTGATCTCTGCATTTTTTCTTCTATTTCCTTGCAGCAACATCTCAGAGATGAGGAAGACTTACAAAGATGCCTTCCTGAAAAAGCACAACATCAAGCTGGGCTTCATGTCTGCGTTCGTGAAGGCTGCTGCCCACGCGCTGGCTGACCAACCTGCTGTCAACGCCGGTACAGACCCTGACCGGCTGAGAAGCGTCACTTTGTGGTGCCAGTTTGAAACTAGCTCCCCGTTTGCCTTTTGCACGCATGGGTACAAGTCACTGCAAGAGTCTGCGGTGTGGTGAAGACAAGGATTTAAGTTTCAATATATTTCACTGCTAAACCTCAAAACCAACACAGACTTATTTACTACCCTGACCTATTTAGATCGACCACACTGAAGAACCAATCGCTGGCTTTTACAAATCTAAAATGCTCTGTGGGTTTCATCTTCCACAGCTATTTGCTTGCACGTAGCAGAAAATGGCACACGTGAAAATGAAATGAATCTTGGGTGGAACCGTGGTGAAGATTTACAGTTTTAACCTGTTTACATGTTTCTTCCGTGTTCAATGTTTACACTTTCTTTGTGTTTTCAGTAATTGACGACACGACCAAAGAGATTGTGTACAGGGACTACGTGGACATCAGTGTGGCTGTGGCAACGCCGAAGGTGAGACGAGTGCATTATGTCGTAACGCTAAATGTAAAGTGCTTCATAGCCCACTTGTCTCTAATGTGAAGGGCAGAACATTCAGTCCGATAACTTCTCTCTCAGGGTCTGGTGGTTCCTGTAATCCGAAGCGTGGAGGGAATGAATTTTACTGACATTGAGAAGGCCATCAATTTGTTGGGAGAAAAGGTAATACTTCATAGTGTATGGTATGACACGTTTAGAGTCGTGTTTGTAGTTCATTCTTCCTTTCTTCGCTGCTATCTGGAGATTTCCTCATTATGTGATCGATGTGTCCGTAGGCCCGTAAGAACGAGCTGGCTGTTGAGGACATGGACGGAGGAACGTTCACCATCAGTAACGGCGGCGTGTTTGGGTCCATGTTCGGCACGCCTATAATCAATCCACCACAGTCTGCTATTTTAGGCATGCATGGCATCTTTGACAGGCCCGTGGCAATCGGTGGCAAGGTTTGTGTGCTCGATGTAAAACATGCAAATACACAAAATAATGTCCTGTATTTAGCAATGGAGTGGTCCCACATGAAAAATGAATAAAGTAACCTCAGTATATCAAAGAATAATTTCATTAATACATTTTCTGTTTTTAATTCTAAAAAGGGGGAAATCTCTGTCATACATTACAGCTCTGTTTGCCAATTCATTAGGAAGTATTCACTCGCGTGACTCATTTCCTCTCGTTTAGGTGGAGATCCGTCCCATGATGTATGTCGCCCTGACGTACGACCATCGTCTGATCGACGGGAGAGAGGCCGTCCTTTTCCTGCGCAAGATCAAGTCTGTGGTGGAGGACCCCAGGGTGCTGCTCCTTGACATGTGAACCCTTGTGCACTCCAGGCCCAACCAAACCAACCATCCCACACAAACGGGGGCTGCACCCACCCGATGAAGACGTAACTGCAGTTGATGTATTGTTGTATTGGTTAACTAGAAAACAGTTGAGTTATGCATTGGACATTTGTAAGGCTGGCAGTGATAACAGGGTCAGTGCTGCTGTGGGAACATGTTGGTGTCTGTGGTGCTGGTCTCTAGATTAATAAATATATATATTCTATTACTCATATGCACCATGTGTCATTTTGAGATTTGAGACATTGTGAGAGGAATGACCAACATGAAGGTAAACTGCGTAGTATCATTTCATTATTTAGGTTGAGAGAAGAACAATGAACACATGGGCCAGAAACCAAGAAACACTGTTCTGAAAATGTCCAAAGTGAAGAAATCTTTTGAGGATTTATGCCACCTGTTTCACAAAAAAATGAACACATGCTGTGTAAGAAAGACTATTTAAGAAAAAAGAGTTTTAAACAATAAAACTTGCAATACTGGACTATAGCTTCTGTGTTGGATATTTTTGTGTGCTTTCATATTGACAGTGTAGCACAGATCGTTCATCCACTGATACTGCACAGATGGGTGCTGGATTAAAATACGAACCACCATTAAGTTAGTTAAAGCTTACTAAGGTGTTGTAGGTGATGTTCACTGCTTATCATGCAGTACACCTGGAATGGAAGCATTTATTTAGTTTCTCATTTATTCAGGGTTTCCTTTAACTTGTCACCAGTCTGTAAGTGGGTTGTGGAATATTGTTTAATAAGATTGTTAAAAGTCCCACGCTACAGAGAGAAACTTAAAATGGTCTTTGTGTCTCAATCCTTGCTTAGTCTATAGACCAATTGCACACAAAGTGTGAAAACAATGCCAGGGATTGAGAAGAGGTAACAATTTATTGCCTGATTTTGTTTCTTTTACAGTATTTAATGGTGGACAGTCCAAACATTTGTAATTGTCAGAATTTACTCTATGGAGTCAGTTTTCATGCATGGTGACAATATTCATGGATACTATAAAATTGAAATATACCAAAATGGCATCAAAGGTACCTTAAATTGCAATCATATGAGTCTCGGAAGCAAAGTAATAAATTAATTTTATGTTTTGGAAGCGACATGGTTCACGTGTTATGGTCATGTTTCACTTTTTATTGTCATTTTTTGTCTTTGGGGAAACAAAGGGAACAAGGATCCAGTGCTGCGTCCATTCTGGCCACACGAGGAGTCGGTGTTCAACTCCTCCTCCGATGCAGAACACAGGGATCAGAGGTGACGCAGCTGCACCTGCTAGCAGCTCAAAGCTTTCCACGAGACACTGCTGAAGAAGGGATGACACTTGATGTCACTCACGCCTCCGCCTCCAGAACCCAAGCGATAGCCGGCATCAAACTGAAGCAACTGTGAAATAATACACAATGGAGAGTGTAAGATTAAATCACACAGTCTGTGTGTGTTGCAATTGAGCATAATATTTAAAAAAGAAGCCTCAAATCCAACCTCTGTTAGTAGAGACGCAGCTGCCGCACTCAGGTGGTTGGGGATGATCAGCTGGGTGTGAGAATGGATTCCTGCTGGGTGGAGCTGCCACAGTGGCTGGAGGCACAGTGGACAGAGTGTGTGAGACAAACCTTGACCCGATGCCACAGTGTGCAGGAATGGTGCAAAATGACAAAGTTGCAAACTTAACTCTGTAGGTCTACGTGCTTGTAGATCCTTCACTTACCATTCCTGTTAAGAGTTCGAACAACAAAGCCCCAAGGCTCCACCAATCACAGGCCTCCGTAACCCTGGACACACCACCGATTTCTGTCAGCATACAACGAGCTGAGTTTAGTTGTGTTTAAACAGAACATTTATTGTCTCCATATTCCCATGCACTGCGCAGAACTCGACCTCTTCTTCAGTGTAAAGTGGCCTCGACTTAATCTTGCCACTAGGTGGCAGATTACACCAGGGAACAAGCACTGGTTTCAGCTTGCAGTAATGCATAATGTTTACCTGGAGCACAGTACATCTGTTCCATGGCTTTGGAGCTGATCTCTGACTGAACCTCACTCCACTGTCCGAAAAAGGTCAGACACACCTTTCCTGTGAAAACATTGCATTTTGATCAAAAATCTAAAGTACTGCAGTTTCCCACATGCAATCCTTCACAGGTATTTGATGAACTCACCGTTGCTGGTGAGCAGAACGTTTCTAGGGTTGAGGTCCCGACACAGGATGCCTTGCTGATGTAGACTCTCCAGGGCCAGCAGAATCTGAGCCCCCCAGACATGCACCTCTGCCTCTGGAAGCCCCCAGCAGGTCGGCTTGGCCTTACCTGTAGACCTGGAGGACTTCATGGGGAACCGAGGCAGGTGGCACCAGCCATCCACCTCTATGATCTCGTCTTCCACCTGCCCCTCCGATCCTTCCGATTTAAGGAAATCATCCACATCCTCATCCCCCCTGTGGGCCGAGGCTCCAGTAGGGCTAGAGGAGAGCCAGCCCACAAACGATCGCTCTTTTGCCGATGCCACCTGCTCTCCAGGACACAGCAATTCGCAGGCCTCCTCTACACTGTCCCTTGTCTCGCTGGAACGTGTTTCCCCTTTGTACTTCAACCCTGAGAGGGCCAAGGGGATCCCTGAAAATGCCCCCTGTTCCCCTGTAATGCTGTGGCAGCAGACGTCTGTGTCGTCTGAAAATACCGCTCTGTCCGTGCTCCTGATGACTACCATGCCGTTTCTCTCCTCTGTGGTGGGACTGCTGCCGTCTCTCTTTGAGTCCGTCACCACATCCGCAGAGTTTCCCGTCAAAACAGATCCTAGGTGTGAGCCATTGGTATCCCATGATGCCCTGCCACGGATCTGGGTTTGGCAATGGAGAGGAAGATGCAAAATGGCCGGGGATGAACTCAAACCATTGGTTTCAGTGGTTGGTGATCCCGCTTTTACAAATGAGGTCTGATTTGTATGAGCTGGTGTTTGTGCTAGTGTGCTATTGAAACGACTTCCGGTCACTGCATAGGGGTTCATTTGTACACAGTTATGTACTGGATCTGCCACTTTCCAAGCCACTTCAAACTCAGAGCTGCACTCTGTCAGTCCCAACGCAGCTTTATTTTTGTGGAGCTCTGACATGACATCGAGGGCTTGACTGACGCGAGAGCAAGAGAGAGGAAGAGCGGGCTGTTCCTGAGTTACGCTGGAGTGCAAACACAAACTAGGAGCTGGTGGATGGATGCGGGCGTTGGCCTGTGTCCTCGCCGGGCCTGCATTCAGAGTTAGCCGATCGAGCTTGGTGTAAAATGATGCCGCGGAACGCGTGTTCTGCAGACAACCCGTCTCCTCGATGTAGGAGTGAGTCCCGCAGCTCTCCAGTCGCTGCTGAGTCTCATCCCATGAGATGGGGAAGTCGGCGTCTGGGCTCTCGTCACATGATTTCTCTGGAATCACTCCTTCTCTCCCTCGGCTGTTGTGCTGGTAGTCTGTGCTGATTGTGGGTGAGGTGTAGCTGGTCTTCAGCTTGATGCTGGGTTGGCCAGACGTGAAGCACTCCGGGTGTTCCTTGGCCTTCTCGTTCCTCAGTTTGTGCAGCTTGGAGAAGAGCCTCCCACCTTGGACAATAGGGGAAGAAACACTAGATCAGACGTTGGAGCAAATTCACTTCTTAAAATCTGCCAAACATTGTCCCAACAGCACTGAGGACAGAGCAGTTGTCAACAGCTCACCTTTGACATGCTCAAGATGCAGGTACACGGCATCCTCGCTGACGTAATATCTTAGCAGCTTAACCATGTATGGCACCCCCTGAGGAATGATGGTTGGCTGATCCCTGCTCTCCCAGCTCGACTTGACCAGACTCTGCAAGAACATACACACACGCACACACGCATAATGACTGGTCTTTTTAAAAAATGCATATATTAATGTGAAAAAAACAGGGTACTTCATCAATTATTTATTCAATTTTAAATAAAAGTCACGCCTGGATTGCCCATTTAGAGATTTCTGCCTGTCTGTTACCATGTCTCTCCGGTCACTGAAATTGGAGGTGCACTTGCACCGGCTAAAAGGGTGAGAGCTTTCAGGCAGATCAATGCTGGATAATACTCAGGGAGACAGGATGCAGAGAGCTCCCGTCAACTGGCCTGCCACAGTATATAAGTACTGGCTTTCTGCCCGGCAACAACCCCCGAAACATCTCCGCTTTCAGTGGATAGGCTATATGCAGACATATGGACCTGTCTTTAATTTAAATGTGTTATAACACAGAGGAAAGCACAATCACTGTTCTTCTCTGGACTGCATCCTTCGATGTAGTACTATACCCGTGGAAGGAAACTGAATACTCACCTTAACAACAAATGTCTCCTTGTTGACCATACTTTGGACAATCAGGACCTTTTGGAATTAAAAGATAGTACAACATCAATGAGTGTCGATACACAAAGCCAACACTGATATAGAAACACAGAGGTAGTTAGTGTTACAGTCTTACCTTATCAGTCACTCCCACCACCTTACACATCTCCAGATCCTCCACAGGTGAACTCAAGTGTCTGATTGGACGGAATCTCAGGCTGCTGTAACCCTGGTGATGAAAGCCACACAGGATGTCAGCTACAGAACAATGAAGCACAAAGACCTTTTTGTTTCCACAGCGTCTGAGATGAACAAGCCTTGGTGTCAGACAGAAAGACACCGAATGTTTCATCTAATGTAAGAAGCAATAGAGGACGTGCTCTTTTGTGTCCTTCAATCAGAGGATCGGCGGTTCGATCCCCGCTCCGCTAGTCGCATGTCGATGTGTCCTTGAGCAAGACACTTAACCCCAAAATGACTCGCGTAGCTGTACCTATGGTGTATGAATGTGATAGAATGTGAATTGTAAGTCGCTTTGGATAAACTTACTGTAATGTAATGTAATCAACTCTCAAAGAGTACAAGCTGCTTATTTATCCAGTATCAGACTTATGTGAACAATAAAAACGCCTCAACCCTACGCTGGAATTACATTCAGAGCAAATGAGTGACAATAAGATTTACTTTTTGTAAATGGTAGTAAAGGAAGATATATTGTCTTACCCCTAAATGAGAGCTTCCCTTCCCCAGGTTGTCCTGCAGATGAGTTATGAAGATTTCTTCAGCTCTCTTCAGATACTGGGTTGTTTTCCTCTTCACAGCCTCCTGACGATCCTTGTTTGGGTCCACTGTAAAACAATTAAGCTCTATTAGAAAAGAAAAACACTGCAGCTGTGGACATTTCATAAACCTAACAGATAAGACCCTGTTCTAACTAAACCTCAGCCTTTATCTAGGATAATGATTGGTCACACGCAGCTTAATATTCACACTGTGGGTGGAAATCGTCTGGCCAGCAAGGAAATCTGTGTTTAACCTTTGGTTTGTTACTTCCTGTTTTTTATTCTGGATCACATGTTCCTATCACATGTCTCCTGCAAACACGCCTCTTCAAATTCTCCATTCACAGCATGACATGCCTTAAATACTTGTGTGAAAGACCAAATGTTGTCCACTTACGCTGAACCCCATTCAGCAGCAAGTCCACCCCGTTCTTATAGTAACTGAAGGCTGCCTCATAGTCCTCATTGACCTCGCTGTCCAGTGCCATGCGGATCTGCTTGGCCGCCTCCACCAGGTAATCTCTCTTTGCCATCGCTGCCTTGCTGTGGACCAGATGGACCTAAGCACAGCAGAGAAAGTTAGACAAGACTGTTGATCCAGCTGGACTTCATTCAGACCTGGTAGAAAGTCATGGACACGCTGTCTTGTTCAATTAGAAACTGAAACTGACTCTTAAATTGTGGTAAGTGAATCATTCTGCCGCTTTTACGGAGTGTTCTTGGGACTCACCTTTGCTCCCCTGTCTTAGCAACAACAGGACACATCTCTGTCTGTTGTCACTCGGCTCGCCATGCGTCTTCCCCCAGTGACTCCAAGGCTCAGGTCTTTGAGGCAAAGCATCGTTATCTGAGCAGGTGGAAACAAAGAGTTAACCTTCAGCACAGGAAGTGAGTACAAGCTGGTGTGCCTACTATTTCTGATGAATGGAAAGAAGCAGAGTTGCAAACGTCCAAGATGACAGGGAGATGACTCAGAGCAATGACGCGCATTGTCGTGTGTCTCAGGTAAATTATGTATCTTTAGAGGATGGTGGAAACCTAAAGATTAAACTTGTGAGGACATGCAAATCTTACTGTATAATCCCAAAAATGCATGCTACACTGTAGACAGGGAAGGCTAATGGTGACTAGAAAACCTCCCATTGATGTAAAATATGATGTTCCAATGCTCTTGGGCTACAGCCTGAACCACAAACATCACACACACACCACTCATCCTGGCTACAGCCATGGAGGCGACATCCTCTAAGGAGTGTTATGAAATACACAAAGCCATCTTCAGTCTCCTCCATCACCATCTTCTCAACATGCACTTCCATAGCTAAAGAGTTAGCAATCACAATGATCAATAAATGGACAAATAGCTTAGAAAACAGACATAGATACACACACACACACACACAAACTGTACCTGATGTGAGGCGAGCATGCCCTGGACCCTCCACCCTCCACCCGTAGCAGCAGCATCAGCAGCGGCAGCAGCAGCCGTGTCTTCAGCAGCCTGAACACACTCCTCTCAGGAGCAGGAGAGGAGGACGGAGCTCAGGCGAGGCTGCCGATTGGCTGAGCGTGATGTCACTTTAGGGTACCATTTCACACAAGGCGCTCACTTCCTCCCCTCTCATCCTGACAGATGCTGGTCTATTTAAAGAGACAGTACTGTTTTTGAGTACACTGACTGAAGGCCATTTTCAACCCTGACTTTTTCTTCCAAAATGGACTGTGTTTTGCTTTTTATTGTTGACTATTGTCCCATATGAAAATTGTTAAATTTATAAACTTATTACTAGTTACAGTATTTCTGTGATGTCTCCCATCCATTATGAATGGAAGGATCACCCATCCATTATGAATGGAAGGATCACCCTGCCCAGAATCCATAATCTGCTGGTGCCCAGTACCAGATGGAGCCAGGCTCCAGTCACAGCACAAAGGAGAGTCCTTACCCCCCAAGGGAGGGCCAGTTTACAGAAGGGGGTGGAAGCTCCAGCACGGAGCAGGATGTTAGGAAAGGGGGAGCTGAGATGTATCAGCTGCTGCAACCTTATCCAAAAACAAGGAAGGGAGGGGTCTGGTTTAGTTTAATGATTACGTCACACCCTTTCTCAAATGTTCATTCAGTCACACTTTATTTTGCTCCCTGATACATAAATTGAAACAAAAAAAGGACAACTCATATGAATGCTCAATATTGATTTTATTCCAGAAACAAGTGTCGTTCTTTTGCGTCGCACAGATCCCAGAGAAAGTCGGTGAAGATCATTTGCATTAATCACAACACAGCAGATTAAGATCAAGAGGCATCATTCTTTGTTGAACCTCACATTGTAGGACGCATAATAGCCATTGTTGTACATGTAAAGCCTCTGATTAGTGTGATTGTAGTGCAGGTTGACAAATTTCTCCTGGAATTTCTAAAGGGGAAAACTCATGTATCTCTCCTCTCCAGTCTTGGTGTCATATGAGTAATAGATCTCCTCCGTCTTCAGATCTCCTGGCCTGGTGGCGTACACAACTCCACACACCATGAAAGCATTCCCTACTCGAGGCTTGAACGCACTAGTGGTCCATTCATCCTCAATACCGAATGATTTGTCATTTATCTTAACGACCGCAATTTTACCCTTGGCCTCCTCTGTGGCATACATTACCCACAATCCTTTCTCATCAGCTGAAAGGTCCAGATACTGGTTTGGCGAATAAGTGCAGGTGAATCTGTCGCTTGCTTTTGTGATTTGTCGGTGACTATAAACAGAGGAGGTCAGATTTAATTTGGACATTCTGACTGGGTTGGCAGCCTGTTAATATAACGTTACCATGGCCAACGTAATTATTGGTTGTGTATTCAGAATTTCCTAAATTAGTAGTATGCTTCAACTCAGGAGCAAATATACAAAAGTACTTTCACAAGACTTCGGGGCTTATATAGCCCATTTTTTGACACCTTGCAGGTTGCAGCACCTGTCCTAGTTCACAGCATTGTTAGCCAAGGCACATGCAAAGATATGTCACTTATTGTTATCTTCAGCAAACAGAAATTAAACACTTGTTTGAAATGATCCATTCATGTTTGGTATTGCATCAGAATCACTGATGGGAGGTCTACCACCTGACAGAGCTCCCAATGGTCTGAATGCTCAATATACTGTGCACATTTGTCATTTTTTGAGATTAGAAACAAGATGAATAATTACAATCTATCTTTATTTTATAAAGTAACCAACAGGCAAAAACAATCATAACACTTTAAACCATTATACAGAGTTTTATAATCACTTGACAGTCAAACCCTTTGAGTCTTTAATTCTTACGTTTGGTGGTTTTCTTTTCCTTAACTTTCTTGGATTTGGCTTTAACCGCTGGCTGCTTGGCATCAAGAGCAGGCCTAGACCTGGTCAGGGGGTACGCAGTGGGGCTTAGCTTGCTGTAGCCCATCTCTGGATCGGAGCGTATACCCTGGGCAGAGATGGACTTGCCTGGAGAAGAGCGAGGGGAGTCATCCAGCAGGTTAGGCTGTGAGTAGGAGCGCATGGCCGGCGAACTGGTGGGACGGTACAGCGTTGTGCCTCCTAACATGGGCAGGTGGACATGCTCATTGCTCAGATTAGTGACGGAATAGCGACTGCTGTTGGACATGACAATGTGGTGCCAAGAACTTAGAGGGGTGGCAGAGAAGTGCTGAGGGCCACTTGAATCCTCTCTGGCTCCTCCTCGAGATATGACTATTGAGCTGCGTGGTGTTACAGCATCCACGGCGCTCTGGAAGGTCTTGAGGATGCGGTCGCTCTTCTGCTTCTCTTTCTTCTGACGGGACTCAACCTTCCTCAGCTTGCGGCGGTGATCCCTCATCATCTGTTTCCTTGTATCTGCCAGTCCCCTGCACACAAACATCAGATAACGTCAGTCTTTTATGACGTCATTCACGGTGAAGATCTAGACAAATTCCCAGCTCATATCTAGAACCTATTTGGTTCGACTACACCATCAATTTAACAACGATAGATCTGTAATCACTCGTCATCACTCAGTGTTTTGCAACAATAAACCTTAATAGGCTACTCTGTGAAACAATTTAGAAGGCACACCTGAGAGTATGATCAAACAGCAGGAGACATGCTCACCTGTAGTCTACCTTTCCTGTCCTGTCACGATCAAGTCTCTGAATCAGCTCCTCAATCTGGTATCGATCCAAAGGAATACTTGATTGCTATCATGGTGTCACAGGACAGAAAGAAAGATCTGTTACACTAATCCCCTACAGTACGGTTTTACTGATTCACTGTGTGTTGGTCAAGGATCAGCATCAGTAAAGATTTGTGAAGAGCACTAGAAGAGAGCTAATCATGCGCGATTTCAAAAGGTCAATTTCAGGGTCCTCTGCCCTGCAAATGTCACGGACTCGACACAGTTCAAAACAATCTTTATTTGGAAACCTGCACCGCCTTCCTGAAGTCAGCAACAGGGACTCGCATTGTGCCATCTTTGTCAATGTTCCTAAAGAAATCCCACAGGCGTAGTTTGCGTTGATCCAAATAATCCTTCAAAAACATTGGGAGAAGACATTTTGAAAAATATTAAACGGATGTAGAAACAAACAGAAAGCTTTACTAATTTAATATGTGAGTAAAACACTTATTCTATATATGAATATGAGACTATATTTTCATATGAAATGCTTTTAGGACTACTTATTCTCATTATGTGACCAAAACACGCCTGGATGACTTTCATTGGATCAACACGTGTCGGTGGCTTCTTGGCGATGAAGCCTCCTACTCCTCCAAACTGTACATCCAGACCGGGATGCTCCTGACATGTAACATCCAACAGATGCACAAATGTCTCATTTACCAGCACATTCTGGACAAAAGAGAAAACACAAGGATGGTGTTGACAAGAACAGGACACGCTCACTCTGCTTCATTTGATAGGGAAAAGATAGATTTCTTTGAACTGTGATCAAATGATGACAGAACGGTCCGATCAGGGTGACAGACAGACAGACAGAAGGAGAGTGGCGCCACAGTAACTCACACATATGTTGATCTCCTCCAAGGCAGTTCTAGCTGTGTTCTTCACCACATTAACCAGGGCCAGTGCTCCCTCTACTGTTAAAGAGTTGTAAGCCAGCTACAGAAGTGTAAAAAATAAACCACTTTAAAAAGTACCTGCGTCATACTGATGATGCATGTTAGGTTCACACAAGCATGTCCACCCACCAGTAGGACTCGGAGTGTGTCATTGAACTCAAGACCCCTGCACAGCATGCCGACACCCTCATTGGTGATGCGGTTGTTGTTGAGGTTGAGGTGCACCAGAGTGTTGTTGAATTTTAGGGCCTCTCCCATGGCCAGAGCGCCCTCGTTACCAAAACCGTTCCATGATAAGTCGAGGTGTGTTAACATCATGTTCACCTAAACATGGAGGGTGGGATCAGATGTTGTGTACCAAGTCGGCGATCAAATGGATCTCTTATTCAACCCTACCTTGAGTCCAGCACAAAGAGCCACAGCCCCTTTCATTCTAAGATGGTTCCAGCTAAGATCCAGCACCTCAAGACCCTCGTTATTTGCTGTAGAAATGGAAGACTTCTGTGCTAATTCCTCTTGATTGGCATTACATTCACAGAGTAAAGCAATTAATTTGGTCACATCTACAAAGACAGATTAGTGAATTGCACCGTACCCAACAGTTGTCCCAACTGTTCCCCTCCTTTTCCACAAAACTCATTATGGCTCAGGTCTAGCTCCTTCAGTCTGGAATTGGTCTACAGGTAAAAATATTAGTGACATAATCATTACAAAAGTAACCAAAATAGCCTACAACTACTTAACAACCAACCATGACTAAGATGTAATTCGTCATGTAAGGCTTAAAGGTAAGAGTTTGGATGACTGATTATTAATCGCTTACCAATAGTGCATCTACAAAATATTTTGCATCATCATCAGTAAATCCGTTTCCTGTTGGGACAAAATATGAAATGTATAAATATATAGGATAAGTTTACGAATGAATAAAATCCCATGACAGACCTAATTTTCTGATCTAGTGGGAAATTGTTTTCTTTTTCATCTTCCCATCATTGTGTCCAGCCTGATCTGGTCACAGTACATCACCCCGTATGTCAATGCGGTTAAAGCCGTTAATGTTACCTGGAATTACCTGAAAGTTTTATAGATTTTAATGAAATGTTGTCCAGCAACACTTTAGTCACGTGCTCAGCTCCTGCAGACTGCAGGTCGTTGTTGGACAAATCCTGAAAGCGAAGCAGATGGTGGTACAGTATACGCTGCATACTCCACTGTAAAAGTCAAGTAAAAATGTCACCTGGAAAGCTCTTGTGCCCTCTAGTGGTAGGTTTGCAGTCCGACATACCAGGTGCTGCATGGTGAAATTAGCCCTCAGCATCTCCATAAGGTATTCGGCTCCCTCCGCTTGAATGTGATTGTCTGCCAGTTCCAGAGTGTTGATATGCATATCAGCCTAAATACAAAGAGCTTATCGGAAATGTTCTATTTTCTTTTTTTCTTTGACTGCACTCAATAACATAGCATTTTAAACTTACCACTAAAGCAATAGCAAGCGCTTTACACCCCAAAGGTCCCAGCCCATGGTGGCTGAGGGCCATGGTTGTAGACTCATAGTTTCTTATAAAGTAGGAGACTGGCACTACACCCACCAGCTTGCAGGCCTGGAGGTACACTTCAGGTATAGACGTCCCCTCGTCGCTCTCCTCTTTTTCTGGATATGAGTAAGTCCATATGAGTAAGTGGCTATATATACAGTAATACACTTGTCAAAACAAGACATTTATTTGTATTATTTTTGGAATGTTTTTTTTAACCACACGATGAATTAATATCAAATTTACAGCTTTACAGTAAGAACAGCAAAGTGGCTTATACTGTCTTTACCCAACAACTCCAACAATTAATCCAAGAATGAGTTTAATGTACTTACCATCCGAGTCCAAGTCTGTGTCAAACTCATCCTCCACGTCCTGCGGTTGAGTTGGGTTGAGACAATCGTCCTCTTTTAAGCAGAGGGACTCAAAAGACAGCGTTGACATTGCTGGATGCTGTCAGAGCCTGTGTCCTGTTTGAAACCACTTCCCAGATCCAAAGGGAATACAGTCTTCTGTATGTGTTTACTGTATGGGCTAGCAGCACAGAGGAATGAAATAGGCCTGTGCTGCCCAGCAGGTAATTCTACCCCTCAGGTAACGTTTCATGTGTAGTGACATCAACAATTTATGTCTTCGTGTGGTTACAATGTTGTGTTTTTTTTAGTAACACTAAGCAAAACTGTAAGTAGGCTACAGCATGACACAGTGGGCCTATGTGAAATGATATGCTTTAAAGCATGGGGTAGTAAAGTGGCATTTTATAGGATGTTTTACATTATCATATTATCTTATTTTATAGAATGCTGTGTTTTTTTGTTTATTTTGAACCAGATTAAGACGAATTAATTTACAAAAACATCCATGGGGAAACCACACCAGTGACATTTGACTTGCGACCCTTCACCTTTCTCTCGCCACTACCAACTTCAGAACGCGCATGCGCTAATATCACTGCAGAAACATGATTGCCAGCCTGTTGTATTATGCGCTCTACCCACTGTCACGGTACGTGGCTGGTCGACACTCCGGTAAGTCTTGCAGTACGTTGTCGTGCAAGGGTTCATGTTTTAAAATGACAGTGTCACGACATGTATTTCTGTTGAGTAGCTTTTGGGAGCTAACAGTTGCTAACGGTAAGTTTAGTTCGCTGCTGACCGTGCAGTTTGTCTCGACATTTGTTGGCGCGAGCGTTAGTTTGATCACTGAAACTTAAACTGACACTTTTGTACTGGTTCCCTAGTGTGAGCTACTAGTTCCTCCTTTGAGAAAACGGAAACGTAATGCATATTATCTTATTGCCATTGATTTAACTTTGACTTGTGGAAACTTGTTGGCTTGCACCTGTTTTTTGAAGCTTGCACTGGCGTCCCTCATGACGTCACAACGCCCCCACGTGTGACTGTTTTGCTGTGTAGTTTTGGTTCAGTAAAATAGATTTATTTGTCGCATTTGATAGTGTTTTTCATATCTTGACAAAATGAAATGACACAAAGCTAAAGAGCTCGGTGTGTTTCAGCTCAGTATGAATGCATCAGTGTTTTCTGACACTAACCTTGTCTTCTAGAGGCCTCGAAGACGGGTCTTCCTCCTGCACAGGTTAATGGCAAGGCAGTGTGGGATGGTGGTGCTGTCACAACCAGAAGGGTCACCGAGTTTCAGAAAGCCCTGCTGGACCAGGGGCTCAGCCCAAGCAGTGAGACGGAGAGAGGGATGAAGGAACCCAGAGGCCCAGAAAAGGAAGATGATACGAGGTCCAAAGAACAGCTCGTGGCCGTCCTGCATGAAGAAACAGAGAACGGGGCCGTGTCAGCGATGACTGAGGTGAAATCTACAGAAGCAGGGACAAGAAGTGGACTGCAGCAGGACCAAGTGGAAGCTCCTGAGCAAAAAGTTGGGGAAATAACTATTCACCATGAGGTGCTCCAGATGATGCAAAATACAGAGGATGGAATTATTGTTCCAACTTTTTTCATCAGTCCAGAAAAAAATATTGGGGCACAATTAGATTGCCTGCAAAAGGAGGACAGCACGGAAGAAACCACCAGTCCAGTGCAGGAAAAAATAAAGATGCTAAGCTTGGAAGAGTCAGTAACTCCAGCTGAGCAAAGCAGTAAAGCGACTCCGGCTAAAAGTGCAGCTGGAGTAACCGAGTGCTGGGATGAATATTGGGCTCCGACTGCTGATGAAGCGCATGGTGGGGAAAGCGGCTCTGAGCTGTCATTTTCCTGCCTTCTCTCCAACACTCATAGCCATCTTAAACCCAGCGGGCAGCATGATACACAAACTAGCTGGCACTTTCCTGCAGGACCTGGCCTGGCCAAAGAGGTGCACTGTCCACTGTGGCAATTTCCTGTCGCGAGCTATTACCCGCCAATAGAGCTGACCGTTCCATTTGAAGGTGAGACTCCGATATCTCCCGCTACCGGAACACCATTGGTTAAACATCCAGCTGTTTATTTGCACAGACTTGTGTGTATCTGCTTGTTTTCCACCTAGTGATGTGGAGAGTATGGGAGGAGATGGATGAGAGCGCCACTGCAGCAGAGCCCTTGCCGTTCACCAAGGCCTCCATGGACTTCACTGTGATGTCTTACAACATCCTCGCTCAGGACCTACTAGAGGCCAACCAGGAGCTGTACACACACTGCCCCCTGGAGGTGCTCGACTGGAGCTACCGCTGCAGCCTGCTCCTAGAGGAAATACAGAAATGGGAACCAGATGTGCGTCGAGTGCCAGCTGATGCTGTGCATTTTCTGTTTCATTCATAAATACAGACTAGATACATTTTTAATTGTAATGCTCATGTGTCCACTGATGAGTTTTGTGTTTTTCTCCGGGGTTTAGATTCTGTGTCTCCAAGAAGTTCAGGAGGACCACTACAATGAACTACTGCACCCGGTCCTGTCTCATATGGGTAAGTCATCAGTGAAAACACAGTGTAACAGCCATGTTGGATTACATGTATTGTATCTTCCATGTTGTCGCTCCAGGCTACACCTGCGTGTTCAAGCGGCGTACGGGGACCAAGACGGACGGCTGTGCTACGTGCTACCGTAGCGGTTGCTTCTCTGAAGTCTCGGTCACCGCGCTGGAGTTCTTCAGGCCTGACGTAGGGCTGCTGGACCGGCACAACGTGGGCATTGTTTTGTTGCTTCGGCCAATGGTCATCAAGGGGTCAGAGGTCAAGGCGAAGGGCCTCCCCCTGTGTGTGGCCAACACCCACCTGCTCTTCAACCCCAGGAGGGGTGATGTGAAGCTGGCTCAGTTCGCCATAATGCTGGCAGAAATCGACCGCGTCGTCAAATCCTGTAAGGCCAATGGCGAAGACTGTAACCTTATATTGTGCGGGGACTTTAACGCTGTCGCCCAAATGTCTCTTTACCAGCTGATCACCACCGGCGAGCTCTACATCCAGGGTCTACCAGCATGGATGGTGAGACTTAAACACTGCAAAGAATAACTGTTCAGTTATCAGTAAATCAGTTTGTTTCAGGTTTTTTTTTTTTATTATTATTTTTTTATCCATGATGCTTGCAGGATTTCCCTCTTTAAACCTGTATGTGTTCACCAACAGATATCCGGTCGAGAGGACCAGTCACAAAACAGCCATTGTCACAGACTGTATGCCCCCCTGTGGCCCAGCTCGCTGGGAATCACTGACCACTGTCAGTACACAACAGCTAACGACATGTTGAAGAGTCAGAAATCAGGTCATTGTTTGAAGCTGTGGTGTTTTGTACCTATTGTAGTTTTTGTAATCTTGATCCATGGAATGAGTTTCAGTCTTTTGTGTTTCATCTCCACTCACCTCACTTCCTGTCCTGTATTTCTTCTTGTGTAGGAAAATATCAGTACAGCCACGACTTCATGCAGCAGCTGCGCTTCTGTCCAGCGGCATGCGTCCGTCCTCTGGACTTAGAGCTGATCCCAGGAGTGACAGACGACACACCAGGTACAGGCTTACAGTACCAAAAACCACAACGTCGCTTTTTACCGTAATGGTTTGAATATCGGAGTCTTTCTTTTAATGCACAGATGCTTCAAGGGGAAGTCAACCGTATGATGAAAGGTGAGCTTACCTTGTGTGATGTGCAAAACAAGAAGATGTAAAAAAAGGGAGAGTGAAGGCTCAGTTAGGTGGAATTGTGATGTGATTTTAGTTACAGGTTCAACCACACCATCAGGCATCGGTTAGACCTGGAGTCCGTCTACAAACACATTCTTCCGAGCTTTGGCAATCCAGAAGTCACGACGCTGCACTCTGAAGGCGGAGCTACTGTGGACTACATCTTCTACACCCCGAGACGCAACTTAACCTGTAATCAAAGCGGTATGAGGACATGACACAAAAGACGGCGTTTCAGCTCTACTGTAGATAACTTATTATTGTTCTTCTTTTTTTCTCAGCTGGTGACTTTGTGAGTGCGGGTCTGAAGCTGATTGGTTCTCTCTCCCTCCTATCGGAGGATGTCTTATGGTCAATGAGGGGCCTGCCCAATCACATGTTCCCCTCCGACCATCTCAGTCTTTTGGCCAAGTTCCAGCTGGACCTGAATGCTGCATGATGGGAAAGACGGGGTGATGTCAGAGGATGGGCATGTTTCTGTTGAAATGGTTCAGGAGTTGCTCTGTTTTGCTATTTTTGTTTGTGTTTTTGTCATTATTAATACCATAACGTCTGGCTCACTCCTTGCACCAAAGGCTCATAGCTTCCTAACTGAATGGAAGTTTGTTCAAAAAGGACCAGAAAAAAATAATGGATGCCAACAATCAGTCTTGTTCCACATGGTTCTCCTCAGATAAACGACATAAAGAGATAATGCACTGACCTGCTCAGCTGCTCTTTCGCTTTTTAATTTATTTTAAACCTAATTTTCAGAGAGCGAGTTAGATTTGTGATTGAGTCAGTTGTATTTTTTTCGGATGGTAAAAATAAATATTTTCCATTATCTTGTGGCTCCTTAGTGATTTTTTTTGTTGCTCTTCAACACATTACAGAAATGAGTCTGCCTCCAGACATGCATAGCTCTTTCCCAGAGTTATAATGCAGCAGCAGCATTAAATCCTCCCTGTGTATCCCGCCTGGTCTGGTGCTGAGATAGTGACCTGAATGTCCGCTCTGCCCCTCCCACCCTACTACACTTAGGTCGTCGGTTGTTCAGGGAGAAGATGTCTGGCTGATGCGTGAATGAATAATTCATTTAGAAAGTCGAGTGTTCATGCATGATGGGGCTCGGTAAGAGAGCTTTGTGTAAGTGTGGGCTATGAAATGTCTGCAGAGGTGATTACCATCAGTAGGATGTCTTTCACCCGCCCCTCTCATTCTTGTCAATGCAAATATATTTGCCATATGCCGTAATACAATCATCCATGGACAGTTAAAAACTTTAATGTACAGAGGAGTCAGATTGGGTGTGTCTTTCTTCCCCCCCGTGGCGTCAAATGCATCAAAGTAAACAAAGGAGGTCAGTAGGTCATCCTGCCTTCTGTTTCTACATCTTACAAACACTGGTGGACAAGGTGTTTGACATCTGGAATCCACTGGAAGGGGGGGGTTGTTTATCTTAGCCACAATATTAACAAATGCTTAAGTAGCTCTTTTACAGATATCTCTCCCCTTCCACGTGATGGTGGTTTTACAGAGGAGCATTGTAACATGACAGTATTTCCCCTCACATACAGCCCTTTGTGAGTTACATCATCGGCCTGCACATTAAAGTGGCTCCTTGCTAACTGGGTTTCATTCACTGTAGCTGCCATTAGGGCTTCTTAGCTAATTGCTGTGTGAGGTGGACTTGCATCCATCCACTCGGGTATTTCATTAAACAGCAGGATCCCTGAACATGAGCACACATGCTGCCAGCATACTACAGCGATTACTTGATAGGAATGCAGAAGCACATGCTGGCAGCACATCAACAATATAACGGATGAAATGATAATGGCAAACGATGACAAAAGACCTACTTTTGTTTACATATTTTGAAAGATGTTCTGAGATCTAGATGGTGAACACACTGCCCCACTTGTTCTGACTCAAGTGTTTTAAGTCGGTGTTCTGCTGCACACTGAAGCTTATGCTTCCCTTTTATGGAATTGTTGGCGTTAAGTTTCCTTTGTATAAACTGAACAGGAAGTGTTAAGTGATTCCCCCCCCCCAGAGTCTGCTCTCCTCATCATTTGCCTTGGTGCCAAAAGCAACTGAGGACACTCTGTGCTCAGTTTGAGCTATTGGTCAGCAATAAACTGGCACCATTCCCCGTCTGACACCCACCCAGCCTGCCTGAAAACTAATTACAGCATACTTACTGATTAATCACTGCATTTGTCAGACCACGGCTGCTTAAAAAACGAATGAATTTGTTACAAAAACACAACTATTATCACAAAATGTAATCAGAAAACAAAAATGTGTTTGTCACAATCCTTGTGACCCTTTAATGTGATCCTATAAATGAACAGTGTTTTGGTACAAAATGATTGTGTAGCACTAAAATGAAAATCCGACAACACCTACTGTACACATAAGAATGTTGGCTGTGGCAACATATTCCCAACTGTGTGGTAAATATTGGTCTACTGGTGATCGCCAACACTGAAGGAAGTATAAAATGACCAAATTTACAATAAAAACAAATACAAAATGCAGATAAAAGTGCTGTAAACCAACTTCTTTACACCGTAGCCTAAATGGAAGTCACACCACCGAAGTCGAGAGAAATACCAGATAAAAGTTGCTACAAATAAAAGTTAGAAACAATGTATATATAAAGCAGTTATACATCGACTTCTCGTCACTCGTCATCAGTCAGCTGCGCTGCTGTGAGTCACCTTGACAAGGTTTTTATATTCATAACTCCTGTTTCTCCTATTATCACGCTACAGATGACTTAAACACTCTCAAACATACTTTTGTATATTGTGTGTTCAATCCCATATTCAGTCTTTATAAGGTCAATAGCATGCTAAATGTGCTAGCATTTGGACATTAGATAATAAAATCTCACACAATTCGCTTTCATTCGCCTTCAGCATTTTGGAAGAGCAGCTTTGTGTTGAGTTAAGACGGTGAGAATAATGGGGTGGATATAAAAAAAAAAGTCTGTTTCTTCTCTTTGACTTTTCATACAAGGCACGAGGGTAGTGGTTTGCAAACTAGTCACTACACAAGCAATTGCTGCCCAGCAGAGCCTACGTGGATTTAAAACGACATGACATGTATTTGTACGCTTACAGTACGACGATACAGATTGCAGAAAGGTTTTTGTTGAACACAACACCACGGAAAGCTACGATATGTCCAGCAGCACGTTTACACTTGAGTGGTAGAGTGGTAGATATTTTAAGTTAAGTTCTTAAAACTCTGCTCTGTTATTTAAAACAATGTGTTTACAATGTGCTGCACTTTTGTTCCCTTTCTATAATTTGGGAACGTTGCCAGCACCAATTACTACGCGCTGTCACCGCTCCAGAAGAAGCCTCTTAACAGCGTGGATGGAGGGACGCTGAATAAGCCATCTGTTTTTGGAGAGGGAAAGTTGCTGGTGACCTATTCAACATTGCGTCCCGTGAATAGGACAGTGTGTACGACGACTTGAGCCTCGGAGTAAACCAGTGGCCCCTGTGTAACAAAGTGTGTTGGTGCCTTGTAACCTTTACAAGCACGCTAAAGTTCTTCAGACTCGAATCTGGTATCCATTCATGTCTGCGGCCGATTTCTGCTCCAAAACCTTCTTCTCTCCGGAGGGACTGCAACAGAACAGACACAAATATGTGACACATTGAGTTTTATTCATAGAAGGGAGCTGTCACTAATTCATAAACTGCTTCTCCTTTGCGCGAGAAATCTTGTGTCCAAACATTTCACATTAACGGCTATAGTGCCTGTATTTTCAGTGAAGAGCCAAGTTATGTAGAACAAATGATCAAGCATACCGTCTCTCAACGCGGCTGACCCTGCGTATGGGGCTGCTCGGTCCTCTGAGGGGGGAACCCATGCTGTTTCTCCTGTCTTTGGTGGGAGAGGGTGGTGCGGGCTTTCCTATCTGCAGACACACAAGAACACCTTCATCAGAATGACTCTAAAGCTCCACCATGCAAGGTGAATCAGCTGTGCTCATGTCTTCGCTGCACACGGCTGAAATCGGTCTTTATCGTTAATGCGATTGTGCAGAGCGCTCGCTTTTAAAAAAGATCAGCCGTTTGATGGACTCGGCCGGCCGTGCGTGAAGCCCAGCAGAGCGGAGTCGAGCCATCGCATTAGTTTTATTGTACACAGAGCTCAGCATCAAGGCTGCCTTCATCACGTCGGCGCGAGCTGCGATGAGAGAGCGTCGTTTGAGAGAAATCGCTCCTCAAATAGCCGGGTCAACTCTGTGTCACGGTGTATGAAGAGGCCGCACGTCAACAGGAATCTAATAAGCGGTTAAGGAGGGACAGCCCTTTATGCTGAGGACAAACTATATTTATCATCATAGTCTCTAGTCCTGCAGGAGCTCCTCCAGCTTGTACAAGAAAATGAGACTTTCACAATGCTTATGACAAGTCCACTACAGGTGTCCCCTACCTTCAGCCTCATGTCTCGAGTGTGTCTCTCCAGCTCCTTGCGTAGCTCCTCCTTGGTCAGCTTGTCTACGTCCAGTATGGAATGTTTCCAGTCAATCTGCTCCACGCTGTGGGGGTCGTGGGACACGTACTGGCCGATCCGGACCTTGCGCAGGGTGTGCCAATAGCCCCTGTACGCTCCGTCGAAGTCTTGCACCAAGTCCATCAGGCTCCGGAACTCCACGGGCTTGAACATGAGGTCGTCCCTCCGGCTGATGCCCAGCGCACCGAAGCGCCCCCCACTGTGCACTCCCAGCACGATGTGGTGGAAGTGGTTCCCTGAGAAGTGAGACTGAAAGCTGAGGGGGAAGCGCTCCACACCAGGCATGTTGTTGGTCAGGTAACTGTACCGGAGGTGGGTCAAGGAAATGGAAAAAAGGTTTTTTGGAAAGACAACATACAGTAAGTCACGCCCCGTCAACAAACCATGTCTGGTCAAAGCACATGGTAAAACACAGATACAGTACAATCAGTAGATATCAGAGCGTATACAGTGGCATGCAACATGACCTGCTGAAGTAAAGATACATCCCCAGGATCACCGCCTCCAGGCATTTGATTGGCAGAGCCTCCCGCGTCATCTCTTTAGCGATGTCCATCAACCTGTGCAGAACAATGGTTTTCTGTGACGCAATACACTCCTGAGTGCACTGCAAATTACATGCACACACTGTTACTGAAGAAAAATTTGCACAGCTAATCTAATAAAGCGAGGTCTGGAAAATTGTGTCCCGCTGCCTGCTGCTTGACTTTAGTTTCTACCCACAAAGCCTTGGGGCGATACAGCTGATCCACATGCATCAGGCATTAGCACAGGCGGAACCATATCAATGGCAAAATCACCCTGTGACTGCTGCCATGAACTGGTGACCAGTCTTGGATAAAAGACAAAAATATGCTTACGCAGTAAGAGGCCGGCTCTTCTTAATTTCAAAAAACTGTGTTCCAGTGTGATTGTACCTGTGAAGATACAGTTAAGGTCACAACATAACAGAGCAAGGTGCTATGGGTGGATACTTTGGATGGGGAGAGTAGAAAACCACTCATAGTGCTTTGTGATATACAAAGGTTGTTGGTTAATTATGGATGAATTGTGTCTCCGACTGGCAGTCAAGCTTAATATAGAATAAAGTATCCAACAGTGGCCTACTTTCTTATGTTCGGCCCAAATTCATCAGTGTGGCAAAACAGAGGGTCAGTCGGATTAATGCAATTTAGTTTGCACACTATGTACATCCATTTGAGTATACAGTATATATGATTAAAATATGTCTTTTCAAACACATTTAATCATTCCTGTGGTACTAACCAGCCAGTTGTACCAACTTAGTCAAAGGATACTGCAATTCCCTGATGTATTTCTGTATGGCTTCAAGGCGCTGGGGGATAGTGGTGGTAGGTTGGTATACAGGCACACTCGGCATTGGAATCTGTGGGACAGAGCATCCAAACAACTGCATCACAAGCCCAACATTCATTGCAGCTGGAGAGTGTTGTCCTATGCGACCACGGTGCTTTTCTCCATTCGGCTAACTAACGGTAAAGAGCGTTCTTATTGCTCTTTAACTTCTCTCATGACAAATGAATGAAAAGTATTGTTCTTCTGTGTCTAAAACATCCGCGGCGTGCAAATGCACTGTGCAGGGCAGAATAGACAAAACATGCATTGTATTTTACTACTGCCATGAAAAAAAGGGTTTGAAAATTGATTGAGTGGCGTGCGGTCACGTGGGACTGCACAGTAACACTGTGACTCAACGTTTTCCCTCAACACAGGTGTATGTTGTTTCTCCACCACGTGCATGCTTCACCTGCAGAGTTAAGTGCACCCAGGTGCTCCCCGTCATGTACAACCAGCTGCAACTTCACACATCGAACACCTTAAACACTTTACCTTGGGATGGTCAGTGGTCCCCCGGATCTCCTTCCCCAAAGCTTCTCCATTGGGTTGTATTCGAGCCACGTGGCGCCACATCCTCTCCCAAGTCTCCTCGTCCACCGGGAGGCCTCCTCTGTTCACATAGAAGGGCACCCCTCCATCCTTCAACTCCTCTTCGCCTTCGTCCTCCTGCTCCTCATCTCTCTGCTCCACTGGGCCCGCGGCGGGCCTCAGCATCCCTCCTCCACCAGGAAGCCGAGGCACAGAAACAGTCCGGACTGATGCCCTGAACTCTTTCACTGGTTAATCTGCTTGCAGGTCTAAATAGGTTTCCACAACAGATGGCCAGCTCATGACATCAAGCAGCTTGTGCCTCAATTATAAAAAATAAAAAAAGTCTAAGGGTGATCTACTGTAATGAAAACTCACCCCTGTAGTTGATTTCCCCGGTGAAGTAGAAAAAAATAATCCTTTTTTGAATAAAGAATGACTTTGCTTGAACTATTCAGCTCTTTGGTAAAACCTAGAGGACCGGAGGCCATTCAATAATCACATATTCATGTCAATACAATAAATGAAGACAGCATTAATTTAGCCTTTATGCGTGTCGCCTGTTTTAATGACGATACTGTGAAAGTTCAACAATAAGCAAACAGAAGCCCGCCAATGTAACGCTATCGCAGCCTGTAGGAGGCTTGAGTCTGCAGACAACAAAGTATTAGAAATGACTAATTCCCTGTACCGTTAGAGGTCATCCACACCCCACATATCCAGCTAAATCTGTTCCGTTGGACGATCCCTCCACCTCGACACTCCTCAGACGTCCACTTCATCTCCGTTGCACCGAATCATTGCCTTCTGTCAGCCGCTGTTCCCCGGTTCATTGTTCATGCAGATGCTCCTGGGTTCAGTAACTGCGGGTTGGATTCACTTCCAGCGAGCCGCTCAGACACTCCCAGACTCGCGTCCACTGCGCATGCTCCGTGCCTTAGCGGATGATCTCAGCCGTGACAAATGCTGCATTCATGTGCTCCCCCGTAAAGTGTTAATCTGAGATCCGCTTGTCGTTTATTCACGTTCCAAGTGCTTTTTGGCTGTTGGCAGTGCAAACGCAACAGTGACAGTGTTTGGTGAATTTAAGTAAATGTAATATTTCTTAAAAGTGAAATAAAAACTATAAAAAGATAATAAAAAAATATACATCCTGCAATCCAGCATGCTCTGGTCATGTCAAAGTCTTTAATTGTAATTAAACTGTCAATAGTTGTGTAATATTTCCATTACCTCCTCCTTGTCCTTCCTTTGTACATCTCAATAAATAGCATTGTAGGAAAAAGAAAAATACATATCTTCTGTAATCAAATAAAAGACCTCAGAACAAATTCATTAAGACAGAAGAAACTGAGTAAACATAGGAACCTGAAATTGCTTGTGAATCTTTCTCATAGTAAGTTAGCATCTTTGCTCATATAACAAACATGCCTCTACTATTTGGTGTGTTGGGAAAAACACACTGCACATGGACATTGCAACAATTGATTTATTTTTGCAACAAAAAGTTTCATAAAGAAAAACACAACAAGTAATGTGCTGTTAGATCAAACACAGCCCATCCTCACCAAATCAAAGCTCACACTGTTTTGGATGGACATCAAAGGAAAGTCATATTAAAACAGGAAACTTTGTCTATTTACAGGTCCAGCTCAGTTGTAGAAATGTTAAAGCCTTGGAGCACCATAGTCATCAGGCATCCGCTCAATATTGTACCTGTATGAAAAAAAACAAATAAACAGAAACAATCAGTATAGCTGTGTTTTTAATGAAAAATAAACATTTTATGCAACAAAAAAAGAAAAGCACACAGATAAAAGCTGCCACATATTCAAAGCAAACGTTGAACTTGTGTTACCTGTGGTTTGAGATGTACATGATGGGTACGCCGGGGATCTTCCTGATTCTTCTCTTCAGATCTCTGTCCACAGTGGCCAGGATGTAACACTTGTGCTGTGGATATACATTTATGTCATTGATATAAACTTAAGCACCAAAACTACAAAGCGCAACATGACATACATTTACCCACTATAATTACATAACGACTTGTTTTAAATATGATCAATTACACCTGTGCTTCTTCTGCTATGGCAAGCCAAAATGTCTGCTGTGAAAAAAGACCATAACTTAACATATTGTGGCGTTCACCATGTATCACACGGTGTACATTTGTTTATCGACGGTATTGAAAATAACTGACATAAGCTGGTGTGTGAGTTCAAGGTAGAGGCAGGAGCAGTGTGGCTGCATTGTCGTACACCTACAGGATACGTTAATTGTTAATAATCATACAACAACAACTGACCAGTGAAGCATATTACCTGTGTCACCCGTTGGACTAAACAGTCATCGGCATATGTCCCCTTGTGTGTGCACGGCAACCTTTCAAACCTCGGATCCTTGGCTATCCTGCATATACAAAACAAGCAAAATATGTAATTATAGGGTCACTTGTGAATTTATAAGTTCATATCCCTAAGTGCAGCTTTATATTCAGCAGCTTGTACCTGAGTGCGACTCTGTACTTCATCCCGAGCTTTTCGATCTCAGCCATCACACAGTCTGTGATACATGGGATACCTGGATTGGATAAAATTGCAGGAAAAAAAATGAAATTGTGAATTACCATGACTCTTATATATATACACTGCAATAATTAAACTGAGAAAATGGTTATAATCATCATTAATATTGACAGCAGTCCTTACATTTTGCATACAGGCAGTCCATCATAGACTGAACAATGTCCAGTTTGGCCTTGATGGAGAAGTTGATGAAATTGGTGTCTACTAGAATGTGGTACGGTGGACCAAGCTGAGTATTGTACTGGAAGAACAGGCATGATGGGTACTTTGTCCTGCAAGAAAAATAGAAAAGAAATCAAAGAGCCATCCACCTCAAGTTCTTCATCATCTTAATGAAACGTTTGTGTTGCAAACTTACACTTCTCTCTGCTTCAGCTCTGAGGGATCTTTCTTCTTCTTCTTCTCTTTTCCTTTAGCTCGGTCTTTCTCTTTTCTACAAAGCAAACAAGGAGTTATAGTGCTGGCAAAGACTTTAAAGATCCCCGCATACTGTAACTATTCATGTTTTGTATAATTTGTATGAGAAACTTAAGCAGGATTTATCAGATGAACAAAGCTTACGAATAAGACAGTTTAACTGACTCATGATAGAAAACAGAGAGCAATTGTGAAAACTCACAGTCTGTTATCTTTCAGACTGATCATTCTCTTCATGGCAGCAAACTTCTTTGTTTTCTGCTTGCCCTAGAATGAACAAGGTAAAACACAGAAACTGATTACGACCAACACTTTATAGCAGCACTGGTGAAACACAAGCTCCGATGATTATACAAAACACCAACTAGCATCTCTCAAAGCCTAACGTTTCATCATTAAAAAACTAAACAAAACATTATTGAAGCTTTCCTTTAGATAGGAAGTCGACACATACAGTTAACACCAACTACCAGTAGTTACAAAACAAACACTACGAAGCTAACTCGGGCTACATTCACGGTTCCAACCTTTTAAGGAGAGCAATGCCATACTCTATTAATGTTGGATTGATAAATCTATATTCTATATGTAAACGAATAAAGGATTCCTTTCAGTAGCTCATGTTGTAAGTGTAACGTTAGGTAAATTAAGACGCTAGGCTAGCTAAATTAGCTCAGCGGCTTGCCTGCTAAAAAGCTTCAACGCCAAATGAATATTATACAAAATAGCATATAAGGGATGTCAATCATCAAGGCAGTCGTGGTGTAACGCAGTTAGAGATTACATACCATGGTTTATATTTTAATCACAGGTCTGAGTGGATTTAGCTTCTTTTCCCCTCGTGTACTGTAGAGACGCGATTACGGGTGACGTAATCAAAACTCGACACGTTTTCTGCGCATTTTCCGGCTGCTAAGCTAATGCCCAACAGACGAAGGTAGCTGCAGTGTTTAATAGAATATATCAACTATACTTGTATGCTTGCAATTCTGGTTTGTGTTGCTGTGTAATTTAAAGCGGTGTCCTGTGAACGCGTTGTGACGTGCATCTTAACCGCCGCGGGTTGGCGACAAGCTTCCTGAAATTCCGGTGACATTGTTGGCTAGCTGCTAGCATTGTGCTGTGGTTCGCCAGTTCATGCTACTGTAGCAGTTTGTCGGCACGATGCTAACAGTTGTTAACATTAGCCTCCAGCTTTACTCAGCGATCCAGGTGACAATAGACCACAGAGGATTTAGGATATTGCAGTTAGCCGGTCTATGTTCCGCACCCGGTGTTCTGTGGTTTCTCAAAACGTCATTCAAGCAACTGTCCGGTAAAGTTACCTAAAGCTGACCTTTTGGTAGCTTATTCAATTAGCTTTGTGGTTGTTTATAACGGTGGATGACATTTTGAACCGTTTTGCCACCTGAGCTACCACGTATAGACAGTTCATTCAGCACCATCACCTGGACTGTTGTTGTTGGATTGGATTAAGTTAATTAATTACACTTTATCTGACCGGGCTTCTTTGATACTTCGGGCCAAACAGAGGCTGGTGAGAGTTTTATGACCGTTCTTTAGCCAAGTTGTTCATGCATATTTCAGTGCTGTTGATTACATGTACTGTTATTCTCCCATCAGCCACCACTTCACCCAAGCTGACACTTAAATATTCATGTTTTCTTGACAGAGCAGTTTATTGTGCAGCTCCTCCTAGGCGTGCTAATGTGCCATTAGCATTGTTTGACACATTTTCCTCTTTTTAAATGCATTTGTTTAAATTTAAACTCTTTGTTATTTTATTTTGGTCTGGCTGTTTTCAGCCTAAGCAGTTTCTCTCCAATTGTAGGAAACTCGACTTGCCCCCCTCCCTGGTGAGTGGCAGTTTTTCTTTGAGCGCTGAGGGTCTCAGTGAAGGCTGAAAGATGGTCTGATGGACCGCCGCTTCTTCCTGACCTTCCTCTTCTGCTCAGTGTTGTGGATCTTCTTCTGGGAAGTGCGCTGGAAGAAGGGAAAAGAGAGTCAGATTGAGGAATGGCTCCAAGGACATAGCCTCTCTCAATACAGGCACCTATTCGAAGGTCAGTGTCTCCCAGTCACCCTCACTTGAGATGCACGTGGCCATCACAGCGTAGAAGCCTGGTTGGTAGTCTGATCCTCGGTGAAGTAAGCAGCTGACACTTCTGCGAGATAGGTCTTGACTTAACACTTTCTGGTTCAGATGGTTTCTCTAACCACGAGCTCATCCAGTACCTTCCAGAGCTTTTGCAGAAATACCAAGTACAAGTTTAATGTCTAACTGGACTTAAACTTGTTTAATGCAAGAAGATTGTGTTGCTTATTAGTTTGACCCTGGTCAGTTTTTGGTTTTATCCCTTTTCAAAGCTTATGAGATGCATGTGGCATGCACGGACAACCAGCCCGGGCTTAAATGTTTGCTATAATAGACTTTCATCAGTTTTTAAAGCCTGTGCTGGGGCATTACTGAGGCTGATTTGTTGGCCTGCATGTGATCGGGGGATTTTGATGTGCTGTCCATGTGTCATCCAGATGTACAGACACTGGAGGAACTGAGTCTGAGTGTACTGAGCCGTCTGGAAGAGGTGGTGAAGGAACAGCAGCGCTGGAGGGAGATTGCGAAGGCCCACATCCAGCTGCTCCGAGACTTTGCCTTCCAGGAGTGGCTCTGCTCCAAGAACCTGGGGCACTATTACCATACGTAAGCAATAGAAAGAGCTTCACTCAAACATGCTTTTCTTTTCCGGAGACAATTTCTTGTGGCATGCCATAAATGTCTTTTTTAGTTTTTCCTAAATGCCTCGAACTGGTTATATGGTAACTTTTATGCCAGTCAACACAAGGCTATATTCATATATGTCCACTTGAGGGCAGCCTCTCCATTCATGGCCGGCTGCGTTTGCTGACACTGAGCTGTGGAGGCTGCAGTGTTTCAGAGGGTCACTGCAGTAAAAAGTATTCTTCCGAGACCATTTGTGCGAGACCTTGCAGCGATGCAGATGTTTATCTACGTGCGTTTGGGTGCTCTCTGTTGATACAGGCAGTGATGAGTAGTTATCGAAATGCTGCATCAGTCAACAAGGTCGACCCGTGTGTCTCAAACACACAGTCACATCACATCATCATGTATTTAAGGGAAACACTTTTGATCGTCGTAAACGGACACTGTGTCACATTTCTGAAGGTCGTGTCCGTCACGCTATCACTCCCTCCCATTGCTGCTTTGATCGATTGGACTTTAAACCTGTATTGATAACACAATTATTATTATCTTCATTCAGTCATTCAGTGACGAACTGTGTAGGAACAGACGAGGATCTTCGCAATCGTTTGTTGCCTAAAAATACACCTTAAATGGGGATTGGTTGCAGATTCACACAAGCCTCTCGTTACTTCTCAGACAAATAGTGTAATTATATATAAGATGATAGAATTATATACTTGAATATCTCTTTTCATTATCACAGTAATCAATCGCAAACAGTGTAGATAAGCAAACTGGACGCAGCAGCATGCTGGTAAATAGAATGTGGGTAGAAAACGTGTTTTAAAATGAAATGTTGCAAGATTATGTTTGAGTTTTAATGATTACGCTGTGCTCTGCTGGGGGGGCGGCATCACTGCGGATGATAAAAACAGGATCAATAAGATGATCAGAAAGGCTGGCTCAGTGATTGGCCTTACCCCAGGCTCACTAGAAATCACTGTTGAAAAGCAAACAAGGGCCAAGTTAAAAACAATTGTCTTGTTTGAAGGCCATCCACTACACGGTGTCTTCCATGGACTCCGAAGCTCATTTGGTGAGAGACTCAGGATGCCTCAGTGTTCTACTGAACGAATAAGAAGGTCTTTCGTTCCAGCAGCAGTCCGATTTATTTATTTTTTTTTAATGAACACCTTTAGAGGTTTTTATCTTTCTGATGTCAATCATGTTTTATATGGCATTGTCTGGTGTTATTTATCCTTTGTAATGTGTTTTTGTCTGTTGTGTACTGTGGACTGTGTTGTGTACTGTGGACTGTGTCGTCTGTATGAGTTTTTGGGTGGCAAATGAGTTTCCCCACTGGGGATTAATAAAGTTTCCTAATCTAATTACAACCGTTTATCTCCTAAACTAATCATGTTTCTCTGCTGTGCTTATCTAGTCCTTTCCCTGTAATAAAACCTCACAGTGTGAAGGCTGTGAGGTTGTGAAACATGCCGCGCCGTCTCGCTACACCCTGTTGACCTAACTGACGAGTTTCACTGACAACATTGAGGTTACTTTTGGACAGAATCTCACAAAAACTACAGTTTGTTTTGTGTGTGGGACAACCTGTTGTGTGCAGTCAGCAGTCTTCTAGGCGCGGAGTTAACAGTCGTGTTCGGGTTGTATTTATGTAGGCTGTACTTATAAAGTAATTGAGCATTGCTACCATTCCCGTCAATGATCTGCTTCATATAATTTCACTTTTGTTTTCCACTGCAGACTGAAGAAGTTGCGTTGTATGAATCTGGATGATCTGGCTCACTTCGACAGTCAGCTGCAGCTGTCTCTAGCTGGCTGGGGATACTACTACGAGGACTACATCAAGTTGTCCACGGGCATCAAGATCCTCCAGAACTCCAGGGGGAGTCGCGACCAGGACTACGAGATCCGGCTGGTGCACAGCCTCGCTGTGAGGCGTCTGAATGAGAAGTGGACAGTTGGTGAGATCCTGATCATTTTCTGCCTTAAGACCGCTTTCAGTTTGGGGCTGCTTTTCCACAGCGGCAGGTTATTAAAAGGCATTTTGAGACGAGATGTAAACGTAAGATGGATTGTACCGTTGGTAAGTTTTGCCAAGTGTTGTTACTACAAGAGTTGCTTATCAGTTTATCGTAGCTCAAGTGTTGTAATGGAGAAGTTCAGCGTTGCTTCATCTCTGTGTACAGCCCAACAGCAGATTGTTTTTCTGTCTTTTTCTCTCACAAAAACATGACATTCCTTCACATTGAGGATGAATGTTGGGTTGTATAAAACCATTTGTTTTGTCACTTTACATTTAATATAGTGATCCTGGGGTTTAAACAATATCTAAAGAAGCAAAGAAAGTAAAACCATAACAATGTAACTAGCAGGCTCAGACCAGGAAGTGTGTATTGTCTTAATTCTCTTTATTCATCAGTACAATGTCCCATTGTCTTTTCAGCGGGAGCTCTCCTATTTGGCTGTACTGTGGCGCTGTGCTTCTTGATAAGGGACCTCATGTTTTACGTGATTGGTGAGTCCTGTGTGAGCTGTTTGAGGGTTTTGGTCTGACATGGCTGGTCCTGGCATTGCTGGCACATAACTCAATCTTTCTGTTTCTGCAAGCACCGTGAGGCAGTGCAACCGGTTTTAATAATTGCTTTGTAGTATTTGTATAGCCTTAAACCTGAGTCAAACTTTGAACTTTGCTCTGTTTCTTTGTGATGAATCAACTTATTTCAAAAGCAGATCAATACCTTGCATTTATTTGCAAACAACTTGCCTCCTCCTTCCCTTCTTGCGACAGGTGGAATTACTGTTTCCATCATAGCGTTTGTCTTCACCATCAAGTTCCTCTGTGAGCTTGCAGCGCGAGTTGTCAGCTTCCTGCAGAATGAAGATCCAGGGCGACGAGGCGACCGCAGCATCTACGACTATGTCCGGGGAAACTACCTTGACCCACGTTCCTGCAAGGTGTCTTGGGATTGGAAGGAACCACAGGAAGTGGGGCAGACCATGAGCTTCAGTGTCCAGGTGATACTTGACTCCTAATGTGCCGAAGCCTAAAGATGTACCATACCTCCTGTTTCTAGTCTAATCGACTGAATATTTGGTCGGCAAAACTATATTAAGAAGTGTGAAATTGACTTCTTGTGGTCTCTTTTGTGCTTCTGTCTTCTCAGCTGTTCTATAAGAACGGCCAGCCTTTTCCGGCCCACCGGCCTGTGGGGCTGAGGGTCAACATCACACACATCGAATTGGCTCTGGACATCCCTGTTACACAGGAGGTTCTGCAAGAACCAGAGTCCAATGTAGTGAAAGTGGCCTTCACTGTGCGCAAGGCCGGACGCTACGAGGTTGCTGTCAAGCTCGGCGGCCTCAATGTGGCCTACAGCCCTTATTACAAGATATTTCAGCCAGGTGTGTTTTACACCCAACTCTTATTTCGCTGCATGCGATTATTGATTTGACAAGTTTGTGTTGCTGATAGTCATCTTCTGTTCTTTTATCCACCTCAGGTACAGTTGTCCCATCCAAAACCAAGATAGCCTACCATTTCTCCACCCTGGTGCTAACAAATGGCCAGCAGCACACTTTGCAGATTGAGCCCAGAGACGAGTACGCGAACCCCACCAGTAACTCCACATCTCTCACAGACGAAGCCAACTACAGTGTCCATGTGCACTCTGTAAGGGAACAAACCCCCGCTTCTATTATCCAGTGTGCTGTAATGTGTGATTATGACTACAAAAATAAAAAGCCAGCATTTCTTCTTCTGCTCCCAAATTGCACAGTCCACTAGCTTTACAGTGTAGCAGAACAGGTTCTGAGCTGGGATTCATCTCAGTTTTTCCTGTTCTCACAGCTGGGCACGGTGGACGATGACGGTGTGGAGGAGTACTACAGTAAGTCGGTGAAGCTCAACAAGCAGCAGTGCCAGGTTCTGCTGAGACTGACTCTGAGGAAGACTGGCTGTTTCAGAGCCTGCATCTCCTACAAGGACCAGCCGCTCAGCAACGGGGAATTTGACATTATTGTTCTCAGTGGTGAGCGGCCTTGTACACGCAGAAGAAAAGTACGGCACGAAAATGCAGTGTACTGCAGCCTGATAGCCTAATACTCTTCATTGCATATTACAGAGAATGAGAAGACCTGTGTGGAGAAGAATGTGTCCACTCCAGGCATAAGTATCTACTTCGAGGCGTACCTTTACAGCAATGGGAACTACAGTTCTTCATGGCAGTTGCCAGCCTCCTCTTTACTGGCCCCCCAGAGGAGGCCCTCCATGGGAGAAGAGGAGGACGAGCACGACTCTCCTGTGGAGGGACAACTTGAGAAGGTCAAGAAACCAAAAAAGGTCTACTGTTACATATCGCCAAAGGTAAGTGGCCCACGTATAATCGTCAATTAGTAGGATTTCTCTTCCTTCAACTTTTGAGTTTGTGAATGTAAGGAAGTAAGACATGCTGTACTTGAGAGAACTCAACACACGTTCATGTAAGAGGATGCTGACTTGGACTTTTATGCCAAACAGCAACTATCCGTGAAGGAGTTCTACCTGAAAATTATCCCATGGCGCCTTTTCACCTTTCGAGTGTGTCCGGGAACGAAGGTAAGCAGACGTTGTGTCAGAAGCCCAGGAGAACAGGCCGCTTTGATGTGATTTGGCAATCTCACAGTCATCTTGCGCTCTGCTTTCAGTTCACCTATCACGGTCCTGACCCGGTTCACAAGTACCTAACTCTAGTGGTGGACGATGGGATACAGCCTCCTGTGGAGCTCAGCTGCAAAGACAGGAACATCATGGCTGCCACCTTCATTCGCTTCCTGCACAAGAACATCGGTTGGTTTCAGTCTTGAGCTGCACTCGGTAAATACTGTCTTTTTGTGGAGACCGTGGCAGTAATTTGACAGTGTTGACCACAGGTGGCTCTGAGACGTTCCAAGACAAGGTGAACTTCTTTCAACGTGAACTCAGGCACATCCACTCCAAGAGACCTCGCACCAAGACCTGCCTAAAAATCACCCGACACTCAATCCTGGACTCGGTGAGCGCTGCTTTACTGCACTGTGAAAACAGCCATGTGATCATAACAGTCGCCATGATTTTGACACTCGTTTGTCTGTCGCTCAGTCCCTAAAGGCTACGAAGAACTTCTCTGTGTCAGACTGGAGTAAGAACTTTGAGGTTGTGTTTCAGGATGAGGAAGGTAAACAACACATGTGAATATAGCTGAGGAGGCTTCACAGTGTGCGTTAAGTCGAGGAGTTCTAATTCAGAAATTTAACATTTTTGCTGTCACAGCAAGCACTTAAAACGCACCTTTCTCTGCAGCTCTGGACTGGGGAGGCCCTCGCAGGGAGTGGTTTGAGCTGGTCTGTAAGACCCTCTTTGACACCTCCAACCAACTGTTCACCCGCTTCAGCGACAGCAACCAGGGCCTGGTGAGTTAGTCTTTGTGCCGTCTTCCACATTCAAAACCTCTTATCTTACCGTATAGAAAAAATCTGAGTGCTTTCAACTTCATTTTCCAGGTGCACCCAAACGCTGAGCGGCCAACCCACCTGCGTCTGAAGATGTACGAGTTTGCGGGTCGCGTCGTAGGGAAGTGCCTGTATGAGTCGGCTCTGGGCGGGGCCTACAAACAGCTGGTCCGAGCTCGCTTCACGCGTTCCTTCTTGGCCCAGATCATTGGCCTCAGGATGAACTACAAGGTATGGAACACAGTTTCATTGTTTACTTTAAGTTGTCAGCTGGTCGGTCTCATCAACTTCTCAACATTCCTCACAAAGCCAATAAACCTGATTTGTTTTTTGGCATGATTTATTTCATGGAAAACAAGCCGACGTGTGTTTTGCTGTTAATCCAACTTCTTAAGATTTCAAAGCTTGAGAACGAAAGCCAACCCAATCATCTTTTTATACTTCCATCAAGATGATGAAATGCCATTTTCCTGTGTTCTCGTTTTATTTTCCACACACAGTACTTTGAGACGGATGACCAGGAGTTCTACAAAACTAAAGTCTGCTTCATCCTAAACAATGACGTGAGTGAAATGGATTTGGTGTTCGCCGAGGAGAAGTACAGCAATTCGGGACAGCTGGAGAAGGTGAGGCAACACTCTGGAAATGAACCTCCCCGTTTTACCCTGATGTAATTTCACAGGAGAAAGGAGCAATAAACCAAACAAAAGAAACCATAATGCTCTTTTGGCAAAGCACCTTTCGGGCAAGACCGGGAGTTTGTTGTTTGGCTCTTTTACGTCTGCTCTTTGACATTTATATTACTGCGCCACATGTTCTCTCGCAGGTGGTGGAGCTAATATCAGGGGGATCTCAGATCGCTGTTAACAATGAAAACAAGATGCATTATCTCAACCTGCTGGCCCAGTACAGACTAGCCAGCCAGGTGAGAGAGGAGGTGGAACACTTCCTGAAAGGTGAGGACACTAGCACAGCTGCAGTCTGCCACGTTTCGTTTGCCAATTCCTCTCATTGTGAGATCTCCGGTAATGTGCTTGTAATTAGTGTAATTTCCTGTTCCATTGCAGGTTTAAACGAAGTGGTTCCAGAAAACCTGCTAGCCATATTTGATGAGAATGAGTTGGAGGTATGTGTGATGATTATAGGAAAATCCGGTTGATCTTTAAACCACTGCTGAGTAATTGTTTGTTTTCCTTTTTTTAATCTCTTCAGCTGTTGATGTGTGGCACCGGTGATATAAACGTGCAGGACTTCAAGGCCCATGCCGTGATCGTCGGAGGATCGTGGCACTTCAGAGAGAAAGTATGTCACGGGAACTGCGTCCCTCTGTTTTCTACCAACAGCAGCCCACCGATCAAATTGTCTGAGCGTCGTTGCTTTTCTCTTTTTATGAAACAGGTGATGAAGTGGTTCTGGGCCGTGGTGTCCAGCTTCACCCAGGAGGAGTTGGCGCGACTGCTACAGTTCACCACGGGCTCCTCTCAGCTGCCCCCCGGGGGATTCAACACTCTCTGCCCCTCCTTCCAGATCATCGCTGCCCCCACACACAGCACCTTGCCTACCGCACACACGTGGTGAGTAGGACAACACCGGCAGATTCACTCAAAGGAGGAGGCTTGAGGCTTCAGGGACGGCAATGTCAGTCAGTTAATCGATGGCGTTTTCCATCCAGACTGATCTCAACGACAACTACTTTGATGGAAGTCTTTTTTTAAAGTCATTTATGGTCCCCAGAGGATGAAATATACTGATTTTGGTATGAACCAACTGTTCATCCAGCCCCACCAGCTCGTTTTCATGTTTATGGTGGAATAACTGATGGATTGGCTGAAAAATTCACGTCGAAATTCATGGTTCCAAGATGATGTGTCCTAATGAGTTTGGTGAACCCCTGACGTTTCTCTAACATCATTATCAAGTCAAAATGGCAAAGAACAATTTAATAAAAGGTGATTTTGGCCACAGAGGAATCACTCCTCAGGCTAGGAAATACTTACAAGAAAGTTATTGTTGGTCTTTTCATTGGATTCATTAATAAGAAAAACACATTTTGAATGTTTAGTTCCTCAAATGTTTCAATTATATGTGACAATGAGCGTAATCTAGAAATGTTACATAAATGCTTTATTGGGATCTAAACATTAGCTTATTAACAACCCTCTGTTGTCCAATTGTCTGTCTAGCTTTAACCAGCTGTGCATCCCTACGTACGACTCTTATGAGGAGCTGCACAAGCTGTTGAAGCTGGCCATCAGCGAGGGCAGCGAGGGCTTCGGCATGCTCTGACTCGTACAGGAGGAGAGCAGCACGGCCCACTCCAATGCAGAGAACCACCCAGACTCCCCATGGATACTCTCTCAGGACGAGGGGGCATTACAGGACGTCCCAGAAGGCTGTCCTGAAAACTGGAACTCTACATATGAACTCTAGTGCTACTGTATGTATATAAAATATCTCGCTTTTGTAAAAAAAAAAAAAAAAAAGGAAACCAGGAACTTCTGGCAAAATGGTAAAGTTTAGACTAGCTGTGTTTCTAAATGCTAAAGTTTGCTTAGTTTTATATGTTTGAAAGACAAGTTATGCTAGAGCAAAGGCCTTGAGTATTACTTCATAACTGCTTCTTTTGCATTTTGCAAACTGAGGAACACTTAAGTGCGACAGCGGCCTACATGTGATGTGGTCGACCGCTACAGCACTTTGGCCTTAATCGATCAGGGACTGATGTGTGTCTGTAAATATATAATATCACTCTTTTATTCCAATACTTGTACATACTAGTGTGTATACATAGGTTTTCATCTTATTACCTTTTTGCTTTGACGTTTAGGGAGAAGGGATTTCTTTATCGTTGCACGTTTGATGGGTTTATATCATTATTTGTTTTTCTCTCTAAGAAGGAATGGGTTTTAAAAGAAGCCGAGTCATTTCTATTGTTTATACGTGTTTTAAACTTATTGTTGAAACTATGTTTGTCTGGAGTTGTAAATGTTTTTGTTATGTTTTTTTTTTTTTTTAAACTTGCCTTATTCATGCCCTTTGCATCTGATTGTATCCAGAGACGTTGCATAGCTGAGAGAAGCATAGTCGGCAATACTAAGTAAAAGCTTTATTATAGCATTTCTACTAGTACATGCAGGGGTCACTGTGGATGTTGGGGAGAGCCCACATGTAACAAACATGTCGTTATATATGCTGTATCCTCAGCCTGCTATGGGTTTCCCTCCGTGTCTCCTATGCCACCTTTTCCTTCCTCCTTGAACCCATAGTGGTAAAGCCTACACAGTCTGTGCATAGCTGCCTCCTTCCAGTCCTGTAACCTTTATCCGTATTATCCCACCTCTTCAGTAAACCCAAGCATCATATCAGTGGACATTATGTCCCCGTTTGTTCTTCTTTGCTGTAAAACAAATTCATTTTAATGTTGTTGGTATTGTCAATATCCTGAGCCAACGGAGTTGTTTTCTCTCTTTTTGTTGCTGTTCATAATTGTGTAGCAATTTCTTTTTGCTGTTCCAGAGTTTACATGTTCAGTAGCCATTTTGTACTAGTGTGTGTGTGCTGCCAGTCGTAGGGTTTGTAGAGCGTTTAGGTGAACGCATTGTTTAGATTCAGAAGCAAAAAAGAAAAAGTTATGATTCATCGCAATAGTATTATGAACATTTGAATATGTCCACATCCCCCACAGGGCACTCTGGGTCCGGTCTCGTCACATTATTCTCACAGTCGGCAGTAAACGCTCGACTTGGCCAGAAAGAGATTTCACTTCGTTATTGCTGAACGGCAAAGACGTCACATGTTGACTGTAGTTGCAGCAGGTTGGGATTTGTTTGCGTCGACGCGATGTTTGATGCTTTAGCAGCTGGCCTCTTAGAGTGTTGAGAGGTTTATAAGAGGGTCTGTGGATTTGTGTTTGTTTGGGTTGTGCAATGTTGACCCGATGTACTGACAACAGTGGGAAAAGTGCTGATAGAAATGTTTCATGAAGGGTGCGTTTCCAGTACCAATATCATATTTACTAGAAGTAAACGTGGTTTAAGCATTACACGCTCGCTGTTCCATTAGATACGTCCATTATAAACCAATACGAAGGAGCTCTGTCCTGTAGTTTTATGTTCTTGATTAATGTTTTGATTTTCATGAGCATATACTTCTCCATTTTATGTTTGGACTGTTTCTGGGTTAGATGACCCGAGTGTGACCTTTAGCAATGTAGATATTGTGAAATATTTGCCTCTGACTTTAAAGCCGAGATACTCTTTTCCTTTCTTTTTTTTTTTTTTGTAAATGACAAGCCTCTGCTGGCGAAAGTTTGAGATTCTCTGCACTGCAGGTCCTTTGTTTATGGGAATAAAAAAAAAAACTGATGGAGTAAATTCTTATCCCTTATCTCACTTTTTGTGCATCATATTTTTGATTGTGTTAAGAACAGTGTGATTCCACACAGCCTGCCAACAGTACTTTGAGAGTGGACTAAAGGTGTGCTCAACATAACATAAGTTTTTGCCTTTACTCCAGGTTTAAAAACATGTATGCCTTGTAACGACTCATCACTCGTAGCACTATTTTCTTACAGGGGACAAAATCTTTGATGAAAAGAGAGATGCATTTTTATTTATATTGTCTATGAATTCATATGACATCATCTAAACTCCATTTGTTTAGGTTTCGCCTCATTTCTTGGCCAGCAGACTGCGTGTTTCAGACACAAGGGGGCAGTGGCTCTACGCGTGACATTATCAGAGGATACATTGACGATACAATGATGAGGAGCTTTCCCGTCTTCAGCTGACCCCCCCCCC
>NW_022280037.1:2729425-2897328 GCF_004355925.1 Anarrhichthys ocellatus | reverse complement strand
CACATACCTCACATGAACAAATGAAAATAAACAAAGTTCATTCAAACCTGCTGCTTTCACGGCAGCCGAAGGTCTAATGGAATCAGTCTCTTGAGAGCTGTGCTGTGTATCAAATGTGATGACACCCGACTGAAAAACAAGCGCTCCCTTTCCTTTCACTGCATGTGGCGTAACTGACAGCCGTATCAGCACAAGATGTGATAGGAATATGCTTTTGCTTTGACTGAATGTTTGCTTCCTGAAGTCATACAGTGTCTGATAATGCACTTTCTAAATTGCTTTGCTTTGACGGCTGTGGACATGCAGGCCCCCGTGGCCCTCCACGCTGCACCCACGTGTTCCTGCCGTGTCTCCTCACTGTGGCCTGAACACTATCAGGAGTGGGCTGAAAGGCATCTTGAAGTACTTGGAGGCAGGAGTCCAGCTATTTGGTCTTGGCATGCACCTGTGGATTTGCATAATGGTCTTTCTCAAATTCCCCCCAGGAATGCTTGCTAAAGAGGGACCACAAATCAGAAAGTCATCCTCTGGCTCTCACAAAGACTAATGTACCATGTTGGAACGCTTGTCCCCCCTCTCCCCCCCGAGAACCCGTGGGAGATCGCTTAACAACAATACTGTGCATTTTTGTAAATTCATCTGATGATACTAATTCCCAGGGAAAACATGTTCCTCTGACAAATGTTCCATGTAGTATTCCATAAGCATCTCCAGACCTGACTGCAGCTCGGTTTTTGGGGTTCGGGGGTTGCCAAGTTCCTGGGTGAGCCAACCAAAGAATTTACTTGATCGAAAATAGAGTGCCTCATTTCCCATCTCTGAGTCAGACACCCTGCCTCTGAGGAGATGTCCGTCAGCTCCTCTGATCAGAGATAGTTCTCCTCTGACAGTCATCTTCACAGGGCAGAGAACACAAACGTGGCACGCCTCAAGTATCTTTAGATCTTGACCTCGCTCCCTCCTTTCTGCTGAACAGCCATGGGGCTTCCCATTCCAACATGCAGGTCCTCATTACCTGATTGGACGCCACTGATTAACTGCCAACTGGATTGGCTGCAGGTATTCATCATCTGCGAGGATTGGGCTGATTTAGCGGCCAATCTTAATCAGGGTTGTTGAAGGACAGGAGAGCATCGCTCCAGCAGCAGGCCTGGCCTGAAGTTCTCCCCGGGAAGTTCACCCTTCACCATATAGTGTTCTGACTTCATGCTTCATGTGAAAGGTCCTTAAGGCCTCGGTCCAAACACAGGCAAACGTCAGGTTTCTGTGCGTGAGCATGCTCGGAGCACGAAAGAAGAGATCTCTTGCTTCTTTCACTAAAATGACTTTGACTCTTTTGGCATTTTGGGAGGGGGATTTCTGCCTCAGCTGTGTTGCCTCTAGTTGCCCTATCAGGGTCTTAACTGGCTCCCTTTATGTTGTGACTGGTGACAGTGTGGTTCTGCAGTCCATATTGTTGAGGATTATGGGGAAAACTGAGAGAAATGCGCGTCAGAGTGATGACAATGGTCTGGCGACTAAGTGCAGCAAAGGAATGTATGGATGGGATACCGCTGCTGATTAAAGAGAACTTTCCCCTCATCTCTTGATATTTCACAGATTCTCTGTTGCTCCTATCAATCCTCTGTGATTTAAGTGCTGAGACCCGTCTCTCAACGCCTGAGCCAGGATGCTGCAGGTCCACACTCAACCTGTACAACTAGCAGCACATAAATGAAAAAGCCTCACATTCCTGTGTCAGAAACGGGACTGCCGACACATGTTTCATTCTGAAAATGATATAAACGTCCATGCGTACGCGAGGTCAGACGCAAGCAGAAGCTTACTGTTCGCAAGCGGTCTTGGAAAAAATGCAAGCGTGGAGATTAAGTGTCCCCTAGCTGATGGCTGTCCATGTTTTATTTGATGTTGGAGAGAGGTTAATTCATGGGGTTAGTTGTCCTGCTGGGATTTGCAGCTGTTTCATATTCTGTGTGTCAGAAAACATTTCAGCTCTTGTATTTTCTCTGTTAAGACAGGGCATCTAATGTAGACCCCGTACCGCTGTTTGAGAAACACCTCCGTGCTGCTCCGCCCTTGTTATCAGTATGGGTGTCACCATAGCAGGTTTGAATATAGGCTGTGGAGTGAGATTCATTCGGATGTCTATCTGTGTATAAGTACAGCAAACAGACAGAAATCAGAAGTCAGACCAAATGTTTTTTGCCATGAAGTGGCGTCGCTCAAGGGATGGCAAAGTCAAGTCTGTCAACCATTTTGAGCCGGACTGAAACACGTCAAAAACTATTTCATAGATTGCTATGAACCTTTATACAGATGTTCATGGCCCCCAGAGGATGAGTCTTAATGACTTTTGTGATTCCTTGACTTTTCCTGTATAGCGCCACAATGGGATTTTGCGTGAAATGTGTCAGCAAATAAAACAATTTCGTTACAAACATTAATGTCCCTTCACGTTTGATCTAGTGCCGTCATCAACCTTTTAATTTGTCCAATACTGTGGTTTATGAAGATATTGGTAGGCTTAGCTGCTCCTATATATACAGCCTCACAGGGCCGGTGGCTGTAGACTCTTCTCTGTCTCCTCATCTCCATGTCAAATTGTCCCTTTAACTGTACATGCATGTAAAATGCTTCATATACATAGTTCCTGAACCGTGGAGAAGAACAGCGTGGTTTACAACACATTCTTCTGATGTGATGAACAGCTGCATAGCTATGGCTTAGAGTCACAAGGTCAGCAAAGCTACTGTCATTAATCCAGACTCCCACAGTTATAGGAATAGAAAAATAAAGAGGCTTGATGGAATGCTTGCCACCCGAAATGGTCTTGAGTGTGCCAAAGCCTGGCTGGCACTGGCCATATAGAGCCTGGCATCAGCCCTCTTTCCAACCACAGCCACTGCAAGCCAGTAGAGCTTCAGGTCACTGGGTTGATCCTGAACACTGTAAGTCTCCAAGGAAATCCTGCTCAACCGAGTGGTCACATTTGACCATACATCTATATGGACTGAGCCAGGATGCTGCGTTTGTGGCACCGTCCAGCCTGGAAGTAACCTTAAATGTATGGAGATTCAAAGAGTGTATCTGTAGATTCTAGTTTGTGTTACATTTCAATTTAAAAAAAAAGAGAATCTTAACAAGCCTGATGTTTCTAAGTTACTGTCCTGCTGCACCTAATCCTAATAAAGTAGCTTGACTTGGAGTATCCAAGAGCCACCACACTCTATGGTTCCATATTTGTGAATTAATCTGGTCTGCGGTTTGGGTCACACCACAACAATGTGGAAGTTAGTCATCTTTTCAGCTAAAAGTCACCACAGTTAGTCAACTCTGACTTTCTCCAGTTAGCGGATGAGGTTTTCACCGAGTTTCACCGACCACAGCCGTGCAACCACAACAATAGCCACATCTGGCCAGCACATTTGCCATCTCCTATTGTGTACAGATCAGCTTACAGTGCATTTACAGTGCAGAGCCACATATCACCTCCACCTTCACTGTGCCGTGCACGTCCGATCTGTTGAGAGGAAAACCGTTTGACAGCAGCATCAAAGACGGGCTCTTAATAGGATTTTGCATTTGCGTACGTTTCGCTTGGCTCAGTGAAGAAGTGTGTGACGGTGTGGACTTCAATTTACTCAAGGGGAACTGTCTAAAACCAGTGAGTTAAAGATGTATGTGAAAGAAAAGAGAGGTACAGCACACCTGCTTGAAACTGCTGATTGAGGCAAGCGTGTTCCTGTCCGCTGCGGTAATCTCCGCCAAGGTGTCCTGAATAGGGATGGTCAGCACAGGAGGGACCACCCCGTTGAGACGGGGGGGAACAGGCCGAGGCTCTGTTTGAACTGACAGAAAGACTGACTGCATCCTATCAGCCGCTGCTTCCAGAATGTGTCGCTCAGTTTAGATAACGGCAGGCTTTGAAAAACCCTTTGAAAAAGAGACGGTTTTTTCAGCCTGTTTTTATTTATAGCTATGTTCTCATGAATAGCAGATCCACATGACTCCTCTGGACACTCATTGTAAAAGTTGGATTCGGTGTATGTAATCACGAGGAGTACACAACATGATATTTTTCGCAAATCATTTCTCCTGCTGGTCCCCGTCCTCATAAAGTTATCACGTTGCAGGTGCAGGGCAGCCTGAAGACGACATGATGTAACTCATCCAGGCTCCCCTCTGCTGTCTGTGTTAGTCATTGTGGGTCATGGCAGGAGTCCCTTCCTGTTTCAGGGTGTCAGCCACTCAACGGGATGATGAGGAAACCATCCAGGACACTCTGGGGAGGTTGTCAAAGGCCAGAGACAAGTGAGGACACGAGAGAGGCCACGACATGGCAGAGAGTGTTTGCTTTGCTCCGGGTGTGAGCTATGCGAAGATCTGCCTGTATATTTTTCTTTTTATGGTGACTGGTTGAGACGAGGCTCTGCAGAGGAACCTCCCCCCATCAAGGGTCATCGCACTGCTACACCAAGAATATAATTTGAACTATACTTTAAGGCATGTGAGTTTTAAAGACCTTTTGCTTCTTCTCATTTACTGAACACATGACTTCACACATTTGTTTACATGATGAAATATGACTCACTCTCTTTGAGTAATTTCAAAGAAAAGAGGGTTGTGTTTTATGCTATGAGTACGAGAAGTTAATGGGGGTCTTTGTGAGCAATTATCCAAAGATAAGAGTCATCTGGCGCTAACAAAACAAAAATGCATTTACGCGTTACAGTTTTTTAACAGACACATCAAAGTGAAACAGAACAGAATGCAACAGACTCAGAATTAGATCCAAAAGGGAAACGGTGTTAAATGCCTGCATGAGGTCAGTCAAAGAACATACATATTCCTGGGCTGATAGGCAGACGATAGACATGCTGACATGCCTCTGATTTGTTTACTTCATTTAGACACACCTGGAGAACAGGGAGGCAGGCCCACCGATGATACTGCCCATGAAACCCTATGATCACACACAGCAACCCTTGGTAGTCATTGCATCTGCAGCCACTACTGTTCTCATAATCAATCGGATTTGCTGTTAAGAGGTTGCCCCGCCCCCCAAACATGTTTCAAGCGGTCCATTTCCAGACCGCAATCAACAGGTCAAAGCCAACCTGCTCTACAAGGACGTACAAATGTCATCAGATATACCCGGCATTGTCCATGGACTGGGGTGGAGAAAGTTTCGATCACCCTGGATTAATCTGTGATCTCCTTGCAGACATTAGAGAATGCAACAACAAGATTTTTGTGGCAAAGTAAACATTACATCAGCAAAGAATTTGCCCAGAGAGACCTCTCCAAGGACACTTTGCATGGAAATAAACTTCCAAGTAAATACACTGTGTAACTCTTAAATTTCCAGTCAGAATCCGCAGACACCCTGTGTTTATTATCACATAAATATGAAATCCTTCCATTTTATGTCTTTTGCTAAGTATGAAAATGACATAATAAAGGCTGTTGTGCAACTAGAGGAGTTCCTGTGTGTTTGCGACAAGGAGATTGAGCTATTTTCTGTTTGGGTTTGTGATTAACAGCCTCCAGGTTGTCTCCAGATGTGGCTTGGCCTCCTCAGATACACACTGAGTACATTTTTTGATCAGTTCCCCAATAACAGAGTGACCCTCTACGACACTATCCATCATCATAAGGGATGACGCACTGATCTAATAAGTAGATCCGACTCCTCGCTGCAAACATGGAGCCATTCTTCATGCTAAATGGTGGACAGATGGTTGGGCCCTCTGCAAGTAATCACAGCCAATGATTACCAAACTTCTCATCACACACTATCAACTGGTGAGATGAAAACAATCGGGTGTTGGGAAACGGTAGGAGGAGGAATTCAACCATCACAGCCTTTAATATTTGCCAGGCCATGGTGACTGTTGAAACGAGGCTCCGCAGAGCAACCCTTTGTTGTTTTATTAAAACTGTTTACTTTCAGAGGGAGGTTAGATCAATCTACGAACAACAAGCACAGGGTTGTTCATGACTATCAACTGCAACATTCCATTCCATTCTCCATTTGCCCATTTTGAAATCCCCTGCAGCCTTTTAGACAATTCCCAAACAACAATTTGCTCTGAAATCTCTCTAAACATCTCACGCAGTCTTAATATGCAAGTCCTGTGATTGATTCCTCTGCGTTATCTTATCTCGGGGGCCAATGCAGTAAAGTAGAAACAGTTGAAGGACAATTTCATGACGTTATCGCTTTGTTAACAGCTCTTGATAATTGTCACGTCTGTCATCATGTATTTTTCTACTTAGCTCTCATACTGTGTTTTTATTCATTTAGCCATTTACCCCTTCCTCAGATAAACGCTGCGCTGGACTGTGCCAAGACCGTCCATGAAGAGTGGAGGCTGGGTACTCCATCTGCATTTGAGAGCGCATATTACAGAAACAACACTGGATCCCTTATCATAGTCAATTCACTCCATGATGACAGAGCGACAGTACAACCTTCATATGCTCTTGTGTTTTCATGCTTAATTACATTATGTATTACTGGCGTCATGCATCTTAACATTTGTCATAGAGAACAGACCAAAGCTCCCACTGTGGAAACCCTGTTCTTATCTTTGGATTGGTGTATCATTTAGATTTTAAAAAGCTGTTGTTTGGTGGCTGATATATGATACAGTTGCAGTTGAGTGTTTATATGAGAAACAGTAGTAAAATGTATATTTAGCTACTCAAGGTTACATACTTAATTTCAGCTTGTAGATAATTCTACTTTCATTATGTTACTTATATTTCACTACATCCCTGAAGGAAATACTTACTTTTTTTGTGTGTGATTAAAGTTAAGAGCTAGGCTAGAAGCCAAGAATAAGTCTAGCACGCAACTTTTTCATACAGATTAAACAAACAAAACAGAATGTTTAAATAATGAACATTAGAGGTGCTGGAAGGCACCAGGCTAGTTGCTTCCGGTCTTTGTGCTAAGCTAAGCGAAGCTCACCAACTGTAACCATTTAACGGACAAACATGAGAATGGTATCAAAGTCTTAGCCAGGAAGCAAATGATAGAATTATTCCAAATACAAAACTATTCATTTTAAGTTTTAACATATAAAGCCTATGAGTTTATAATGTTGCATTGATGCAGATTTAACTAGTTAAATTAACCAGCTACAACATTAAAATGTTAATGAATCAGTAGCAGTAATCTAATGATATATTATGTTGCTCACATGGACGATTCTGTTGCATAATTGGTGCGTTTACCTTACTACTTTTACTACTTTTACTTTTTTTCAGTATAACTTGGAGTATTTTAAAATGGTCATATTGTTTCTTTTACCAAAGTAGCTCATCTGTTTACTTCTTCCACCTCTGATGAGAAACTAAGAGCCCGGTGTCGATATTATTATCTAGTTGCTGTTTACATCCCATGGCCTGCTGAGAAAATAACTTTGGCCAAAGACACCTTTAACTCTCTTAGATGCCGTTGGGCATTTAGCCCAAACCCAGACTGCTCTGCACTGAGCTGGTGTAAATGTGCACAGCTGTGTGAGTGTGACGGGCATCCTGCACATGTTCAACTTTCACTCTATAAATAAAGATATAGTTATAATATACATTGCTTGACCCATCAGTCTTGATTCAATTGCATCTATCCAGCACCAATCCGGCAAACTCAGTGTCTGAGGGATCTCACATACTTCACTCCCCGACCTGATGGTGGAAGCTGTGCAGTGGGTGACCGTTGGGTCGTGTACATAGATGCGTTGCTCATGATGCCATGTGAAATCACGAGGATCAGCAGGATAAGTAAACTCACCTCTTCTGGCACTTGAGGCTGTTTAGCAGCATGTCTGTCTGCGGGCTTATTAAAACTTGGCTCCCTAATGAACATTCGCCCTTGAAGCCTGCTGAGTGCTTAGTGCTGCTCAGGAGACGGGGCTCTGGACACACGGGGCCTCTCTTCCTGCTCCCTACGGAGCGCTCGAGTATAAAACTCAGCTGTACCGGCAGGCTGGGGTAGAGTCATATAAACACTTTTACATTACAGTGAACTGGAATGTTAACAAAAGACAGTCCGCAGAATAAATTCTTCTTCCTCTGTGTTTTATTTTTTGCGGAAATTAATTTAAAAGCTGATGGGGGAGAGCAGTTTTATTGGCTCTCCGACTGTTTTTGTTTAAACTTTTGTCATTGTCATCTTGTTCTTTGCCTTGGGTGATTCAAACCCCACTGCTGCGGCATGGGAGAGTGGGAGGAAAAAGGCATGCCATGACTTCACACTCAATTGTGGACATGCCAATTTATGTGCGTGTGTGTGTGTGTTTGTGTGTACACTGGACAAAACAGAGTGTGTGTAGGCTTGTAGACAGAGTTGCACAATAACAAATCCAGCCCAACAGCCCCCTCAGGGGTGTGATTTATGAACTTGGCAGTGACGGTAGACATCCAGAAACTAAGGCTTATACTTTACAGACATGGGAACCCCATTCTAAATAATCAATCCGTCCATCTATCCATCTATGACTCTAGAATCTATCTATTTCATTGAGCTTCGTTTAAGTTTGACACAAAATTTAAAAAAAGCAGTTCAAAGAGATTCCACAGAAGTGCCTTGATGAATGGGGCAATTTTCCGAAAACATCTGTCGGGGGCCTCGGTATCTGTCTGCCCGGGGGGCTCTTGCAGACAGGTCAGCGCAGTCAGAGAGGCTTCCTCCCTGAGCCTCACACGCCTATTCTTCCCCTCAGTCCTGTCCCATGGATCCCATGGTCATAACAAGGTTTCATTGATGGCTGTCGTACCGGCTGGACTGAAGTTTGGCCTTTGTTATATGCTGCTGTTGGTGTTACCCTCTTGACCCTCACGCTGGGGGGATCCCCATCCAACACTTGCGACTGATAATTAGCGAAAGCCCGTGGCAGAAAACACTTTGAAGTCATCTCGGCTAATTGTTGTGTCATCCCCTTTTTCCTTGAAGCTTGCTCGCGTCAACAGAACGTAGGTTACGGCAGGCCAAAGGTTTGTTCTGACTAAATGGACTATGGGGAAAAGGTTTAATGGATTGAAAAATAACAAATTTATCATGCTTAATAGGAAGCTATTCAGGTCAAATTGACCTCATGCGGGGGGTTAAATCGCATCATAACTTTCTGGCGCTCGACCTTCACTGTTAATTGGGGGCAGTGAAGAAGATTTCTCATTCACCTAACTGTTGCTGAAGAGCACATGATTCTCTGCTCACAGCTAACCAAGCATGAGGCTCGTCCAGCGGGACCAGCAGCCGTCAAACATGAGCATTACATGAGGCTGAGCACTTCATATAGGAAGGGGAACACTGCTTGAAAACACAACTAGCAATTAGTTTGGCCCAAACCACGGCACCATACCAAATTGATGTACTGTCATGTCGGAGGCTGGAAGGCACGTGTCATCAGTGAGTCAACCAGCAAATGGGGCTTTTATGCATCATCCATTCCCAGCCGCAAAGATAAACAGATCTTAATCTTTAATACTCAACAGTCTGGTATCAAAACAACTGATACTTTTCGGAAATCTTTCCTTCAACCTACGTGCAGTCAGACTGTTGAGTGGGTAGCCTAAGGGTGGGATTAAAAAAAAAAGGATTTATCGCAGTTCCATTGTGTAATTTTGTGGGTCTATTAAAAAAGCAAGAAGAACTTCCAGCTGTGAATTATAACAGACAGGGTCACAAATACACATAAGACTATTAAAGGCAAATGGGCATTTTATTTACGTACAACATAATCAACATTACAAGCTGTTTTAATGATAGCTACTTGGTTGAAAATGTGTTAAAAAGGCAGAGACCGTCTGGAGGCAATTTAGCAGTCAAGTGAGTGGAATCTAGCACTTTCAGTGTAAGTGTGAACAGTATTTTTACAGGCCCTGGTTCAAGAATGAAACCCATTTTAGAAGATCATGATACTCATTAAAGTTAAGTCATAAAAATGGTGAAATCGAGCCAATGTAGCCTCTTGACTTGGTAAAAGTGGAAATTTCTTTTACACACCACAGAAGTTTCAGTAAATCCAGTCACATGTCTGAAAATTGCACAAATTGGAAACTACCAGAAAGTCATTGGCAGTTTGGTGCCAGTTGGCATGAAGTCCTGTCTCACCTTTGCCCTAATTTCTAAAACATCCCATCTAATATTGCCTCTGCATCATTAATGTTGTGTTTTATGAAACTGTGTTGAATAGAGCCATCAGTTCGTACTGTTGGGAGATAAGTGTGTGGAGCTGTTTTTTCTCCTGTGGTTGTTGGGGGGGGGGGGGGGGGGGGGGGGGGTTGGGGGGGGGGGGGGGGTGTAGATAATTGGAGCAGATATCCATTTCTATCATCCCGGTAAAGCCGCTAATGTGGAAAATGCTTGACCTTGATTTTCCATAGTCGGTTGGTTCGAGACACCGTAAATGGGGACTGAAGCTGCAAGAGCGAGCGGTCATTTATCACCCTTTCAGAACAAATAGCAGCTGAGCCGGTCCAGCAGGCCTAGTGGCCAGGTCACAGCCAGGAGGACCAGGAGGAAGAAAGCCCGCCGGACCCTGGTTGACGGCTAAAGAGGCACTCTGAATCAAGGGTGATGGGGCCAGGAAAACTGAAAGGGAGGGGAGAGAAAAAATGGGGAAAAGGAAAAAGAAAGCTGCGGGTGAAAAGCCAGGATGATCTATCATACACACAATCCCCTCCCGCTGCTTTTTCTTTTGTCAATTCTTCTAAGAGCCAAAGAAAACATGACGACTCAATACTCAGAATTTACAAGAATGCATGTCGCCACGGGCACACTCTCCACCCCGCAGTTATTTCGACATTACTGCCATTGATTTATGTTGCGATGGATTTCTGTGATTTTTAATGTTTCGGGCTACATCTGGCTAATGACTAGAAGGGCTCCACATTTTCCGGAGAGTTATGGCGAGTTCCTTTTTGACTTAATTGGCTGCCAGCGTGATCCTCCCTGTGAATCCGCTCCAGTGGCATCCATCATACAGTGGCGTGACATCATTCGACGTATTGTTCATAGGAGATGCTTTTAAATCAAACTTCAAGCCACAGAAGGACCACACCACAGACTTTAAAGGCTGAAGAGGTAGATTTAGAGAGCACTTACAGAATTGAGACGTAAATTTTCGAACTGTGTTGAAAACATTAGGCCAGTGCGTATTTCAACAGCCCACCAACGCTGGCAGCGATAAAAACTATTTAAATGTGATAAACAAGAACCAGGAATTGTAATAAATCAACAGGAATCTCCTTCTCTCAGTATTTCTTTCTGAACCAACTCCCTTGGTCCAACAAATTTCACTTTCGGTTAACTGGGGAAGACAATTGGACGGTCGTGATCAGATGTTCTTGGTTATAATGTGAAGCAGCTTCCTGGATCCCATTTCAAATAACAGAGCTGGTGTACTTTTTGCTTATCCAGCCCCTACATGGAAGCAGGAGGGTAGCATCTGCCTTTCTGCTCAGCTTTCTTAAATTCCTATCTCAGGAACCAGATTCCACTCAAATATTCAGGGAGCAGAACTATTCAGGGTACCAGCGAGTTCATGTACCGGCCCAGGGAATAACCTCGTCCACTACACAGTTTATTACACCAGCAGAAAACACACAAATCTGTCCTCCGAGCCCCTGCTGACTTACTCTAAACATCAAGCAACAAGACAAGACGATGTAGCCCCCATCAAGTCAGGCAGAAAACTGTCCTTTTGACCTGGTTTTAAACCTCACAGAACCATGCTGATAACATCGCAGACTCATTCAGTAAACCAACAAAACCTGAGATATAGGAAGATGAATTTAGTCTTTTTTGTTTCTCCAGGATGACCTCTGACACGAGGCTTGACTTCATTTGATGCAGTTGGCATCAGGTTATATCACAGACTGTGCTACAACATATGATATAATGATTCCTGTACAAAAGCCAAAACCGCTTGTCTTCTGGTGTGGCTTTTCAGAGGGGGGCAGAAGTAATTTGTAAAAGGGAAGTACTTAATCCAATCTGTGCTACAGTTTTATTGCTGATTTCTTTTAGCACTAACATCCCAGGCAGCTTAAAGCCTTTGTTAACCTAACAACTCACACCCATAAATGAGTGAGCCGATCATTTAGCCGTGAAGAAGAATGCATGGTGGATGGATTGCCAGTGCTATGATAGCCGACGGTGCTGAAGTCTGTCCGACTTAAACATATTTCTGGATCGCTCCACTATTTGAATGCTGGGATGGTGAGTGTTTTCGCTTTGTCTTCAATAATCTATAACAACGTTGCGCAAGGCTTACATGTACAGCATGGCTTTGAAGCACACACACACACAAGCCAGCGCTCGCAACGCCCATTTCAAAGAAAATAAGTATGAATATCATGAAAGGCGAAGCGGAAGTGCCTGTCTTAAATAACGCCCATGTAACCTACGTCTATTACCCAGCTGACAGCACTTCATTCATACAAGCTGGGGGAGACCCTGCAGTCCTTGGCCTAAGCACATTACATATATCCTGCTCTTCAACTGTTTCCCTTTGTTGCGCGAATGCCTGTTTCATGTACACTGCTCAATCTGCCATGAAGCTCGATGGAGGCCTTCTGTAACATTCCTTCAAAGGAAAAGATGTCATGTTCAATGAAAAGAAACTACTATTAATAAAGCACATAATTTCAGCTTTTATGAAGCGGTTGCCGGCCAATTGGACCTCCCTTTTCCACGTTTCCCTCCCAGGTCCTCACTGCTGCCCAGTCTGAACAATGTCAGTATTATGTTAGCTGCTGGGCAAAGGGGAAGGAGAGCTGAGGGCTTTGATACAAATGGCGAAAAGGTAGCTATAGTGGAGTGATTGACGTTGCTTGTTGGTGCTCTCCATTGAAAGTCATCACAGAGACCGATTCACATGGATCACTTAAAATTCTGGAGGCGAGGCTAAGAATGCTTGATTATAATGAGAGCCCTACATTCTGGGTGTAATGATACTGTTTGGCTTGCTAATGGGTACACTTGAACTCTGAACCTTCACTCGCTCAACGGTGACGCGGCAGTCCCTCTCAATTGAATGGATGCAAATGTGTCTCAGTTGGGCTGCTCATGCTGACAGCTGAACGTGTGGAGTTTGTTCCCATTGATAGAATTCATTAGAATCCATCAAATGTGTGTTCAGTAGCTTCAGAACGTTTTTCCGCAGCTATACACCGAAAACCATCTAGGAAATGGCGCAATTAAAAGCATTAAGTATCTGGATGGAAGTCAAATCCACATTGAGCTTTCTTCGTCAAACAGGCACATGCATGCAAGTTTTTTGCGTCAGAGTAATCACAAGACTCGGAGATTGTTATTGTTACTATGACCCTGTGCTTTGTATGAAACTGTGCTGTGTAATGCAGATATATTTCTGCTCTGCGTTTGAAAGATGATAGGAGTGGCTTGGTTGTCATGCCAGAGTTTTCAAAAGACTCTTTGTGTAGAAGCGTCGGTCATAGCCAGAGACATCCTCCTGGTATTTACTCGAGAGTTCCTCCAGATGCTGCAAATTGTATGAAATTGGGCCACGTTAAGGCCCACTTTCATAGCCCTGAATGGCCGCCCCACAACTCTTCAGTGATTCCAAACCAGTGGTTCTTGTGCCCCAGAGGGTACTTCTGCAGTTGCCAGGGGGAATGTGAAAGATTGTTGAGGAGCTCAACTACTTCACCTCATAAAAAAGAAGACGAAAATCACGTACTCAAAATTAATCAGGAATAGCTCCTCAACCATGGGGCTAATATGCATGTTTCTGGTCTCATTTGAAAGATAAGAAGCTAAGGAATATGAATCCACAGTAAGTAAACATATGTATATTACCATTCCAAAGTAAATGAGATGCAATAAGGGAAAGAATTTCATTTTTATCCTTGCCTGGTATATAAACTAAATTTCATTATAACCGAGATCCGATGAAATGATGCAACTGAATGTCTTCTGCTGCTCTTTACTACACCTGGGACTGAAAATTTGGCAAAAATAGATAAATTTGTTTGGTCTTTTGGCCATATTTACTGTTTACATGTTGACTGTTTTTGTTAACATAAATATCCCACAATCATTGAAATAGTAATTATAAACACATTAAATATTGATCATATATGACTGAATATACCGGTAGATTAATGGAGAATGAAATTGCCCACAGTGCACTATGAGATATCCACAGTTTGGTCAAAGGAAGCTGTTGCCGAATCAGATTGCCAGTTTATTGCCCAATAACAACTGAAAACCTGCCCGTATCAATCATAAACAGTCCAAATCAAACCTTGTCAGGAACCCGTGTAAAACCATTACATGTGCAGTAGAAAACGGATAATAACCAATATTAAGCATCTTATTTCTATCAAATGACCAATGATAAAATATTTGATAAATAGGCTGTCACAACGGCCACAACAGCCACATCGCAACTAGACAATGATGATGGTAGGTCCTCCATTATCCGTAAAAATGATTTTCTCGCTAAATCTGGCGACTTTCCGAACCCTCGTGGCGACTTTTTTCGTCAAAAGCTGCTAGCGACAAATCGAGTGACTTTTTCTGGTGTTGTTGGAGACTTTTCTGGTGTTTTGACTCTGACGTGAAAGCACGTACCGTTCTGCAGTTACTGTCGTGAACGAACAGCGGGTGCTGCCGTGAGCCGCCCCAAAGCACTCTCACAGGCGGTTACTCTCACAGTAGCCTCGCGCAGCAGTCCCAGCTGCAGTCAGAGAAGAGAGGAGACACTCTCGGCGTATTCATATATCTGCACTCTGCAGTTAGTGTATTTATAGGTGTTGAGCTTCATTTTTACACAAAACAAATAATAACCGTAGCTGGGGCGTCATAATGAGGTGTTTCAGCTGCAGGACAGCAGTGAAGGCTCATATAGCCCTGCTTAATGGTTGTTTAACAGTTGATATAGTTAGCTTAAAGTAATGAATTTAATTTAGTTGAAATAGCTAAACAGAATTGAATAAATGGTTGAAATAGATAGGCTATAGCTAACAGTAATGCATAAACCGTTGAAATAGTCCACCCTGATAAAGGTAATGTTTGATGTAGTTTGCTAAAAGTAGTGGATAAATGCTTAAATATGTGTATCAGCTAAAACGAATGCAGTCTAATACAACTGTCCTGTAATAAATTCCATCTGAATGTTATAATCTTTTTTTTTTTTTTACTGTTTAAGGGAGGTGTTAATCATTTTGGAGGCTTACATTACAGAGTTTCAGCCAGGCATACCTGATAAACTTGCATTACTTAATGAAGTGAAAGTAATGGATATATAGTTGAGATGTCCCATTTCTGCCATTACAAAGAAAGTAGTAGTGCAAATGCAAACCTGACCAAATTGACAACATTTTGTGACAATAATTATTAATACTTTATGTAATTAAAAGCCTCGTGTTGAACAACGTCCAGTCGAAAATCTGTTTAAATGAACACATTTGGAACATGACAGTGGTGTCGATGAAGTGGACTGCTTTGAGTTTGTCTGACAGGGCTGTAGAGGTACACATCTGCCAAAAAAGGTGGAGAACAAGACCACAACATGGGACGACAGATTAAGACACTGATTGAGGCTATAGTACAGGAACAGCTGAGCGGCAGCCAGCTGCTTTCTCACACAGGTCACCGAGTAGAGCTGCACAGATCTGTCCGTGCAGGCTCTTGTCACCTTCTAGGATGCTGGGGTCAGCTAGGCCGTGATCTTTGCAGCGGGGCCATCGACACCAGCAAGGCAACATGCCTGAGGGGGGGGGGGGGAGTGAGACTGTTGGACTGTTATAAGACAAATGACTCAATTTGATTTCTCACGGGTTGCAAGATGAGCTGTAATCAGCTGTGGCGCTCAGCCCAAGTCTCCACACAGACATGTTGTTTACTTGGAGATCGGACAGGAAAGACGACACCTCTGTCTCTCCAAAGCGTTCATTCAAAAACCTAAAGTTTCAGTGGTTTGTATAGCTCAGCTATGGCGGAGAGGAGAATGAATGGGCAGACTACTAGTCTTACTCTCCGCTGCTGTGTGTTTTGGATGGCAGTGGAGTGTGAGTGGTTACGGGGCTCAGGGACCACTCGTGAGAGAGAGACAGGCGTGCATCTTTGTGGGTTGAATGAGAGGAGAGAGAGCTAACTCTTTCTGGGGTTGTTTAAGACCTTATGGGAGAAGATGAATGTTTGTTTCCAGACAGTCAGAGGGAAAGTGATGATGCAGCATGGATGAGAGAGAGAGAGAGGGGGGGGGTGAATGGGATCTGTTACATAACCTGTTTTCCAAGATTTCAGAACCAGCTCCTCATATACCTTTTACTGCTTGATCAAAGCATGCCTTAAGCCTTCAAATTGCCAGGATGCGCGTTTTACATGCTGCAATCTTATGAAAGTTGAACTGCAGCATTGTAAATTGAATTGCTTCACACTGTGCCTTCCCACTATAAATTAACTAATGAATCCACACTCAATTAATTAAAATATTTATAAAAAACAAGCTGCATTAACTACAATTATCCAGCAATCAGTGCTGTAGAAGAACATCTGGTTTCTGAAGTTTTATGATATTGTAGTAGCCTGCCAATTCAAATTGAAATGGAAGGTAACGATAAACGCAGCTGCCTTCACGATAACTCCGTTAGTGTTCAAGGGGATCACGGGGAAAAGACGCGCGGTACACACGATGTAACTTGGCAGAGGAAGCGCGTGTGGGCACATGGACCGAGCGATGCCGTGCAGTGAAGCAACAAATACAGAGGGGGAGTTTCTTCTTGCGAAGCGCATGCAATCCCTACAACAACAAAAAAAAAGTTCCCGGTGACTTCAGATCCAAGGAGGTGGTGATATTCATGGGAGCACGATTCAAACTCTCTCACTTGGAGTAGGAGGACAGCTTCAGCAGCCCTGGAGCCAGCACGCGGACACTCTCTTTGCGCCTCTTTTTCTTGTTTTAACATCAACTAAAAACAGATGGAATAATGTTTGCTTGAAATAACAGTTCTTCAGCGCTGGAAGGAGGAAAAAAAAGTGCCTCACTTTGGACTGTAGTTAGGTGCTGATTTGACAAGCTGAAGACATTCATGCGCAAAGTCTTACCTGGGCATTATGAAGAGGTATCCAGGTTGTTTTTCATTCTTGGGAGAGGATGCCGTCTTACTGAACTCGTGTAGCTAAATCGCGAGACTTTTATTTAATTTGCTCATATTTTTGTGTGACTCTCCAGAAAAAAAGTGTTACGCGACCTTTTTTCGCGGTACTTTCAAAAACGTAACGCAACCATCCAAAATGGACCGCGCAGGATTTGCTGTTTTGGTGGTTTTGACTGTTGCACTGCTGCGACTTGGTGACGGTCACAAGGACACGGCAGGTGGGAGGAAAGAGGGCGCACAGGCCGGCCGGGCGGTCTGGAACCAGCAGCAGTCCCGGGTGAGGAGTCAAGGTCACTCACCAAGGAGACAAGGGGACGGTGCATCCTCAGGACCATCCGGGGAAACTTCTCCCGGGACCGACGAGGTCAGCCCTCTAGTCCGCGTGCCGAGGGCCGCATCATCCCAAGGGGACGGCGGGCACGTATCCCCCAAAGCGGGACCGGTTCATGCCGCAGGCGCCTCCCGGGAAGACCTCACCTCTCCGCCGCGGGATGGTGCGCTGCGCACCGCCAGAGAGCACAGAGCCAGAGTGAACCGCAGGCAGAGCAGCAAGCCCCACTCTGCCAGCACGAGGAGGCTTGTTGGGTAAGAATGGCAGCCAAGTGCTGTACAGTCTGCATGATTCAAAAATGTTTTTACTTTGCTTCATGCTTCAAATATATATAAATGGGTGAACTGTCCTTGAACAGTTTTGAGACTAATGCAACGCTGCATTATCACCATCTCCTTCTATTACACATTGCAGTATATTTAAATCAGAGAAGGAAGAGTGGCTGCAGACTACTTCAGTGTGTGTGTGCCCCAGTTCCGTACTGTTGCCTGCGGCCATCCATTGTACTAGTTCAACCAGAGCCTTGCTTAGTGATCACAAACACCTGTTTCTCCGATGGCCCTCTCGCAAAGCTACAAATCCCTTATTTCTTTGTCTCTGTTAAACTCCAAACAGGAGGATGGATTGTTTCCATATTAAATCCCTTTTCTTTGTGTTAATTGAACCCTCGTGCACTCAGTCCTGTTTGTTCCATAGGCACAAAGCATGATACACACACTGTGTACACAGTAATCAGAGGGAGATTTGAATGGCTCACTGTGGTTTTGCAGACAATGACATTTTTTTTATTCAATATCTCTTTTGTGTGTCACAAAAGAGGCTCTTGCATTTAGGAAATTGATTATTTATACGGGCAATTCTTGGGAGCACCTAACAAGCAATAGGGGGATTCAACAAACTGGATCACCATGTGTATCGGCATACATATACAGTGCACTCACCGGACTTAAGCCCAAACCATGATATCACACCCAGGAGAAATGATGGACAGGGATGTAGTCCAGTGCTTGGGTATATCTGCATGGTCCATGATGTAAATGTATTATATTGTATATAATCAATACGCCCTGATCCATCACACCTTAAAAGCAACATTTCCTATGATATCCGTCACCCAGACAGTTGCGCTCATGCATGGCTTGAATTGAGGTGCTGTCTATTTAAAGCGGAGCATAAAGAGAATAGCTGCCTGTAGTATCGGATCCAACATGCTTTATTGCCTTTCTTGACAATGCCAAAAAACACAAATGCCAGCGTTGAATGAATGGGGTTCTTTGAGTTTTCAAGAAGCATAAAGGTGGTGTTAGCTCTTTATGAACATTAACTTAAAAAGGTCTGCACGGGGGATTGTAACACTTTGATTCATGAGCTTCAGATGAATCATCCGGGCGGCTTGTTAGAGAAAGTGCGTCCATGACACATTTCCTCTCGGAGTTCCCACTCAGCTCTCTCGTTTTCTGTACCCGGAGGCAGCGCTGGGTTCACTTAACGCTCCTTTACATCCGTGTTGACTCAGTATTACTCCCCCTTCTGTTTCCAGTGCACCTGTCAGACGTTTGTCTGATTCAGACAGCTCAGTGGTGAAATAATACACCACCAGCCTCATGTTCTGGTTTTAAAAGAAAAATATAACTAGGTGTGAACATGGTGTTATCCACATTTTAACCTGGGGCATGATCCTAATTATGTCGTAGAAGGTTCTCCATTACATCCATATATCCCTTGATGGAATTTGAATGTGATGACTGATGTCTTTTGGCACGGGCCCGGCCTGATGTGTTTGATTTATGACGAAGCTAAGCCTGCCAGAGGGCCCAAAACAACGGCATGTTATCCCTGTGACGCCTCAGTAAGACTCGCGGTATCTAATGAGCGCAATCCGTCTGAGGTCAACGAGTCAATTCCCGTTATCTTCTCAAATCGCCATGACTCAGACGTCCACTTACTCTAATATCGTGTGAAAAGATGATGGGGCACAGATCCATGCCAGCACGTCGACCAATGCCCCCGAAGTTGCTCTTGCGGTCTGCTGCCTTTTCATCTATCTCACTGCAAGAATTGGCTTGCGCCGCAAGTGCGGATTAGAGAGTGCAAAGAACCCGGCTATAGCTGTTTAAAACTTGTCATCTCTCATTTGCTCAGTGATTTATAGAAGACGCAGGGTGCTTTTCATGTCCCGTGTGTCTCGCATAATCCCTTCAAGGCTCAGATAACTCTGTATTTGTTTTCACTCTGGACTCTCGCATAGCAGAAAGATGGACCACATTCAGATAGAGTTTCGTGACTTGCCCTGAAATGTTTTCATCAAATAAAATGCAATTACAGCGTAATCTCTTTAAGTGTTCGTATCAATAGGCCAGCCACATCAGAACGATCTGAAACTATAACAGAATGTGCAATCTGATCAGTTTGTCATGCAAAGGTTTGAGGGCCTTCCACACTCACTGTTATTCCCCTATGGATTATGAAGAGGCCCTCTTTATTCATGACTGCTTGAGACAGTACTGTCCGTGTCTTATTTCACCTTGTTTTTCTTGCATGTGTCTTCATTTCAGACCTAACGTCTGCGGGGGTCAGCAGTGCTGCTCAGGCTGGGCTTTGGCACCAGGAACTAATCGCTGCATAAAACGTAAGTAATAAAAACGTCCCGTGTAAATATTTAATATATTTAAGAGGCCTAAAACATTCTTTCATTCAGCTACTGAGGACAACAATTTTATTCTTTGCAAACTGAGGTCACACGTGATTGTGAGGCCTTGAAGCGGCACACAAGCAAACTGACATACATTATGTATAATAGAGCTTTTAAGCTACAAAACTTCTCAGACAGAGAGGCTTTGTAATTGCCCTATGAAAGTTTCCCTCGGGTGTTATTGCCACCATGCCTTCTCTTTTTATGTAAGATCTTCACGTTTAAATTGCCATCACTTAGCACTTAGCTCCCTATTTGACACAAGCCCTCAATTATGTGTGGAACGGCTTCTTCTTTTATTCAACCACAGCGGTGTGGGATATCCTAACTGCCAGATAATTAAAACAAGAATGAGAACTTCTTTAAACGCACAATTGTACAACATTGATATTCTTGTCTTTAACCTGTATGCAGACTGAGTCTTATTATTGACCTGTTCTTAATAAGGGGCCACATTCAATACAGAAAGTACGTAAGTAAAATCAATAAGTCACAAAGTGCTTCAAAAAGCCATTATACAACATACGACTTATATACCATATACAGAAATGTCTACAACTTACACAGACTGAAATAACAGGATGGAATCGGAGCTTTTTTAGAGAGAGTTATCTTTAAATTTTACGAGTGACGTAAAAAACCACACGGCAGCTGGCATCTATCTCTCCAGCAGCTAGCGAGCTAGCTATACTTCTGTTTGACTTGTTTACTGTTTTCTCTGTTCCTCTCTGCTAATTATGTCCCTCTCTCTCACACACACACACACACACACACACACACACACACACACACACACACTCACACACATAACACACTTTTCAGCCAGTCATTTACACAACAAGCTGATTGGCCCCAGCAGCCTCCTAATTACATCTCCTTCCCTCCTGCCCTGTGCAAAAACCTTCTTCCCGTTTTTTTTCTCGACTCCCAGCTAAAGGCACACTTACCGAGGTGTAAATTACATCTAACGTGGAGCTGCAGTTTCTCAAATGAAAAGGGTAAATACTTATAATCTGCCAGAAAGTAACAGGTCCAGTCTAACGTGCCTGTGTTAAACAAGGCAGTGCATCTGAGCAGGTCAGGGATCTGTCCAACCATCTGGACCCTCTTACAGCTTGGCCCTCGCCCAGGTCTGACTGGAGGCTATGCTATCATCAGCTGAGTGAAGCCCCACGGCCGGCAAGGTGCCAACACAAAGGCCCCAGAATGGATCTGGGACTGGAAGCCCCCACGTAGAAGACCTCCGTGGAGGAAAAAAACAGGCTCAGGCTATCTTTACTCCGTCCCCGCCTGAGGGCCAGGCTGCTTTATTAGGAGATGGCAGCACGAGAAAACATGTTCGCAGTGGGGGAAAGAAAAGGAACAAACGTGTCTGCTGGAAGCAGAAGTAAAAACACATCACGGCTGAGCTGCGTCTGGGAAATTCTCGCTGAAGGGATTGAAGTAATGTCCAATATTGAAAGTGTCAAGCTGCAGGCTTCACCCGCGAGGCTGGATTGGGTGTCTGCAGTTATGGCTTCCTAACAATACCTCCTTGTTCGATTGGGTTGAGCTCACAGCAAATATATGACAGGAATTGGATCACTAGTTGTCCGGGGAGTGCGCACATGTCTTTAGAAATGTGTTTATACGTCTGGGTCTCCGTGGGTCTGGTCGGAGATTGTTGTCTGGCTCTAGGAGGCCTCCGCTCTGCCCACGTCCTGGCAGGTTGGGAGCGGACTGTCTCTGTTTTGGGGCTTCAGGATGGATGGTTAGCAGGCTTGTTTGTGTGTCAAAGTAAATTCCGTGTGCTGAAAATAGCCGGCGTCGTGTGATAGAAAGCTTTGATCCATTAAGAAGAACGGAACATTGCGTTTCCACTGCTGTTGTTCATTTCTCTTCTAGTTACCCACTGTAAGCAGAGATTAAACTTCATAGGCTTTACCCAACCAATATTGATTTTATAAATGGTGGCCGAGAACCAAAGGAGTGTGTGTGTGTGTGTGTGTGTGTGTTGTGTGTTGTGTTTGGCTGGTAAAGTGAGGCCAGGTGTTAGCTTGGCTCATCTGTTCCCTTGCAAGCAGGAGCTCCCGTCGAGATGAATGGAGCATCTTGTTTTTTGGTCACCGCTTATTCTCCCCCCTGTGTTTGGACTCACATCTGTTCATCAAAAAGTATACTGCTGTGGAGATGAAGAGCAGAAAGAGGCCATATTGTAGCTTCGCCTAGTCCCAGCCCACCGCTAGTCTCGCCTTGAGTTATAATACAAGAAAGCCTGTCAGCTGCGTTACTGTAACTGTTAACGCTCATCTTGACTGATGGGATTTTTTACGGAATCTGATTCAAAACCACCGTTCATACTATATGCCAGAAATGGCAGGCCGTGGGAATCTTGTACACCTGACAGTAATTGCCAAAAAGAGAAATGAGCAAGTTGTTTAGGTAACTGTGCATCATTCGTTTGTTTGGGAAATCACTCCAGAAATGTGTTTACAAAATACTAAATTGCTTAGCTGTGGAATTAGGATTAGGATTAAATTGCTAGTGTAAATACAGTAAACCCCCCAATGAGGCGGCTAGTACGTCAGCGTAGAATTGCTGTTTTGAAGTTTTGGTTTACAATTTTTCTCGGAAAAAAACAATTAAAGTCAGACCTCTTAAAGCCAGTGTTACTGGAGAATATATTTGGATTGTATCTGCTCTCCTTTGTATCTGCTTTCAGAGGCTTCACTCTTGTCTTTGCACCCTTTGAATGTGAGCTTTCACTCATACCCGGCTGTGAATGGATTCCAGGAGGCACACAGACCATCGATGAAGATACCTCTTAGTTTCGCAACAAGAGAGTCTCAGAAGCTTTGCTTCCTTTAGACACAGTTTTGCTTTGAGCTAAATATAGCAGCACTTAGCATAGTATGAGAAGTACTGGAGGGCCATTCGTTTTGCAGGTATTTGTACATAAACAAAGTATTGCACAAATAGAAATTCATTCTAAAGGGGCACAGAACGATCTGTAGTTTCATGGACATCCATCCAATAGTGAGGTCACTAAAAACCACATGATGCTAGCATGCCTAAAAAGGAATGCTACGTGTTGGCGTAGCTCACACTGGCAGGGTCACTGTACATCAGAGTTATGTTGTGTTGCTCTGGCTCCTCCAGTTGACATGGCTGTTTTAGTAATTGGATTAATCGCATGGTCTACCACACACAGAGTGAACAGAGTGTTCGGGATAATATAGAATACCTTCTGAACGGGGACTTCAGACTCCCTGCAGCACAGACAGGAACTGGCTTTACGTTCAACCTGAGCTCATAGTGCTCCCTGAAGTGTACGCTTTTCAGGTTCTGCAGTGGAATTCATCTCACCACGCTATACATCACGCTAATTTAGCGAAAGCACGCGATACATATGGCAACGCTGCAGCCGGCTGTGAGAGCACGACCCTCTAGAAAAAGCACACGGCCGGCCTTCGATTTAAACCCCTCGCTGTCTCAGAGAGTGTAGATGAAAGGTGCATCATTCACATGGAGGAATAAAGTTGTTTTCAGTCTCTTAAGCAGTTGGTGATTGACAGAGTGCAACGCGGTGGAGAGGAGTTTCTTTTTGATTGCCTTCCAGCTTTCTTTGGCCTGCTGTGCCGCTCAGGGCCCCATCCCAACCCTAAAATAACTCATCATGTAGAGAGTCTCTCTCTCTCTCTCTCTCTCTCTCTCTCTCTCTCTCTCTCTCTCTCCTCTCTCTGTCTTGCTTACCTCTCCCATCACAAGGTAACTTTGCCTCTCTTTCCAAACAAAAGATATAGCATGTGGCATGTTCATTCCACCATGTCCCCGGTGTAGCTTGAGTAGGATTGAAGGCCTCCAGTGTCGAAAGAGAATGTAAGTCATGTGGAGGGTTTGACTCAGCTGTTCACTATGACTTCTGTATGTAAATGAATTCATGAAATAACTATTCTTATAAAACACACCCTTTTTAGGTTAGTTGTTAAATCTATATTCCGGTTGCTCTTTAGGCCTTTAGTGCGAAACACATTTGATCCTCTTCTTTTGCTGCAACATGTGTGAAGCAGCTGGTAAACTATCAAGGACGTACACGTGTGAACGTTTCCTGACCTCCGAAAGCAGTACCCCAAAATATGCAAGTTCACCATCTTCACCTAATAGATACAAGCCGTCTCAGTTTGCTTTTCGTTAACCTCCCCGACACACAACAGAATGTCCACAGACGTTGGACACGATCGAGTAAGATTTGCTGTCTGCATCCAAACAAAAATCTCATCCTGAACCTCGGCAAGAAGTTGACTCAATGAGAGATATTTCCTCTTATCTACACCAGTCACATGTGCCTGTGTTTTAACGGTAGAAAAGAGAATCATTGTGCATAACAAATGAATGAATGAACTGTATTGTTTCGGTTTTAAGGGTAGTACACGGCACACAGCTAAAGGTCATGTGCGTGAGTCAAGCGCATGATGCAGTGTTTGCACCTTGACCCACTGACTCACCCGGACATCCATAGTACTGCTAAATGCATTCGTTACTGTAGATGTGATGAGGCTACATCCTGTGGAAAATGTGCAATTTTTAATCTACAGAATCTCAAAGTCAGCTGAAGTGTTGGGAGTTCTGTTTGTTGGTTTGATTCATGAAGTTTATGACGAACTTGAGTTATATCTCACAAACTAAATCATACGTTGGCCATGATTATGCAGCATTCAAATCACACAAAAACAACAACAACATTATTTTCCCAAAGGTTGAACGAAAGAGAGAGACCTAACACTGATGAGAACCATTTCCCTCTGAGCAGCGTTCTCCGTTTTACAAGAACAGGAGGAGGTTTTTTCTGGTGACTTCATTTGAGCCGGGGTTGAAATTACTGCTGCAGAGACAGCCACAGAGCCCTCCTCAGCTTTATATGTCGTGTGTGGATTTGTAGGGGTTGCGCAGTTCACAGTTCAGCGGCATAACACTCCCTGGGCAGCGCTGCAGAGAGTTATGGCCCATTAGACAAATCCTGTAATCAATACACACCCCATCATTAACATAGACGCTGGACAGCTCGCTCCCCGTTTGTCTCGCTAAACCAGGAGTGCTGCTTTCTGCACTCCAGCTGGTGTGTCTGTTTGTAGGTTGTAATTGTGTCCTGTTCAGGCCTCCTGCGCCACATGTTTTTCTAATTGCTACCATAGACGAAAGTACAGTAAAAAATGATGTACTATCAGCGTCTGGACCTCGGCCGTCCTCCTGTAGAGTTTTCTTTTTTGTTTATTCATGAGCTGTTATGATACAGACATAATGAAGAAGTAGAACAAACTTGGCCATGTGAAGCTATTTTTCAATAAAAAAATGTTCACGCTGTCATGATGCAAAAAAAAAGAAAAGAACACAAGCTCCCGCACATCTCTCGGCAGTAAGCCTGAAAAGCAAGACTTGGTTTGATTGACACTTCCAAAGCAACATTAACAGTCAGCACCCCTCTCCTTCAGTCACACACACGCTCGCCGAGGCCACAGTGTTGTTAGGGCGGCCCATAGCCCGCCATATATCACGGCACCCTCCTGCTTAAAGACCATATGGAAGTTGTTGGGACGTGATCCCTCAGGAGGATGGGGTTTGTGGCTTTTTGGCGAACACCACGTCTCACAAGAGTCAGCTTTACAAGTTGCGGGCGCACGCCCCCAGATCCAGATATCCTCCACAGAGCACCCCAGCATGTGGCTCATTAGAAGCCGAACGTGGGAGTCTGAGGGGTGCGGTGCACGGAGGCACGATGTACAGCGTGGCTAAAAGTAACATACGCAGTGTCGCGGGTCGGCAGCAGGTTAACAAAATGCCCCCCACAGAGCTGAGGTGGGTACGGAGGATTAAAAACTGGACCAAAAAGCCCACAGTGATTGAAAAATGTGCATCGATGACAGAGGCACCTTAATCTGGTGCAATATTATCCTTATAAGATTTACCACGAAGAGAAAATAAAGGATCAGTCAAACAGCGTCAGGCCTCGCTCCCTTCTGGTACTGATTAGAACAATAGAGAAGTTTCATTCTCTACTTTCGAGTTACAGTTACAGCAGTTCGGTTGTAGACGGCATGAAAGGATAGCACTGGAACTGGCAACCATGTGGAAATCACATGTTGGAAAGAGATTAACGCTCACTTGAAATGATTAGCATTGAGAGGCAATTGTATTAACTGCTCAATAGACCAATTCTTACTTCTTCAGCGGAGTGCGAGTGCGGATGAGAGGCCAATGTCTAAGCTCGTCTGTCCTCGCTGCCTGCCACAGTCCTAAACACTTGACCTGTTTCATGAGATCTGTCAGGTTCTGTGGCGACTCCTAAAAAGAGGCTCCTGCTGTCATCACAGGACGTTTACCAGACTCCGTGTTCAGTCAGGAAAGTTTTACAGTTGTCTATGGGCAGTTTTGTTGCAGCAATTCTTAGAGCCTGTTTTAACCTAAGTTGAGGCTTTAGGCTTTTCACAAACACTGCATCCACATGGTTAAACACACATTCTACCTACAGCGTTAACACCGTTATAGAGCGGTTTAGAGAGGACGTTGTGTAGGCCAACACGGAAGTTAGCGTCGCACCGGTTCCCTCGACAAAAAGCAAATGGGATTTTTCCATTGGATTTTGGATTATTGCAGAAAAATAAGCTCAACACAATTTTATGATACTCACACGTTTTGTTGATGAACACCAATTTTTTGATTTTTGAAGCTTGAATACAAGCGGTAGAAGTAAAAAGCTAATGATGGCTATAATGATCGGTTATAAACGACCTACACCGCAGTCACATGAACGCGAGTATACACAGCGAGGCTGTCGAGGCGGACTAGTCGACGTGATGGCGTTTTGTAGTCTCATTTAGCCACTTGATAGCAGCCGCCTTTTAAAGCTTTCAAATTCCCAAGACAGATCTTTACTGACTTATTTTAATGTCGTAGAACAAAACGTTATCTTAAGCTTGTGTTGACCACAGACCTTATTTCAGGCATCTAACCAAAAAATCGAATAAAAAACATAATCTTCAAGACAAGGAAACCGGAGGTGCATAAATGCGAACTCATTTCCAGGTATTAAGCTCATTCCTGTGCCACTCTATTATGACCTTCAGTAATGGCCACACTGAAACGGCCAATTATAGGTAAGTTGCTGCAACCATAATTTCTAATGCCATTTTATCTTTTACTATTATTTCCCAACTTCCCGTCTCTCAGTTACAGCGTTGAAAGGGCCTTTAGTCGAGCCTTTTGTCAAATTCTACTAAATCCTAATCTTCTGAGCGGCTCCCAGCCTCTAAATCTCATAATGGCGCATAATACGCTCGGCCTGCAGAGAGTCATTCCCAAGATTATTGCGATTATGCTTTCATTGTCAATATTATTTTCAGAAATGTCAAGTTACCCCTGGTAGCACTGTTGACCTGCGTAAAGTGAGGAGCTTTCTCTACATGTTTGAGTTATTTCAGGTATTGGTTTCAAGTTTCCCCTTGTTGAATGAAAAGACTGTAAAGACTTGATGGCTCAGAGGGAGGGGAAGGTGAATCTCTGGTGGATTGTAATGGACTGGAAACGAGCTCGAAGTTGGAAATTAGAGTCCAGTGGACGGGGTGGGGGGGGGGGGGGACGAGACGAGATTTTCCCAAGATATACACGCACATGCCAGCCTTATAACAGGTAACTGTAACCCACTAGAGAAATTATGGACAATATTTACCTCAATAAAGACCCTGGGGTTACTTTAATATATGTACAGAATTACTGTGTGATCACCTCAAGTTCAGCCAAGAACTCTGACAATAGTAATAGCTTCGTTCTATAGTTCTTGTTATGAGAAATGTGATTGTTTGGCGCCCCATTGAATGCTTTTTTGTTGAATGGATACTTGGATTAAGCATAGCCGACCTTGTTAAACTGTCTTTATGTTTCTTAACTTTGACAGGACTGGAAGAACAAAAATACACAGACCTCAAACTCACTTAAGTATGAAGTTGAAGGTATTTTTGCTAAGCTCACAGAAAGTGCTGTTTCCATATTCATCGTGTTTTATTACTGATTGGTTTGGATCAGCATGTTTGTTTGGAAGGTTCAAAGCTGCCAACTACGGTCTCCTATTTTCAGATGACTGGATCTGGACACAATCTCCCAACACTTGGCCGGTCCGTCTGTAGTCATAATTGAGGCTGAAGTGGCAATGCCAGGAATGTTTGCTGTTTTTATCCTCTTTTATATCCGATTGGATTCCCATTTTATTATTACCCTCGCAATGTAATAATTGCTGCACATATTTGCGAAATGGATGGAATGTGAGCCAATTAGTTTTAATGATCTGCCAGACAAATCTGCATGACAGCAATTACTGCGACAATGTGTTCAACAGCCCAGAGGCCGGGCCCAGAGACAACACGGACAACAGGCAGTGGCAGTGTATGCCGCGGCCACGCAAAAAACGGGCTTCATGTGGGGCACATGTCTGGCTCGGAGTCACCGACCTGTCGTCTTTATCGCCAGCACAGGGGACATGTCTGTCTGGTGTCAGTTCTGTGCCTCGCGGCTGAAAACGGGTCACACGTCACTCGGTCGAACACGTATTCCAGCGTAAGCCAGCGACATTTATTGTGTTATTTTTCTGCCCTCGCCGCTGTTTCTCTCTTCACTTCAGAGGGTTTATTTGAAGAATGCAGTTTCACACATGACGGAGTTCTTCTCCTGCAGCATAGTGTCACTGGAATCTGTGGCCTATTTGATCCACCGCTTCATCCTCAAACTTGAAGTTGAACAGACTCCGGACAAGGCGGTGGCTCCTAGCCAGCCTGTACTTTAGTTAGATGATGGATTTAACTCCTTGCCAAACAGAGCTCAGGCAATTCCTGTTTTATCCCATGATGGAAAATTCGGCTCACATACCAAGTTATACAAATCCACAACCACATTTCTCTAAATGTGTATGCTTCATCAAGAAAAAGGGGGCTACATTTTCCTCAGAGCAGTTTAAACTGAAATGCTTGAGTGAATTGGTTGGTCTAAATATAATTTGCTTCGCCATAAAGCAGAAGAGAGTGCGGATCATCTGATATATAATCCTCAATTTGTTCGTTTTTCTCAATATACTGCAGGCTTACGATGCGTAACGCAGTGGTCCTTCAATTAGCATGCATCACGATCTGAGAGAACTAAAACACAGAGCTTGGTTTGGCTTTCTTTGTGGACTGTGGAGATGAAAGTCTGACGCTCCAGTTGCTACGCAGCGCTGGCGTGTTTCCCTGTGTCACTTCAGTTCTGAGCACATGTCATCGGGAGCAGCGTTTTTTCTAGGGTCCAGTGTGCTTTCACTCAAAAGAATCACAAAGTGGCCCCAGAGTCTGAGCAGAATGGCAATAACAGGAAGCGTGCAGCAGGTAGAGCGCTGTTCGCACCCAGTGGGTCCCTTTTTGGACTGCCAGCACTCCTCACTGCCAAGAGCTGTGGCAGCGTTCCTGCCTGCGATGTGTCAGAGTCCACGGCATCTGTGTCAATAGCATTCCACAGCCCTGTTGACAAAGTGCCGCTGTGTGCTTTAGCCACCGCCGACCGGTGGCCTGATTTACTGTTTGAGGACCATGTCATAAATCCTCAAGTGCCGTCTACGACATACATTTGTGTCACAAGATCGAGAGGTTGTTTACTTTCATTTGCTCGCCGCAGGTCTTTCGGTTTCTGGAGTGTGATGCCAAGATATATATATGTGTGTGTGTGTGTGTGTGTGTGTGTGTGTGTGTGTGTGTGTGTGTGTGGGGGGGGGGGGGTGCAGAGTGACACAAATAATTTTTTCCATGACCATAAAATGACCTCAGCACCATGTATTTGCAGACTATTGATAAATATTATGCACACATTCATCTTTTAAGTACAGTAAGCCCCTTCAGATTTTGTTTGTTTTACCAAATAAAAGATACAGGCCGTTTCTCTGATAAAGTGTCAGCTATTTACAGTTGGCCTTCAGTTTTTCCCATTCGCTCATGTTTTTATGACCTCTTGCTTTTATTACCTTTTCAAGCTTCCTGTGTTACAGTGAAAGCACACGCTGGATTCTGGATCCGTGACGAAAGATATTTTTAGGAAATCACTCCGTATTGAAACGCCGACGGCGCTAAACTGAGGCATGAAACAGGAGTATAGGCTTTACCTCAGCAAGAAATTGGATAAGGACTTAATGTAAGTGATCATATACATTTCGACTAAACATGCAGTTAAAGACTCAAGAGAAAGTGAACATGACAGCCCCTCCAGGCTCTCTGCTCTATGAAAAGGACAGAAAGGGTTGAAAAGTGAAACTAATGGCCCCATGATTGAATCAATTTAAAGTGAGCCCCGATTTTGAGATCAGGGATCTACTACTACTACTACTGCTCCTTCATACAAGGGCGGCACACGCTCTAACATGACCTGCTGAAAACTTGATCTCCATCTGTGCTCTCTCTTCAGCTGACTGCCAGCCCCCCTGCCGGAACCGTGGCTCCTGCAGCCGGCCGCAGACCTGTGTGTGTCGCTCAGGCTTCCAGGGGCCCCGCTGTGAGGAGGTGACTCCAGAGCAGGTGTACATCCGCGATGGAGGCGCCCTGAGGCGCGTTCAACCGGGGACCAACCCTTTCCAGAAAGACCAACCACGGAGAAGGCCCTCGGAAAGGCAGGCCATCGACACCACCAAGGTCCAGACCCCGCGACCTGCGACCACCAGACTGCCTGTGTAAGTGAAGCAGCTGTGCTTCCCCATGTCGTCTTTTTATAGCCAGGAGGAGCCTCGTAGCTTTGCCAAATAAGGATGGGTCAAAAAAGTTAACATTAGCTTTAAATCATAGCCCGGTCACACCATTCTAGTTGGTGGACTATTAGCTGACAAGCTAAGGACTATCACACTAGCAAGCCAGGAACATGCTAGTGGTGTCAGACACAGTTTTCGTTTACTTCCCTCTTGTATTTGCTCTCATGATTGAACATTATTTAATAAAGATATATTGAAGAGGGTAAAAAAGCTCTAACAGCTAGATAGCTAGCTCGTTAATGCTCGCTTGTGATAACTGCCACTTGATTTATTTACCTCAGTAAACTTTGTGAACGTGAGTTTATGGTCTCAATCAGTAGTTTCAAGTCTTCTTCAATACAGAATGATGTTCATTAGTAAATTATGGTTCATTTAGAGTCAAATAGAAGATAGCAATCACGGCGACTCTGTCTACTTCATAAACTCTGGTCTAATGCCATGGCACAGTGGTCTACTACTGTACATTTCAGCATATATATGGATTTATTTTGGTGCATGCTTTCGAACAACTTTTTTTGTTCTAATATACAGTATTCTGTGGCTTTTTTGGCTCTCAATGATTTGTTTTAGCCACCGTTACTGTCACACAGAAAGGCTCACATAAAAATAAATTGACAAACTGCGCTATTAGAATTGCTCTAAACACTCTTGAACAAACAGTAGTTCATTAAGCTCCCGTTCAACGCTGGTTGTGTTTATCGTCGCAATAAATCAAACCAGATGAACGGGTTCATAAGTTAAATCTTTAATACACTCAAAGTAAAACAACATTTTTCTGCCATTTGCTGCCATGCTTGAAAAGGTATTAAGGTAAATCTGTGAAATGTAGGAAAATATAACATGATTTACCAGACAGGAGTATTAACCCATGCTGTTTGCTATGAAAACAGAGCTGGGAGATTATATTTTCTTTCGGCTTTCACTTTGTTCTTTGATTTATTGGAATAACTGTGACTCTAATGTATCCAACTAATAATTGCTCAGACGAAGGCCTCTTCCAGTGCGTTCAGCAAACTCTCCAAAGACTGCTAATCAGACGGGCCTAATAGTTTCTTGGCTTTTAACGTCTGACTGTTTTAGTTCCAGTCGTGTTGGAAATAACTTTTTTTGGTTTGATTAATTAATCACTTCACCATGGCTGCAGTTGCAGTATATTCTTCATCAAGGATGTTGAAAGGCGGTAATTGTTTCCGGGAAGAGTTTTGAGGGATCGTTATTGCTCACAGGTTCAGACTTATCTTGTCAAATCCCGCTCCACTTTGGATTCAGGCCCGGTGTTTTTCTAATCTACTCAAAGTTGGTTGAAGCGCCAGAATTTGTTTGGGCGCTGAGGTCATCGTTAATTTCCCTCCACCAAACCACTTAAAACATTGTCAATTACATCTGACATTCATGGTGCTCCTCGTGCTAATTGTGAGGGTCTCTAGTGTCATTTGTGCTTTTGCTGGTGTTATGGAATTACGCTGGCTGAGCCATCCACATGTGTGTGGTAGCAAAGTCTACTAAATGTTATGGCAGATGGTTCTTGAAAGAGTTTTTGTATATGTCCTCTTTCCTAAAACAATTATATCGGAGTTGTAGTAAATCTTCTAATCAACACAAGACCTTCAAGGGCTGCACAGTTGCATGCATTGTCTTTGTTCTATCTTCAGTCCACAGGACATTTTTGCGTCCTGAGTCACGGATCTGGGACAAATCAGAAAAGAAAAGAGACGAGACTGCAGGTTCAGCAGAGTCAGAGACAGACAGTGTGCCTGAGTCACACATGACTGTGTCCATCTCTCGTGTTTTTCCTGAAACTGACTAAGAGGTGCTGTTAAGTTCAATTGGAGCTATTTCCCCTCTGGTGGAGTGAAACATTTCCAAGCATGCAGCTCAGCCTAATCTAATTATTTGTTCTTGTAACCAACAGAGTTTTATGAAATCTGCAGGCCAGAATAAAAAGCTTCTGCCAGACTAGTAAAATGTCTTCCCCTTAAACGTTATTCAAAGAATTATTTGAATACTTGACTCTCTGTCGTTGGCACTTCCAGCAGGCTTTTTTGAGTGCTTCACATATGAAGCTCAGCCTTCGTGAACTGCTGCAAGTGTTTCGCATTCTCTCGGCCCAGAATGATCTTCTAGGGGTGGAGCAGTGTTCCCCCTGGAGAAGTGCTGGATGCAAGTCTTGGTTTCATATATCAGACTGAGGTTCCACTGTTTCCAAAGCCAGGGAAGCACCAGCAATGTGAGGTCACAGAGAGTGAGGTTCAGAAAGAGAGACAACGCCAGAGCCAAAGCTCAATTAAGGAGTAATAAGAGGAGCAGGGAGGACAGACGGATAGATCATGTTGGACTTGCCCCCACTAATATACTGAGGGAGCAGACACCACCCCGTACATGCAGCTCCAGTGTCCTTTAATTCTAATCTTCTGGAGAAGGTGTGAGGTACTATATATGTCTTTCTTGGAGCAGACTTCGCTTGTTATGTCAGCAGCACCCTGTTACTGACCCTGCCTGTCAAGAGGCGCCAAGAACAAGAAATAGTGGGGAGACGGAATGAGACGGACGACGAGGAGGGAACGAAAACAACGATAATCAGAGAAAACATCAATTAGAGAGAGAGAGAGAAAGTAATCTGTTCAGCTCAGCAAGGTGAAGGGATCGGGATACAGTCTGACTTCAGACAAGGAAAGTGTCCGTGGTGTCAATTTTAAGAGGATTCTCAACATTTCAGTGAAGATTATACGGAATTTGATTTTTAAATGGCCAGCACCTCAATCTAGTGTGGCTAGACACAAGGCATTGAGGTATTGAAGGTATTGAGCGACCATAAAGAGATTTTGGAGAGGTGTTTTTTACTAAACTATTCACCCAATAACCAAATAAGCAGGATATCAACATTTTCCTGTTGTCTCTGTGCTGTGGTGACAAAGTAGGTGTCAGTAACTACGTAGTAACACTGGTGATGATTTGAAAGCACGAGAGCTGGAGGTCCACCGTTTTGCCTTCCAAACAATTGCGCGGTCAAGTTGCGGTGCAGAACTCCAACTTCCATCGCATCAGACAAACTCAGTGAAGGAGGCGGCTGGCATACATTGCCATGTTCAGCGCTGCAGTCATGGTAAGCTTCACCGAGCAGCGAGAGGTGTGGTGCCATCTGCAAAGTACTGTGTGTTCCGCGTTGTGAATGACGCGAAAGACACTTTGTAATTGCATTTCAAACCACCTCCGTATGTGTTTTGGATCTGATTTGCAAATATCGCATCATGTGTTTTTTTTCCTGTCCAAAGTTTATTAAATCAATCTGGATACAATTTAATATATATATATATATATATATATAATGTTCACTTGCAGTTTTCTCAAGGCAAACCGTCGGAGACAAATCTGTCCATCGCACTCAGATGGAATTTCTCTAAAAATCTGATGATGACTGCAATGTTGTCAGTCCTGTGTGGGCACAGCTGCCTCCTGAAAAGTTATTTTAGAGAATAAACTATTTCCTGAATAGTCCTACTGAATGAATCGAGCACGTTGATGACTGACAGCCTGGAATAAAAGTCTTGTTGGGATGGACAAAACATATGAGGAGCCAGTGGGTTCCTGGGACATGGGAATACAACTCCTTACCTCTTCTTGTAATCCTGTCTCCAGTCCTCCACCTCTCCTCTGACCATTTCAACTTTGTCCCAAATGCCCCAGCTGCCTGTTCTGTTGGGTCAAACCCGTAAAAATTGAAAATAGGTACATCCTATAAGCAGCTGGCAAACAAATATCTGTTTCCTCCTCTGACCAAATGCGATTTACTGTAAACCCGCGTTTCCTGCGAGCGTTGTGCTCAGCAGCAGTGAAAGGCTTGTCGCTGTCAGCACCAGATCCTGTAGATCACAGCTAGTCTGTCAGCTCCCAGTATGAAGGTCAGGGCCAGCGGTGAACACTCTTGGCTGAGCTGGAACAGTGATAACGCACAGTGGAAGTATTCAGCACCTCCTATGAGTCCTCCATATTCACTCCACATCCCCACCGTCCCTGCTCTGACATCGGTCCTCTGCAGGAAACCGAGCAGGGCCGAGCAGGATGTGTGTGCAGTAAGCAGGTCGTCATCTCTCTCTGTTACATAACCACACTAAGGACAGCTAGCAGCAGCTACCTGGATAGCATAGCTGTACTGTGATACCGCATACATTTTTTCTGTGTGTACTAGAACTTAAACACACAGTAGATTTTACAACTAGAATGTGTTATGAAGAGAAGGAATTAGTCTAATCTTGAGCTAGAGTTTGTAGTTGGAGCACATAGGTCAAAGCCAAAGTTCCTCAGTGTGATGTCACAACTGGAAATGATAATGATATTAAGTAATAATGATTTGATAATTTGAATTTTGGGAAAAGAGAGCATTGGTATCGGATAGGTAATCGAGTCAGCAGATGAGGTATTGAATTGGAGAAGAGAGCGTTGGATTGATGGTTATCACCACTCGCTCTTTATTTGAAATGTTTCAAATTCAGGGCCAATGCCTCAATGTCTTGGTTCATTAAAGTAATTGCTCTGTGCAATTCTGCAAAGTAAGATTTGCTTCAGGGATGATTACAGATTTGGTCACACCCAGTAACATATTGCTCTGTTGAAGAAAAACAAAAACACCCAGTGACATGGAGCAGACCGACCCGTAAGAGGGTGATGCACACGGCCTTTCTCCGCATTAACTGTTATGCTTATACCCTCACTGTTTGCCTGGTGACTAATGGGGCTGGCAGCTATGTGGCCTGTTGACTCAAAGCTTTGCACACAGCCACACAGCCGTTTCTCAGAGGAAACTGTGGTCATAGTGGGAGTTCTCCATGTTAATCACCCATCACCGGTTGCTTTCACTCCCCCTCCAGGCAAAACCGCACCGCCAGCGCAAAGTCCTCCAGGTGGACTCGGCACCTGCAGAAAAATATTGTTTTACAATCATCATCGATGTTCGAGGTAGCAATTCTCACTGAAAAAAATCTGAGGTAGTGACTGTAACCAAGCTTGAATAGAATATGATCATGAAAGTTAAACGGCAGGAGTGGAAATTCACTCAACAACATTCTCATAACTCAGTTGAGGGGATCATAAATTAAAAGAGTACCACAAATCCCACAGTAGCTTTCCATCTCATAATACTCTTGATGCTTTCGTGTTTGACCCGATACGTGTGTTCGTAAGACTGAAATATATATCTTCACGTTCGGCCCGGGGAAGTTTTCCCACTGTACCACCTGGTCTGCTTTGCTACTCAAACAGGACGTGTCCAGAATCGTCCTCTTGTCTCCCCCTTTTTCGCTGCCAAAACAGAGGAGGCCTGCAGATGGGGAGTCGGGTAGAAGTAGAGAAGAGGGGCTAGAGTGCAGGCTAATTCCCACCGGTTGTGTGCGCTGCACTCTCCTGAATAGAACTCTATCTCGCTTCTAAACCAGGCATATGACAGCGTGTCTCGGGCTGTGATTTGTATCCCTGCGTTGGGAGACTGGGATTGAACTTGAACGAGGTCAGGTTTGCTGGCTTTCTGCTTCTGGATCGCAGGTCCCTGGCCCCCTGTGTACAGTATCTTCACTTGTGATATGATTGTGATAGGGCTTTCTGGAGCACGGCTGGACATCCACTGCCACAGTTTTGTAGTGTCGAGGGGGGATTATTGTGTACCTCTGTGCTACTGTGGGTCAACAGGTCAAGTGCAGACTCAGCTGTGGAGCCCACTCTGTCGTCAGGTGAACTCTCCACGTGCTACAAGAGCCGAAGAAATGGTGGATTTTGCATAACATGTGATGGAAGATTGATTCAGCATATGTTTTGTAATAAGTGTGTCTAATTGTACTGTCGATTTTTGAATGTGAGCAAGCTTAACACACAACGATATTGACCGAGCCAGGCCCGGGAAGAGTTGGTGTGTTTCTTTTCTACAAACACAGAGCCAAATGAGTCCCATGAGTGTTTGGCTTCCTGCTCGGACAGAGGGAACAAAGGACCATAGAGAACTCAGCGTGGGACAGATATGTCTTTCTCTCCCTCCATCCCAACTCTCCAAAGCCCCGTCCGAAACGCACTGTCTGGGCCACAGTGCCAGCAGGCTCGGCATCTGTGGCCAAAAGCTTCTCATCTGGCCGGACTGTGCAAACGCAGCTGTCGGAGGGACAAATACTGTACGGCAGTCAGAAGAAGAGGGGCATCTATCCCCGAATGCACTCCAGCTCCGGAGCTGGAGGCAGATGGAGAGAGCATCAATCAGGCTCATCTCCAAGATATGGGGCACGGTGTTGAAAGCACGAATAAGCAAGCAGTACGGAACCACCTAATCCAGTCAGATGTCAGCATGTATGGTTAATGTGGGGTCGAGCGGTGGAGGGGACACATCACACACTCGTGAATTTCTTCTTTCATATCCAGACGTCAAAACTCAACTTGGCGTTGGCCTTCTGGTAAAGTTTTTATTGCTTTTTAAACCAATGTTGCAGACCAGTACAAAGATGGGAAAACCCTCTTTGGCTTTATTATCAGAGCATTCTGACATGTGACACTGACCAGCGTACAGGCATAGCCTCAGTCAGCACTATTTAATGGCTCTTCCTGCTGACCTGTCTTGTGGCATTTTAATAAGTGAATGATCAGAGCAACTACAATAAACTGCAGAGTATTGAATAGCCTCTCAGCTCACCATGTCTCCAGGCATTTTGATTCTGGCTCCTGAACCACAGCCACCACACTGCTTTTGCTTCCATCCAGAATCAGGCTCTTTCTGGATTTCTTCGAGCTTGAAAAGCCCACATTATAAATGCTGAGGTGAAAACAGACAGGTTGGCACTGCTGCTGGCCCCCTGGAGATGTAAAATAAACTGTTTATTTCACAGCTTTTGGCCTGTGATTGAGTAGACGGCAGTAGTCGTATGTTTTGATCACGTCGTGTCTGAAAAAACCTCAATGAGGTCAAATTCACAGAAAATCTGTTTCCCTGCAGGCGGTAAGGGAAGTGAAAGGTATGAAAATTAAGTGGAACTTGACCTCTTCATTTGTCTGTGAAGCTCTTGGTCCAAATAATAGTCTTTGCTCGATACATTTTTTAAGAAACTTTGCTGCTTTCAAATCTGCAATAGGCCCAGTTGTTGCTCTATTATAAGCCTCATCCCCTGGGGCGAGAAAAAAAAAAGCTTTCTGAATCAATCCAACCCCACTGTAATTCATTTCACCCAGGCTCTGGCTGCTACTAGCGGGATTCCTGGAAGGCCGTCCAGACAGAGAGAACATTATTTAATCCAGCCTCGGTGGCTGGTGCGATAAGCCCTCAGACACACCCAGATTTTCACAAGGGGAAATATTCTGCCGGGACCCACAATTATCCAAGTCATAATGACTGGAGATGTTATCAAAGAGAGACTTGGGCCTTAATTGCTCACTGATGTTTGGCTGCATTCGGCTACGTATATATATGAGAAGAACATGTCCTTGTTTCGGGAGAAAAGGGGCTTATCGGTAAAGCACTGCACATGTTTCTGTGACGAGGTATTTTCCTGTTATTCCTGGTTCATGGTGTAAGACGCATTGGACTACTGGCAATGTTGAGTCACATTTCCATGGAGCAGTAATTCAAAATGTCATCACTTGTATTTTTCGTGTATTCCGACAACAATACGCCAAGCAGTAATTATTCATTCGTTATTTACGTTGTCAGGAATGAAATATGTTTTTGATTTATTTATTCATTGCTGCTCTAGAATGTCTATCTCTCTTCTGTGTGATCGTAGTTTGGTCTGAGCACATCTATGTGCCCCAGTAGATATTCTAGGCACATTGATCTTTTTTTATCCTAATGCAAGCTCTTTAAAGAAATTGTTGAAAATTTAGGGAAATCTGCTTATTTGCTTGGTATAAATCTTCTCTTTTAACTCTGCAAGAAAGAAGTGAGAAATGTCTTCACTATTCCTTTCAAACAACTTCAGGAGTTTTCCAGTGATGCGAAGTTGATGTGCAAGCTTCGCGATTATCTTGCTAATAAACAAGTTGCGAGAGTAGCCAGCGGAGGTTAAAACATTTACTCACTGAGATTAAGCATTCACGAAAAGCTGTAATTGTTGGGCGACTTTAATACGACGGAGGCTGGTGTTGAGTTATTTTTGAATTCACAACATACACAAACTTCACCACCGTGCCATTGCATGACCTTGTTGCTGTGAAGAACACACAACAACAGCGTAATGAAAATGCCCTCGGGGTTGGAGAATATGTTTATTGGTGCATGCTGAGTGGTTCAAACCTCAGGGTTTTATTGAAAGAAATACACAGAGACCTCAGCGGCGAATGGTGAGTGGATGAGGGCGTTCTGCATGAAGCCTGAGGAATGAGACGTGTGACCACAGTGGGGTTTGACCACTGGTGGTACAGATGGTTTGGTGCACTGACTGGGTGCAGGATTGATTCTTTCTCAGCCCGCAGAGACTTCTTTCACCTCCTAAAATACACCAAGGCTGTTAAAACAGACCAAATTTTGAATTCAACTTTTTCCTTCGTTGCCGGTGGGCCGTCACAGCCAGATCAAACATGGGGAAAAAATCTCTGTCCTCTCAAAGTAAGAAAGAAATTGACTTAAAATATCCAATTAGTAATTTAATTTCTTGTAAAATATCAGATATAAAAGTCAAATCAAAGCCAAAATCAAATTCTATAGCGAACAAGTCATACTTGGAACGTTAAAGTTAATGTCTTGGACGTCACAGAGATTCATAACACTTTTGGGCTTTGGATAGCAAAACATGAACAAGAGTCAAGTGGGTATGTCTTTGCTAATGTTCTTGAATAACACCTCCTGGGACTAGTTTCAACAGTCTGCACTCTCCTTCCTTGTCTGTAGGCTTTAGTCTGGGAAATGTGGATCACCATCTGTTGTTGAGTTTTATGCCGAAAAAACGTCTCTCTTTTGACGCATTTAAAATCCAGAGCATAACGATGTATATAATCCCCGTCCAGTGCACGGCGTTTCACAGTTTTAATAGTGAAACACGTCTGAAAAATTTCGTATTTTTGGAAAGTCTTTGGGCTGCATGGTTATTCTTAATCCCTTAACTGCTTTGCCACTTGATAGGGAACACTTAAAATGAATTGGGAGAGTGCCAATATGCTTTGCTGCATCCAAAAACGGTCCGTACCCCTCACACAGGGCTCTGTTTCGCTCACAGGCCTCTCTCTCTCTGACTAGCCAAGTGCAGTTTGCAAATACACTCGTAAATCTCCTCTTCCTTTGTTGCCAACAGTGTTTGCAGCGGTTGAGCAGCACAACATTTTCATTGTTTCAGCTGCTGTTTACATACTTCCTTTCTTTCAAGTTCTGCCGTTCCCACTAGTGAGACCGATGATCTTTATGTTCTAGCGCAAGCTTTGAAATGAACAATAGTCGTTAATGCTTTCTGTGAACGAGACCAATGTGTGTAAACTCTCATTTACTTTCCCATTTAACAAGTAGCCTTTTAAATTGCCCTAATTATGTGTGGTTCTTATGTAATAGGGGCTTTTGGCTGACGCTCCATGTTGGAAAGAGGTAAATGGAACCATTAAACATTTTGTTTAAATAAAGAGAATAATGACTCGATTTTCCGCAGCAGGATAGAGCGACTCTTGTGTCGATCGGTTCAAAAACCTGCTGATGGTTCGCCACTTGTCACTCTGAAGGTCACGTTCAGTCCAACACAGAGAGGAGTGAGACGGGACAAAGTGACAATGCTGGGAGCTATCGGGTTGTGCCGTGTGACCCAGACTGGGACGCTCATGCCAGACACCTCTGCCTGCTGTCAGGCTGTCTTGTTTAGACAGTCTGTTCATAGCCAAATGGCTACATCCAACAACCAGACGAGCTCCTCATATCGAGCCTATTTTCTGCATTAGCTGCCGTAAGCCAGCAATCCGGGCCATTAGATGCGGGTTCGGACTTTGGTATTCTCAAACAAATCAAAATGAAAAACGAGCTTTGCCAAGGTAGACTTGTGCTGAGCTTCGAGTGCTGAGAGGCCCGGTGAAAAACCATTTAATTTCACAATCCTTTCCAACCTACTTGGCATCCTAAGCCCAGAAGAACCAGGCTCTCTGTCTGCAATGCATTAACTGACAAATCCGCTTTAATTCTTGTGGAGATTTATAGAGAGAGAGAAGGTAATGAAAGCACCTCGGAGACTGAGCTGTTGGTGAATGAATCAGCTGTGGGCCATACGTTACTACGTAGCGCTTCATATAAACACTGTTCTGGGTTACGGAGATGGTTGGAGATGTAAACAATTCCTGAGGATCTGGGCCACTGGGCGTGTGTGTGAATCTTTTAGGTGAACAGGATCATCAGATAAATCCACAATTTCTTTGTCTATATAAGAAAGAAGACAGTCACCACGGGGATGATGGGAAGTGGTGTTTTCATAGCCCCAGTGGCAGTGTAGTTCAGCATCAGCAGAAGCCCAGAGATCAGAGGGTTTGTAGCCTTTTTGACTGTCCTCCAGCTCTTGGTCCTGGCTTGACTGTTTGTGCTCCTCTCCAGGAGGACGGCTGGGACCGCCACGATGCTGCCTGTCATGCCTTCATGAGCGTGAATATTCATGTCGTATTGCCGCGATGACTTCAAACATTCGTAGCAACTGAGTGCCAAATAATACTTTTGCGAAACACATTGGACGCTTTACAGTGTGGACTCTTGGCCCTTGCTGTGATTTGTAATTTACTCAAATGTGATGAGGTTTGGTTCTAACTGCTTTCCGTACGTGAGTGATGATGAGTGGAGGTGGACAGCGCCAATGGTTTTATGGTTATAGTTGGAGGCCTCCACTGCTATCAGACACAAACGCTTTGATCGAGTGTTTGGACTGAGACTAATCGGTGTAAAAGAACTGATTGCTTCTCTTTGAATGTAATCATTGAGCACATGTTCTGAACATGAAATAATACATGTCGTGTACTAGACCCAGTTAAGCATCACATCGTATGCAAGTGAATCTCCCTAATGTAATCAAAGTCTCTAAATGTCTTGGCCTCATGATTGCAACATGTGTTCATAATGATTTTTATTTGGCCATTTCTAATTTAAGTAATTGTTCAACATTTTGGACATTTCGAGAGATAGATCTGAAATTTCATAAATTCAATATATTTCTCCAATAATTTATTTTATTTGCCTCAATTCTGTCTTTGCACCATATGCTCATTCAGCAGATCTCTTATCATCGCCGTCAATGACTTAATTCAAACTATATGGCCATCATTTGATACCCAAAACACTTTCCCCATCCGATGTTGAAACCACGTTCCATGTAAGTCTTGGCAGAGGTCTTCAAAATTGCTTTCAAGTCGCCCAGAACAAGGTGGGGGAATGGTTGCTGCTTGGATCGCGGAGGCCTTGAAGTTCCTAATGATCACATCAAAGGTGCAGAGTGAGTGGCTTGCCCTCACCGCCCCCTGATCTGCAGGCAGGGAGAGCAGCGGTGAGCTCATGATGAGGAGGAAGTCACTTTGCCATTGACAGTGAGAGAGGCAGAAAGAGCAACATCTGGCTAGGGCTATAGGAAGTGAAGCAGGATATGCTTGCCGGCCAGGTGTGGCTGTTAGTGATGGAAAAACCCGATCATCTGGAGTGGACGGTGTAGCTGGGGTTAGCCACCTCCTGTAAGTCCTTACCACCTTCACACCAGCACCTCTTGTTTCCCTGTGTCACATCCTGTCCCCGGGACCCGCCCTGGAGATTCAGGATCTGGGTCAGCAGATGTCAGCTATAGTTGCTGCCTGTTTTCTTTTGAAAAGATGACGTGAGAGACTACTATCAAATGTTTGTCTCTCCTTTTTCCCCTTTTCATGTGGACTATGGTTTGTGAGTAAAGGGACATGCATAGGCCTGTGCTATATCCGGCACAGCTGGGAGAGGGTGTGTGTGTGTGTGTGTGTGTGTGTGTGTGTGTGTACACGTATTCATTTTTGTGCAGCGTGCACACGTGTGTTTATTTGCCCGATTATCGTTGTGCGTCTGCTCGACAGAGCTGATTTAGTGTGCAAATACGTGGTGTGTGGCTAAAAACTACATGTAATACATGTTAATGCATGGTTTATATCCTCATTTGAGGATTTGATTACAGCCTCAACCTTACAGGGCCACAGGTGTGCTTTGTAGAACTGTTCCTCTGATCTCCCCGACACGGTTCATCTTTGTCTTGCTCTGCTGACTGTCTGTCTGGGCAGATCAGTGGGATCCAGATGTCTTCTGCAGGGTTGAATCCCAGCACTCCCCAAGCTTTCTTACGCCCCCGGAGCCAAGGTAGGCCCGTCTGCCTGTCTGTCTGAGAGGCACGCGCCTCCCCCAGGTCGCTCACATGAGCTCAGCTTCCAGGACGTGCAACACAGGCTAGGTTAATTGACCCAAATCAATTAACCTAGGCCTGGAAAAGCTTTGTTTTTTTCGACCCTAGTTTTAATACTTCCTCCAGCCCGGTGCAACACTCAGGATGTTATTCCCTGGTCGGGCCACAGTCAGACAGAACAGGGAGTTCATAATCTAGTCAAGCAGACACAGTGGGTGATGGACAGGTTTTGTAGTTTAATCACACATAGACACACAAACAAACTGCAACCTGTGAGTCGTATTCCCTTTGGTTGCCTGAGCCTTTATTTGTTAATCAGTGATGAAAAATCTTCTCTTGCAAAATGTCTTCAACGTTAAACAGAATATTTTCATTAATTAGGGAGGGTGACGGCTCTGTGACTTAACAGCCGATGTTAGTTGAGAAACCCTGTGTGCTTAAAAAATGATACGGTATTATTAATATGACTAAAACAAAATGACTTCCAAATCATTGTCTCATCTATAAAATCAATTAGGCAAAGCTTTGACCTAAGACAGCAGGAATATTATTTTCTACTGGACACACTTAAATGGATTTCACAGTGATGCACCTACGTTGCTGATGGGTGTTTCTTAGCGAGTGTATGTATATGTGTGGGATATTAGCGTCATATGTTTATGGTCTTGTGATGATGTGAATGACAGGACCCAAGTGAGACGGGGACCCCCTGACTCCTCCCCTCAGCAGACTGGAACCTCCCGCACTGTGAAACGTTATCCATCATCCTCCGGGCCTATAACGTCCAACGCTCTACCTAATGGCAACGGCCGCGCTAACGGCCACGGCAGTGAACGCAGGAGCTGGCAAGGACACAGAAATGGGCATCGCAACACTCACAGGCCTAGCAGCGACAGCCAGCTGCCCAGGCAGTTCAACAATGCATTATCCCCAGCAGGTAAGAAGAACAAAAACATGTCTATTACACTGTGAAATGAACATCACAAAACTTGTATTTGCCCTCACTTTACATGCATACTTAACTTTTCTGATCTCCCTACCCATGTCAAAGCAAACACGATCATTCTGGCTCCATTAACAGAGGCTAGCTTACACACGTACACATGTATGGTGTCATCGTTGAATGGAACATTACCCACAAGAAAGGAAATTGGCAGTGCCCCAGGCTGCACTTCCCACCCCACCCCCCTTCTGTGGTCTGCATCACGCCAGACAGACAGACGTTTGATAGAAAAGCTGCATACAGTGTGTGAGCATGTGTGTGTGAGTGTGTGTGTGTGTGTGTGTGTGTGGATGCTTTGATATGTTTGGGAATCTGCCCTGTCACCTCTCTGACATGACAAGCGCTGAACCCTGGCGCCTCTACCCACAACAAAAATAAATGTGATCCTGTCTCTCCTAATTCTTTATTCTCCCTTCACTACTTCATCTTGCTCCGAGCCGACATCCAGCATGCAGCATCCAACAGCTGTCTGCTGTTCAAGCTTGTTTTTAGCCGTGTACCACAGCAACGGCTGTTGAACGGCTTCCCAACATTGCACAATGTTAACTTGCACTCAAGCTCTCTTTGTCTCCTTCATACATACACACATCCAAAACACCTTCCCCTAAAGATAAAGGGCTTTGGAGGTTGGCCCGATACTTAATAGTATTCTTTCCCCTCATTTGCTGGCCTGTGGCACGTCGCTCATTCAGCTGCCCAGCCGTCAGCACACACCCTCGCACACTTATAAACCTCCCTTTCGCCCAGACTGGGAGTGTGTCACAGTGAGGCTGAAGGAGGAAGGATGCAGCTCGTCTCCAGCCTGTCTCTGCCGCTGCTCTTCCTCACCCAGGTGTGTGTGTGTCTTCCAGGGGCCAACCTCACCTCCAACTTGGACCGCATTAAGATCGTCTTCACGCCCATGCTGTGCCGCCGGGTGTGCAGCGGTGGGCACTGCTACAACAGCTGTGAGAAGGGGGACGTCACCACGGTCTACAGCGAGAACTCGCAGCAGCAGCAGCAGCAGCAGCCGCCAAAGAACCAGGGCTTCCGACTCTGTGAGTGTCAACTCTTGGGCCTCTGATTGCCATTAACCCCTATCTTTCTTGTCTGCTTGTCATCCATCGTCTTCTCTTCTCCCCTCTGTCACTGCCTCACTTGCTCGCTTTTTGATTCTCACACACTTCCCTTGTGTCTCCATCCGACTGTCTCGTTCTTTTTTTTTATGGGGTGAGCTTGACAAAAATGGGTTCCCAGTGGCATGCTGTCTGTTCTGAATACCGACCTCAAAGTGGAGGCAGAGTGGTGGAGATTAAAGCTGAGAGCTGCGTTACAAACTCTCACTGTCAAAGAGAAAGAGAGGGGAAAGTGGGAGAGATGGGGGTAGACCAGATTAAAAGCGAGCCCCGTAATAGGGGGCTAATCTCCCCCTCGCACACACACACACACACACACACACACACACACACACACACACACACACGTGGAGCTGGTGGTCCCACGCTCCCAACACTTAGCCCCATCTCTTTGCGGTTTACACCTCGCGGTTGGCCCTGTCGTTAACCATTTTACGTGCTCCCTGGGAGAGCAGGAGCGAATGAAAGAGGAGAAAGAGAGGCAGAAAGAGAGAAAGAGTAGCCGCATGAACAGGATTTTATAGGGATTACATTAAACCTTCCATTTATCCGGGGGGGCTTTGCTCCAAATTCACACAGGAGTGTCCATGGGAAGGGAAGGGTCGGTCAATGCCAATGGTAGGGTCGTACCCCGGCATGTTTCTTAGTTTTCTCATCAGTTTTAAGGGTCTAGCTAAGGCTCAAAATGATGACTACTTGTGAATTAGAGGGTGCACATACCGCACACATACAAGTCCTCTCATTCCCCTTAAATGCAAACTCAAACAGACAGACAAACATGCAACCAACCTGCACTTAAGTGCACTAGACCTAGCTGACTTTTGGATTTATAAACAGGTTGATATTGCAGATTTATGTGCCCATTAATGGGGTTTTAGAACATGGAGTAGATATTCCAAACACTTCAGCGTCCTGGCAGAGGCCTCCCCCCACGATTACATTCCTGGCACCTCCACGTCTTCCTGAGCAGCGGGTTTGTTTTAATGCCCCAATTTCACTCTCTAGAAATCTCCCTTCATTATGCAAACGCGTGCGTTAAAGAGTGCATTAAAAAGAGATTGCTTTCCATTAAGGCTAGCATCCTGTTATTGCTCGGGCGTGCGTATTCGTCGAGGAATGTCAAGTGGACAGCAAACAGTTGTCTCATGCTGTTGTTATGTTCGCTACGCGATGCAGTAAAATCTGTCTGGATAATTACAACAGGCTCCCTTGATACGCACCCCGTGTACAACGCTTACTTTAAAGCCTGATATTAGATTTGGTAGAAGTCTGTTTATTGAGTGAGAAGTGTGTGTGTGTCTTTTTGCTTGTTAGAGGTTGTTAAATGGACAGACACATAGGCAGACAGGGAGCCCGGTATGCAGAGTCGACAGTAGTCTAAGAATAGTTCCTGCCCCATGCCGGTGTGGGACTGGCCTCATAGACCAGTCGAGGCCTGCATCCCACATTGAGAGGATTTAATAGCCTGCTTGAACTGATCATTTAGCCAGCATGTCTAATCACTGGAGGACTTCCTGTGTGTTTGGACACCAACTCCAGACCTCTCTTTCTGTCTGTTTTTTAATGTTTTTTTTCTCACATTGCTTCTTCCTTATTCTCTCTCTCTCTCTCTCTCTCTCTCTCTCTCTCTCTCTCTCTCGCTCTCTCTCTGTCTCCATCTTCTCTGTTTTCAATCTGTTCCATCTTCCCTCCTTCAGTCTCATTCTTGTTGATGCTATGAGCCAGGGAGCTCTCTCCGTTCCCTATTTACACTCTGTTAAAGTGTTACTGTCTGTCTCAGTGAGACAGAGAGGATGCAGTTCACTGCGTGTATCCATCAGCAGCGCCGTCTTTCATCTCATATGGGTGGGCCGTCCGTATGTCCAGCTGCCTTGCAAAGTAGTCCTGTTTGTGGTGCTGCTGAGCCAGAAAGGTGCAGTGCTTCACTTTTTTCATCCTTCATCCGACCATCCAAGATTTTCCTTTTTCTTATTTGTCTCGGTTGGATATATTTTTTTCCTCCTTTTGATAGTCTTTGATGTTTTGAGTTAGGGGAGGTCGGATCAGAGCGAATCTGTAGAAGGGAGCAGGCTGGGCTGGCACACGTCCTGTATGCCAAAAGATAAGGCCAGTGAAAGCAGTGCTGTCAAACACCATCTGGCCAGTGCTGTACTTTTCTCTCTTTCTCTCCCCATGGTAAATTGCAAAACTATAAATCGAACTGTAGACTGAGCATGTTTTGGATTCAATTTACTTATATTTCTAAGAGCCAGTTGCCCTTCTTGGAAATTTTGTCCAAGATATGATAGTTTGGGAAATTCATGTTGTTTTCCTGCTGCCGGCCAAGCAAGTTTTTCATACAGATTATTACAGGATGAGTCATCACTCATCACCATGCACAGGAGTTACTGATGCGAGGCAAAACATGCCAATGAAGGAGGTGCAGCAGGAGGCACTCAGGACGAAGTTGAAAACAACATTAAAATGTGCAGACAAAGCCTGTCCACATGAAGCCTCAGCACATGCCCTTCCTATTAGAAATACCCTTTCTGTTTCCTATTACTAGATCCTTGTGCACGAGGATCCATAAATCTGTGTAATTAAATGTGGCGTGTTGTGTATGCTAACGAATCTTTCACTTAATCTTTTTCTCTTTACCTCTGAATCACCCGCCCCTGTGTTTGTCTCTCCGTCCTCTCTGCAGTCTTCTGTCAGATACCCTGTCTTAATGGAGGCCGATGCATCGGCAGGAACCTGTGCTGGTGTCCATCAAACTCAACAGGGAAGTTCTGTCACCTGCCAGCCCCACCTCCTGCCAGACCCACCCCTCACAGCCACAAGGATGCCAGCCACCAGGGACCAAAAGCTCCCCTCCACTCCATGTACACTCTACCACTGTCCAATCAGCAAGGTAATCCCCCACCGCTGTGGCCAATGGGAGGACAGCCATTGGCCTCCCACTGGCTTCTTTTAAGGCTTCTTTTTTAAATGCTGGTGTGATAGGGTCTTTTATCTGTTTTCATTTTATTTATTTTTTAATGCATAAAGACTACTATTTTTAACACTCTGCCATTGCACGCCAGCAGTGGAGGTCAGACTCTATTTTGAGCAGAATAAGTAATGGATGACTTAGTGGAAGCCGCAACATTGTCCATACAATGCTGCTTTTATCAAACAGATGTGATTATTAGAAACAGAGCAAGGCCACATCATGAAGTGATGAGACTGAAATCAGATTAACTCACGTTCCTCTTCTCCTGATTTCCAATTTCCTCATTGCGTCTCACTCAGCATCTCGCTTTAACAGTAACTAGCAGAGGCTTTAGTTTAGATTGTTTTAAATTCCCCTCAGAAATCTTCTGTCTTCCCTTTTGAATTGAAATGAATCGTGATAATTGAATGACATGAGTCCAATGTCTGGATTGTCATGTCACAACAAAGAAATGATCCTTCATGTCCGTATGCTTTATATAACCACTCAGTTTCACGTACAGGGCTCTTGATAACGTCTCCGTCTTCTCCTCGGTCTGTCCTTGTCATCTGTCTGTGTGACTATATGATTCATGAGTGTGGCTCAGGATTCTGGGAAAAAACTGGCACTCCCTGAAGATAGATTCTTCCCTTCTGAGAGGAGGACAAAAGAGCTCATTCTCCACATGTCAACATCTTCTCTGTTCCTCAACAAATCTGTTTTTGGTCTTTAAGATGATTTGATTTGAACCAAAGACTTAAAAAGTCTTTGTGTTGTTGTTGTTGTTTGGTTGTATCTTAATACTGTCTTCATTGCCGGGAATTCCCCATGTGGAGCAAGCTAAGTGTGGGTTGAACAACTCTGTGCAGGATGTTAGCCGATAGATCGCAGACCGCAGCGTGTATATACAGCTTTTATCCCTTGGCTGAGGATGCTTCCACTTACATTATCCAAAAATTGTAACTATAAACGAGGGATACTCAACTTGCTTTGGCTGGGGGCCACTTTTGCAAAATGCCAGGAGGCCAGGGGCCAGTTAAAAAACATACATTCAGTACTTAGCCCCTACCTCTGTGGCGAGGCCGTAAATTGAGTGTCACTGCTATAAATGATCCTCTACATTGTATAAACTGTGGGTCTCTTCTTCTCCAGTGTCTCTCCACCCATCCTTGGTGAACGTCCACATTCAGCACCCTCCAGATGCTGAAGTCCAGATCCACCAAGTAGCTCGGGTCCAGCCAGGACAGAGACCGGCCACCGCAGATGGGGCTCACTCTGTCCAGCAGCGCTCTCAGCCTGGGAACGGACATGAACCCACCAACGACCATAGCAGCAGGCAACCACACACCAGTGGGAACGCGAATAACCATGCCAGAACGCACACCCATCAGAACGGACAAGTTGGGAGATGCTTTCAAGAGACAGTTGATGGACAGGTATTGTGTTAAGTCATTAAAACACCCTATGCACACTGTCATCACTCGCTGACTTAAGCCACCTGGTGTGTCCTAGCCCAACGTAGGTTTTGACAACAGCGACTGAAATTGTTGTTTTACCACAGTCACGCTCCCATCCCGTCACTTTCTCTGATTGCTGCTGTCTCAAACAGGAAGTGGGCCTGTAGCTATGATTTAAGTCATGTCCAGGATTTATGAGCTCCGACCACACATGTCATCTCATGTTCCACCGGTTCCCCAACAAAGGCATGTTATGAGTTAGGATGTGTTCGGAGGACAAAGGTTGAGCTTAGATATTTCAGCCCATGTGGTCCTCTTTGTGCCTCAAATCGTGTCGATGTGGGCCACAGCACATGGCCTTCAGTCATGGTGTGTATGGTACCATGCATACAGTATGACATGCACCACAGATTTACTAGAGGTTGCATGGTCGGGATAATGTACGAATGTCACAACAGACATTCGTCAAAGGGAAGAGGAAGTTAGGAAAGGGAAGTACTTAAGTGGCAGTGCGTGAGTTTGGCTAATCTGAGGCTTAATACAGCATATGTTTGCTTGGCTGTAATGTTTGACTCATAGTCTTTTGCTTTGCAGTTGAAACAACACAAGGATCTGCAGTGCAAGAGTTGTTTTTGCCAGCATTATTCCTTGAACAAGTTTGTTTGTGCTGATCTGCAGCTCCCATTTTCTCTACTCTGGTTTCATAGAGAGCTTTGAAATGAAAGCTTAGTCAAAATTATTTTTCAGAACCTCAATAGAAGTGCCTCAGAGATGGAGCTTTAGCCGGTAGTTTCCCCTCTTCTCCTGCCAGTATGCCAGTTTGATTTTCCCCAAAAGAATGTCCTCTTTAGTCTCATGAACCTCAATTGGCAAAATAAAATCAATAAGGTCTGATGGAATCTCTCTTCACAATTAGCCAAGTGCCTAAAAAGGCTTGCCGGGAGGTTCATAGTTGTTCTGCAACTAACTAGTCTCAGATGTGTCCAGTTCACTCTGTCCTCGCAGATAGGTACACATGCGCACTCTGAGGAGAACACACTGACATCAAGCCTGCACCTGCCAACACTCGTAAATATTTGAACACAAACAAGCATGCGTGCACAAATATGTACACTCATAATCAGAACTTATTTCTTAGATTTAACGCAGATGTGTGTTGTTGTAGTGTGGCAAGCCTCTGCCAGGCCTAACCAAACAGGATGATTGCTGTGGAAGCGTGGGAGACTCCTGGGGTCTAAACAATTGCCAAAAGTGTCCAACCAAACCAGGTAAGCCCTCCTGACTGAAGCCATCCGATCTGAGCGATTTTGTTTTTCCGCTCTGTTCCATTTCATACTTAAATCGAATCTATTTCTAATCTGGTCTAATTCTGTTTGTATGTTTTCTGTTGTGCCTTTGGTATGTTGATCTCTTGGTATTCTTGTGCTGTTTATTCACATTGGTTCAGAACAACAAGACGCAGCTGGGCTCTATACTTCCACAGCGCTGCATATCAAGGTGTTTAGTCAGTGACCCCAGTTATGTTCCTCAGCAGCAGTTGTTTATGCCTGGTGCCTGATTTTCACAGCATTTATCACAGGCCTAAACAGAACTGATGACTAATGAGGATTAGCACATAGCAGCCTTCATTAGAATGCTAAACTCCTGTGTGACTCGGCCATGCACTCCGATTGTGAGCTGTTTTTCGCTTTTATAAAACCAAAACCCGGGAAGTGAATGGAAACACATTTAGCATAACGATGAGAGGCTGGCAGGAGTGCCACCCACCCTGTGGGCGGATTGAGCCAACGTGGCCTTGAAAGAGGAAATGAACACCCGCAGTTCAGCGGCTTCCCGACCAGAGCTGCGGTAGGTTTGAGAAACAGCAGCTGGGTGGTTGCACGCCGTCACCGCCAGGCAGGGTGGGTGGTGACACCCTTCACTGTAGACGGAGACTCTCACTCAGCCTGACAGCTCTGCGTGTTGCATGCAGGCCAGGACTTTTGCAGACTATTGAGGACCTCCTGGGAAGCCGCTTTGGTGGCATGTTGGGGACATTTCATACGTTACACACAATCATATTACAGCTGTCAAATTCACCATACCCTGTTTAATGTCTGACTGGACCTTAATCAGAAGCAGACGTCGTCCCTCTCTATCTCCTCCATCTATCATAGATGCCGATCCATTCTTGTCTCTCTCACTCTCTATCTCCCTCGGCATGCCAGATTCCTCAGTCCCCGGCATGATCTCTTTTGGCTCCCAGATGTTTCCCCCTGCTCCCTCCTTTGAAGTTTTTGTGGAGTGAATACCCCGTTCGCTCATTTTTGTGGTTGCTTTCGGGGGGCAGCGTACTGTAAGCCCGGGGTCCCAGGTCACACGCAGGCAGGGAAGAAAGGATAGAGAGAAAGAAGTCAAAATGAAGTCATGTATGTCCCAGAAGTATTGGAAGGATCTTTAATAAGTGAAATGCTTTGAATTCCTCTGAGTGTTATTGCTCTCAGTATAGACACATGTTTCAGCTGCATTCCTCCCTCACTGGCCGAGATGTATGCTTTCTTACGTTTGACAGGAATGATATATAACCTGGAGACAACAGTCCCTGAGAAACGAGGCTGTCCATTTTATTTCATAGTGAATGGTGCAGTTGTCGGCTCGCGGTGTGGCGAAAAGTGATATAGCTTTTTAAGAGTGTCCTGTGTCTCTTGTTAAGTATGTGACGATGTCATGAAAGCACAGTTTGTATTTAGGGGTGTAAGGCTAAGGGTCAGTTTATAGCAGGTTAAAACATGCACTGTTGACTGACAGGAAGCAATTTTACTTTATTTTCCTTATTACATTTTATAGATGATGCCAACATGACCACACTATGTTCACTTCTGTTTAAGTAAGTCTTTGCTTCCTGGATTTACTTCAGATATCTCTATTATATACTATATTACTCAATAAAGTGAAGGATACAGTACCGTATAGTATAATCAGCACAAGGCTGTACACAAATATAGACTCAAAATGTATTGCTGTCTGGTTGGGTCTCTTTGTGAAGTCTGTGAAAGTATAGCTGATGATATTATAGAGCTCATTATTGTTTACTACTATACACTAAGGACTTTATGTCACTGTTGTGGAAATAAGGGACGGTATTATGTGTGTTTGTAAGTGTTGTGCATGTGAAGGAGGGCTGACGTTATGGAGGCATGAATGCCACTGCGGGAGTTGAAGCCCTCAGGAGCCGGAGCCTTTAAAAGTCACATGCTGAGGATTCCTGGGTCATAATGAGATCCATATCAACCAGAGGAGGCTGGAGTCAACTCCATCCCTCTGGTTCTGATGATGAGGTGGCATACACTGCACTTTTGTTTGAATTTGCAACTGATTCAATCTAGGATTATCACTTCTGATAGAGAATCTGATCTAGAGTTGGTCAAAAAACTGTCCTCGAGTAAGGGAGCTAACCAGTGAGGTGTTGAGTCAAGTGAGAATGAGAATGAGGAGGAAGTTTGGATGCACTGGTCCCGAAATTTCGTTGAAAAGCAAAGAGGCAGCAGGATAGTGTTGTTTGTGTAACTCTGGGGATGATCTGAGGTCGCCCAACTGAAGGCCATTTGCTGTGGCCTGAGTCTGACCCACTGCACTGTTGGCATGACTCTCTATAATTGTGCCGGCAGCCCCTCCCTCGCTGTGAATTTCACGGCTAATGGAATTCCACAAGCCGTTTGTCTCCCCATCTGTCATTGCTGGGCAGCTTCTCCCTCTCTGTGACTCTCCCAGTCTGTGAGGCTGGGAGGCTTCCCAGGGAGCCAGATGAGACGTCCCCGGGGCCTAAAGTAACCACCACACCCACAGGAGCCTTGGCTTCCTCCAACTGTACGTACCTGGGTCATTGAGGTCGTCATGATGTCACTGTCACTGCCCCCCCCCCCTCCCCCCTCTTTCTCTCTGTAACGAGGACACTATTCTTCATGAGGTTTGGATCAATATAGTCAGATGAGGCAAAGAAGGAGGGGGCCCATGGAGCTCCACAGATCTTCCCACATGAACTCATACTCGCCTAAATCTCCCTTCTATTTCCCAGACATTAAGTCTGGCATCCATCAAGGGGGCCAAAGCCTGCGCTTAATACTTTTTGTTAGCGCTGATCAAACATGAATACTTGTTAATTACCAACGAAAACCAGAGATGCAGTGACTTTGCTTCAGAAATAGGCAGTTGCAGCACTGGAACAGCTCCGCAGCAGCTTCTCATGGTGATCGGATAGAGACGTCGCATGTCTTTGACAGCGTATGATTCATTGATGTTGACTTAGTGTTATCCCTTCACAACTAGAATGATGGAATCTATTAGCTGGGCAGCAGCGTGGCTAATCAGCGCTGAGCAGACCCATCCACTGCAAGACGTAAATCCCAGTTGGAGGCAGATGGATTTGAAATTTGTGTTGCCTTTCTTAATTGGATACAAGTGAAGTTAAGCATGTTTTTATTGGGAATGTACCATGGCAGGCCTTCTTTTGGAACCAGCCCAGGTGGTTACTGTACCACAATAAATTGCAGATTATAGAGGAATGTGGGTCTGTTTTAAATGTGTGTTTGATGCGGTTTCCATTGGCATCAGCATCTTGGAGAAGGGCGTGAGGCAAAATGTTCAAACTACAAACAGAGATGTAAACGCATACTTTCGTGAATAAGAACAATGAGAAGTATGTTTTAAATAAAGACTTAATGTTGCAGAAAAATCAAATAATCTCCCAATCATAGCCTTTTGGTTGCTGAGCATCTGTCGTGGGATAGTAATAGCAACGCAGCTAAGACTGTTAATGATTGAGCAAGTATCTTGTAGCTTGCACAGTGTTTCTGTGTCAATGCATCTGTGGGAGGATGTTCATATTAGTCCCATGTGTCCTAACTGATTAGCCTTTGCTTCACTGGCAGGGACACATTATTTACAGGGCATGTGATCTGGACCGTGATAGAACGGCAAACATGGCGCGTGCCAAGGAGACCTTCTGTTTTCAAAGCAAATGACTTCCCCTTAAGCTGTTTGCTCTAATCAAGCATTGGCTCAAAGGTCAAGAAGAGATGGCTTTGCCATCTGAGAGACTCAGAAGACTCAAAACTCTCCGCGGTGATTAAAGAGCTCTCTTTGCTCCTAGTTTTCTCGCGGCGGCACCAGTTTGTCCCGTGGCGGCGTGTCAGAAAGTAAATTGCTGGAAGGGATCCTGAGGAGGACTTGGCTTTGGTGTTGGTTGTTTTCCTATAGATTGGCCCCCAATAGAGTGGAAAGGAACACGGTTGGCATCGATCCCTCCTACCTCCATAATCCGTCTCCTACACGCTCTCAGGTTTTCCAGACAGCTAATAGAAGTAGCCCAACACTGAGATTGCCTCCCAGGCAGATCCCCGGGGAAACTGGTGAAGGGCTCTGAGCCCTGTGATTGATGGACCAGACCTTTCAGTCGTCTTAGAAGAACAGCCCCCGGGCCGGGTGGTCTACAGAGTGATTGTACCAAATTAGTAATTGAATATTTCTGTACAGCCGAGGAGCCCATCTGACCGTAAACTCTCTCCGTTCTCAGCCTCCTGCCTTTTTCTCTCTTTTACTTTCTCTCTCATTTTGCATAAGCTGTCCTTTCATTTGAATGTCCTCAGCAGGGCCCTGTGTGGAGCAAACTTTACTTTAAAAAGGGGATTAATGCAGATTGAATTCAGGACCGCACCGTCTATCAAGGAAGCTCCAAGGAATTTGAATTACACTTTCAGGTCAGGAAATTCAAGCAAATATTATTGAACAGTTGCCAGTGGAATGCGCGATACCATTGAGTGGAGACAGACAATAAATGAGTAAGGGGTGACAAAGTCTTTTGTTGAACAGGACTAAATGGATACACAACAATTGGAAGCTTCTGTCTGTTCCCTCAGTGGATACAGAGCAGTCTGGGTTTACAGTCTTTGTAACCAGGGGTGACACTAATGATGCGCAGCTTGAGCTCACTCTTGCAAGCCACTGCCTGTGTAACTCCATGTTTTCTCCACAAGTGACTGTAGAAACAAGCATGAGAACAGACACATGATTGAATCCTCTTAAAGATCTCGTAATTCTGAGCTTTTTGTACAATAACAACAATGACAGTGCCAAGTCGTCACCAAGTTCTGCTGATTATCATCTTTTCTTGAGGTGAGTGTTCAGGAGACATGGTTCTAAATTTGCTGGTACAATAATCTAAGATTCAGACACAAAGATTTATCAAAACTTGCTCTAAAATTATGTAATTGATAAATGAAATAGCCAAAACTCTCTGCATCTTATAATAAAGGCATCCTGCAAAGGGAAACCAGTATGTGCTGTACGTGTAGAGGGCTGTTGTCAATCTCTGTATGCTGAGTTTCAGCATCTGGTTTTTAAACTTGACTGCAAACAAATTGCCCCGAGGGAACAATAAAGATCTACTAAACTGAACTCTGATAACAAGCACTTTCAAGATCCAGGAGCCAAATGAGAAAAATGTTGAGCACAATCAACCAAATTAGATCCTGTTTGCAAATAAAGTTTTACGAACATGTCGAAATGTGTCCGGTAAATGTGGAAACATGCCAACTTTACACCATGTCACGTTTAATGTCTGTGCGGTACTTACATAATTAGGTCTCAAAGCTGCTGAAGACTTTTACAACGTCTCAATCTTTTCTCTCACGCCATTTTAAGGTTTTTGAAACGCGCTGTCTCTCAGATTCATGTTGTTACTGACTGCAGAGGTCCTCACCTCCCTGCTAATAAGCTTTATTGAGACACCCGGACCTCCCCTACTGGGCTTCCCTTGGCATGTGCGCCCTGCTGTCACTCAGGCCAGACTTTCCCTGATCCCGTCGCTGCAGGAGGGCGTGCACACCGCCCTACCACAACAGCTCATTACTCAGAAAACTCTGAAAGGGGGATTAGGAGGCTGCGGAGGAAGATGAGGAGGTGGGCAGACAGGAACAAGGGCGTCACTTTGACACAGTTCCCCCTTTTCCCGTTGCCCCCTTCATGCTGACCCACTTCTGCTTTGTCAACCCTCAGGTACATTGACCCTGCCTGGTCCAATGGGTCGCAGCAGGACAAAAACATGCCTCAGCTTCCAGGACTGTGTTCCCAAAGCCTCCATGTGGCACACATTCCAGTCACTCCTGGGAAAATGACACAAACTCATGACCGATTGCTGGGTTGTGTATCGTCGGTAGACGTTTACGGGATTGCTAAATTGGGATTCTGTACATATTGAAAGTTTCTGACCACTTGGTTTGGAATCTCAACCCATATGGTACCTAATTCTTTCCATTAATGATGAGCTTCTCAACACAGATTTGATCAATCAGATTCATTGTATGCATTTGCTTATGTCTGTTGGCGTAGGTGGCTGATTAGATCTTTGGTCTGGTTCTGCTTGTCCGCATTTAGGCGATCAGTCATTTACATCAGAGCTCCCTTTCAGTCACACATCGCAACACCTTGGTTTTGTGGAGCTTTGGTCACAGACAGAGCAACTTGTCTCTCTTTCCCAGCGCACTCTTTCAGGGGAAGAGATGTGTTTTCTTTGCTGGCAAGGCTGTGACTGTAGTTTACTGTAGTGCAACCTCTGTGTTCAACCCTTCGTCGCTGTGGCAGCACGTTCAAAACAGTGCGGTACTTTGGTACAAATCATGTTTTTTCCTGGCCATGGTTTGAACCCAAAGATTTTCATCACTGTCATTTATTCCTGTTTTCTGGGAGTGGGACATTTTGGATGCCATGATTTCTCCTTTCGTGTACTCTCATTGGATGTCGCAAGTAGAAATGGATGCAAAGTCGTATTTCACCATTATTTATCTCTTTCTTTTGAAATCTTGGAAGAAACAACATTTTTTTCCAGTGTGTTTATGTGCTGTAGAGAATCATGACTATCGGGATTAGGAAGCAACATCAACCACAGGTCGTCCGTCATCGCTTTAAGTTGGCTGATTCATGACTGTAATCTGAATGGGCTGTAACAGTGAGAAACAGTTCCGTCATGCTAATAAGCATGTCGTTATTCTTAAAGCTTTCCTCACCCAAACACACATTTTACCCTCCAAAATCAGAGGGTGGATCATCTCCTTTAAACATGATATGAAGCAAAAATCTTCATCTCAGTTTATGTCATGGAAAGATCTGCTACTAATAACCACCCTCTCTCTCTGCCTCTCTCTCTCTCTCTCTGTCTCTCTCTCTCTCTCTGCCTCTCTCTCTCTCTGCCTCTCTCTGTCTCTCTCTCTCTCTGTCTCTCTGTATCTCTCTCTCTCAGATACAGACGCACTCAAACACAAACAGACTTTTTTCTCGGCCACGTGATAGTCACATTGACCTCTCTGTACATTAATGCAGCACGCGGGTGCTTGACTGCGTGCCGAATGAGTAATGACATAATGTTTTCAGGCCTCTGTCACTATGGCCACGCTGGCTTATTTACTGCAGCACTTCTGTGAACACACCTGAAGCACACAGCATATGATTCCCATTGCTTTGGGGGAATTTAGAGTCATTAGTCTCTTGTTTAAGTGGATTCGCGCTGCGGTTGGCGATAAAGGTCACGTAGGCTTCCTCAACATATTTATGATGTAAGCACTTCCTTCACGTGTCCCTTGGGGTTGAGGACACGTGATTATAATTATAATATAATTTTAATTATAAATGACGTCGAGTGTTATCCTTACATTCTGCTGGATGGCAGTGCTGACTTATAAACGTGGTTGATGGGTATCCATTTACATACACTCAATCTGGAGTCCCACGGGGCCCAGCTGTGGGTCCCCTCATTTTTTCCTCTTGCCAAGATGCTCACATCTGTAAGTTATATGGTCCCCTCCTAAAGCCAGGCTCCTCTTCTGCCTGCGCGATGGATGCGATGCTTTGTGACAGAAAGGCTCGGCGCTCACAGATCTTTTTGCTCTTCTAAAGCTGTGCTTTCTCTTTCTGTTTGCAGCATATGCGGTGATTGCAAATGGACAAGTGGAGTGTCCCAAAGGTTTTAAAGGGATGAATCTCACACACTGTCAAGGTAAGCTTTAAAATATGTCGATGAATGTGTCGTAAGTTCAGTATGTTCTGAATGTTATCATATGATTTAGCCCGCTACAAATTTTAATAGGTAGCTTACCCATAACAAAAAACGTTGCTTATATTAAATATAATGGCATGGATCTCAAAAAAAAAAACGTACTGCCCATATGTTTCCATGCATACATGGATCCCTGTGGACCTCTATAAAAGTATTGCTTTCTGTACGTCTGGGCCCTGTGGGAACCCGGTCAAAACTACAATTAGCCTTGGTCCAGGGTCAGAGTTCAGCAGCCAGCAAGCACCTGCGGCTGCTGTTTTAATTGGTCTTTAGGGTGCTCGGTTGAGAATGGTACATCAGGCTGCGATTATGCTAAATGTGGCTCTCTGAGTATTTGGAAGCTTTAGTTGCAGACCTGTTCTCTATGACAGCAGAAGGAAACCTGTGTAACTGCTAGCTCACCCAGCCACCTCTATGTGAAACTGTTCCCGAGCGTACACTGTATTTTCCTCTACTGCAGCATCCCAGAGGTGTCGAGTTGACAGCTGGCTGGTAGATCCTGAAGCCACCCATAGTCTCTGTAGACAAGACAGTTCAGACTATTTATATTTCTTTCTGGTGTTTGTATACAGCACTGGAATTAGTTGACATGAGCAAATAAACCACGGCTGAAAGACACAGGAAAAATGCACCGCTTAATCTCCCAACACTGCAACTGACGCCGATACTTTCAATAACCAAATGCAGCTTCTCTGACGCTCGACCCGAGCTGTGGCAATGACTTGATTAAGGGTGTCATGATCCAAAGGACCATGCTTACTGAAGCGCAATGGAGTGCAACAACATAACGGTCCAGTGGATAGCTTTGACTACATCTATATCATGCCTCATCCACTGGTTCAGCAAGTTCATCATGTTTTCTGATACAGTGCGATGCTATTGATGTTATCAGGTAATGACTGAGCTGGGAAACATATTTTAATCATGTGGACAAGGACACACTTATTCTCCAATAGTGTGTCAACAAGCCAACACATGTGGAAATGTATCTTTCTATTATTCATGCTTGTCTTTTGTAATTGTTTCAAGATGTTCCTCCCTTTCTGTTGCTCATTTCTTGAGTTCCGAAAAAGCAAAGCTGACAGTTACCCACAATATTTACTGGAGCGCTTTAAAGTCTCTGTCCCGTTCAGCTGCTGCTTCATTCCCCCAAATTATTTCTAATTTCAGGTTTCGCAGCCACTGCCAAGGAGCAAAAATCCTTCTTTCATTATTATCAGGATGGCGTCCAGCATGCCAAACTGGGGCTCCCAGTCTGGGCTGTTTGTAGTGTATTTTATTGGAATAGAGCAGAGCTTGTCTCATATTCGGTAATTGGCATGATTTACTGCTTGCATTCCCCTGACCCTTCAGTGATGTCCACGCTACGATAAGATGCCCCATCAGAGCCGATTCCTTATCTTCAGAGGCCGCTTCTCAGAAACTAGGTCAGCTGAATTGGCTATTTGTAACTGTGCTTGTTAGATGAACGGCAGACATAGATGCCGTCTCTGTTGTGGGTGGTAAACCGGTGCTGGGAGCAGGTCACATTACTCATAGGCCACTTCAAAGAAGAGATGATGGAAGTCTTACGTAACTCTTCTGATATTTTGGACCAACTTACTAAGAGTGACTAAGAATTTTAAAACACTGACATTTGACATTTATCATATTGAAAACAGCAACAGGTTGAGGCCACGATATATTAGGTTATACAGCAGGAATGTTCTTGTGAGAATCTGCTTTTCTCAGTGATGGCTGCTTTGGCTGTATTTTGACATTGTGCATTCCCTCTATTCACAGTTTCTGAACGGATGACTTTCTGGCCCCATAAGTTATGTCTGGTTTGAGACTTCCAAAGTAGTCACAAGGTACTCCCTTTAGCCATAGCAGCCAATACATATTGAAGAGGGCGATGCTGCCAATTTCTTTTACGGTGTCTGCCGGTGTTTTGTGAGTATTGTTTTTAAGAGCGTCTAAGGCCAAGTAAGGTCGCAGCAGACTCGCTGACACTTAACGCAGTTTGGAAACTTCTCAGATGTAATGAAGTCATCCAAACGTATCATTAGACAATAAAAACAACCATGTCAACATTGTCAACTAGAGCAACCAAGCAGAGATTCAAAATAGATGTTGAGATTAGCGCTGATCATGACAGGTTGTCATGGAAGTCAGTTTCAATCCCAATCAACCCACCAGCAGACTGTAACAATAGCACTAATCTGGTACTCAACCGAACCATGGATTAAAGACCCCATGTGATTAAGGCTGAGCCCAACGCTGACCTGAACTCTGACCAGATAGCATGCTGCTTAAACTAAACCCAGCTCCCACAGTACCTGTACAGGAATATTGTTGTTCCTAGCTCTGTGGAGTGTGTATATCATCAGGCTGGCCATGACATCTGTGGTCTGCGTCATTGTCTTCACAGTACGGGCCTCATCATTTGCTCATCCAAACAGGTCGCTTTTGATAACAGAGACACAAGCTCGTTTACGTTGTCATAACATAGAGGCTGGAGGCTTTGGCATTATAAGGGCAGCCTCCGCTTTAGAACCAGCTCCTATTTAGAGAGACAGAAAAGTGAAAATAGAAATGGAAAAACAAAGCGCAACAGAGATAGAAAAGAAGAAAGAACAAACATTGAGGCATTCTCTGGATTTGCTTCAGTCCACGTCATTTATCAGCCTCAATCCCTTTATAAACTCACTTTTTCCAGCAGGAAGCGAAAACAAGAAAACAAGAGCAGATTAATTAGAATTGGGAAAATCTGTGGTGGCAGGCTGTCCGGTTCCAGTCGTCAAAGCAATGGGAAAAGACCTAATGATGTGCTCTTTGTTTAACACGGTAGAACAACAAACTTTGCCTGGTCCCAGTGTGCTCACAATCGCATGACTAAGCGCCTGAAATATGTCCCCCTATGCTCCTGGCACGTTAACTGGCTTGCTTGCCTCCATTTGGCGTAGTGACTCCTGCGCTGTTGGAGCAATAAGAAAACTCCACTGGACGCTGTATCGCTCCAGCACACGGTTCAGGAGTCAGAGAGGGAAAAATTGACGTAAGCGAGGGATGCTGTCACCTTATTGGACACTGCGAAGGAAAGATGCTGAGAAAGATAATAATCCAAAACATTCTTCCATTTCCTCCGTGTGATTGTCCAGATTTCAAAGTTTCAAGGTTTATAATGTCTTGCAGTGAGAAGAGTCCGTGATTGAGTGTATTCTGCCTTACAGAGGTCAAATTTATTATATCCTTCCCTCATGTCGTCACTCCTCCTTGCTTTCATACAATTGTGACACCTGAAAGTTACCATATGTCATCACCTCCCAGCAGCTGGCGGTTTTGAAATACACGATCTATTGCAATATTTTGTCACCTTTTGAGGTGTAAATGCTTTACATCGTCTCTAAAATCCTTACGTCATCTCTACTGGACTGCGAGCATGAAGGCTCTGCCTCTGTCTGCTCAATGAGCAATGCAGTACAACAAATCTGTTATATTATGGATTGTTTATTGCTTGTCAGAGGAAAAACACGACTTCATGATATTTCCATTATGAGAATGGACGAGGTACTCCATCACTGACGTACTCCATCTTTCACAGACATCAACGAGTGCCTGTTGCCAGGGCTCTGTAAGAACGCCGAATGTCTCAACTCCAAAGGAAGCTACAGGTGCACGTGTAAACCAGGCTTCTTGTTGGATGCTGACAGGAGCCATTGTGTCTGTGAGTATCACCATCACTTTGAGGCTGTGGTCATTGTCTCATGTATTGCATCGGAATAAGGAGGATCCATCGCTTCTCTCCCTAGCGGACAAGGCCGTGTCCGACCAGAGGGCATTCTGCTACCGATCGGTGTCGGCAGGCACATGCTCGCTGCCACTTGCTCAACACATCACCAAGCAGATCTGCTGCTGCAGCCGCGTGGGCAAAGCCTGGGGCCCTAGGTGTGATCGCTGTCCTTTGCATGGATCAGGTACAGCCTCCAGAAGTTACCCTGCTGCCGCATTTTTATGCCAAATTCTTCTATACACTACACGGTTTAAACACAGGACTTATTTCCTCGTCCATCCGCTTCCATTTCTGGTTTTACTGTTCTTGCAGGAAAACCTTTTTCCGGGTTCATCACTTTTGCAGATATAGAATGTCACAAGTGATCTTATGCAAGGGCTCGCAATAGCAGTGAAAGCCCAGTCCCCATTCTGCTCTTTGACAGGCTTGTACAGCAGTTCAAAATAACCAAATGTGCTTTGAGTGGAAAAGGAAAAACAGTTTTCATATTTTGGAGGCTGCATAATAGTCGGAGTCCGTCTTGTGTTATCACTCCAACCCTCAGAGAGAAACCCCGCTAATAGACCGGCAAAGCTTCACAGCAGAAATAAACAGCTTAGCCAAGTGAAACATGGGAAATAGTCATCTTTTTTCTTTCCATACCGATCTAATCTTCAAAGTCTCTGAGAGAAACAGGCTGGTTTTATGGAGTGTCTGTGCTGGCCAGTGATTCATAGGGATTGTCATAGATCAGATATCGCATACACAGACCTCCATGGTGCTGCTCAGCCAGGACTGACACAGAACACAGACACACAGCCTCCCAATATTTCGGACGCTGGTTTTGTATTGCCTAACAAGCTGTTAGAGCCATGTTCTGAACCAAGCAGCCAGGCCCATGACTTGTGACTTGGTAACAGGAGCCGGTTGACTATCATTCCATATTTACTGCAGTTCCTCTGATGTGGCCTCTGATCATATGTAGCCCCATTTGCCTCCACTTTAAATTCATCATTCAGTAGCCTATCGTATCAACATTTCCTGTATTTACAGCGACCACACATCTGTCATTGCTCATATCTCTATTCCAACCTCTTTTGGCGTAGAGTTGCTGGTTTCAGGTCAGGTAGGGGACACAGTGCTTCCCCCCCATTGCGGAGGTTTGCTGGGCTCCGACACAAAGAGGTGCAGTCCCCGTCCTTTTATGTAGCCAGCCAATCCATTAGCCTCTCACTCAGACACCTCTCCACCGAAGAGTTCAAAGGTCAGCCAGTATTACATGATCCTCTACTTCCCCCACTGGCATGACTGGGTCTCTTTGAATGTGCAGATATCCCCCAAACTTTACAAATCCCCTTGCTGGTAGCCCCTCTGTGACAGCTGTCACTGGCCTGCCAGCTAGCTAGTCCTTCGGCTAGAGCGAAACCCGACCCCCTCGCTCACAGCACAGCATGCTCAGCATAACAATATTACACGGATGGCTTACGGTATTGCTCTGAATATCAGACAGAAATATGAGCCACAATTACACTCTGGCCTATTGTCCGCTGCTATGTGTTTCCTACCCTGCAGACCATTTCAAGGAGATCTGCCCAGCTGGTCATGGATACACCTACTCGCGCTCTGATGTGCAGATTTCTGTGAGACAGCTGGAGGAAGAGGATCTGCAGAGCACAGGAGTGTCACGGGAGGAGCAAAGCCCCACTTTCCCTCAGCCTCCATCGTCCCAGCCCTGGCTGCCCCAGCCTAGCAGGCCACAGTACAACAACTACCCACAGACGCCACAAGTGCCCCAATACCCTGAGTACCCTGAGATACCACAAGCACCCCGGTACCCTCTGACTCCACAGCAGCCTCTCCATCCCTCTCACCCAGCCAGAGAGACACCTCTGCAGCCGGAAGGTGAGAATAAAATGTTCGGTACATTAAATCTCTGCCAAACTGACTTTAAGGTCGATAAATTATATTGTGCGCTTAAGGCCTTGGAGTTATCCAAACATGGTATTCACTTCTACCACAACACGTGGCAAATACAATGCTGGGAAGCTGAATAAAACACAATCGGCTTGTGAATGGATCAGCTTTTTTTTGTGAGGGTTCAAACATCAACAGGATGTTTTTATCTCCATATATAAATAAATGCTTGATTCACCATTGAACCTTTCTGGAGTAGTACTTAAGTCCCCCATCCATCAAAGTGAAACCCATTTGAGCATCACGGCAATGCACACAAGTAATCCCCATTGGCCATACATCTAAATCCTCAGGATTTCCTGTAAATGTATCTTCCTGATTTAATGCTCTTGAAATATTTTATTGGCAAAGCTACGACATTTTGATTAATGTGAGGAGACAATTCTGTAAATATTTAGGGATGTTTGTCTTTATTATCAGAGATATCTTTTTCCTTGTCTCTCATGGCTGGTAGTCTGCGGTACTTTTGTGACACTACTTTCTCTGTCTGGCTGAGGATAAATGTGCCAAAAGCTTTGTTTGTTAGAAATAAAGACCTCCAAAGCTGCGAATGAAGTGTCTAAAGAGAACACTGTTGTGTATGTCTCGTGTAGCCATAATCATACTCTTTAATGCGAACAGAATGTCAACTTTTTGCTACTGATAAACTTTTCCTCTTCTTTCTCGTGGCAGATGTGGAAATTCTGAGCCCGGTAAGTTCTTCCTCCCTGTCAACCTCTTGGCACATATTTTTGAAATGTTTATCTTCGAACGATATGCTCTAGCTATCTCAGCTGGAGGGTTTATCATGATTATATAACTTATTCAGACCATATTTTGGTAGATACACACCTAATTAACACAGAATACGCCGATAAAAGCTGTATGAACATAAATATGGTGATGAAATGTAACCATACGATCTTTGACATGTAATATTTGCTTGTTTTCTAGCCAGCTGTTGTGACTGACTCACCACTAAAATATCCAGGTATTTGTCTCTTGGCTTTAATCATACAGATCATAAAACACTACCTGTTCACTGCTAACAGGTGCCGCAGTGCTGTTGTTTAATGCCGCTTGTGGTTTGATTTAGCATCTCGAAGCTCAAAGGTCTAATTTTCAGTCAGGCACAGACATGTGATGTGTTTTCTATAAATTGCTGAATTCTGGACCGCCCTCACGCCAGCAAAAACATTGACATTAAAGTCTGAATTTTGACTACATTCAATGAGTATACTTGATTTATTTTGGTCCTTGTCCTGTACTGTTTTTAGCCTGGAGGAGAGCATAGATCATTTTTTCATAGCTGCCCAGTGAGTGACAGCCGAGGCAGTAGTGGTTGGGAAAAACCAGGCAGTGTCTCGTTTAGCTTGTTGACAATGAGAATTTACTACGTGTCACGGTGTTAGCGGTTCACTGTGTTTGTACTGACCCGGTCTCGATCCGTCTTCACAGAGGCTTCTCCAGACTCCTCCATCATCAACCTGAGGCCAAATTCAGAGGACACAACCCACACAGACTCAACCACAGGTAAAAGATGCATTCAAATTCATGTATTGAAGACATGGGCTTTCTTGAAACACTGGATATAAAATCCCGAATGTCTAATTGACAGGAGGGTAGAATGACCATGAACTCCTCATTTGTTACGCTCTCAGTCAACTGCTGGCAGACAGCAGCATTTTTTCAGGCTTACCCAGAGTTAAATCAAGGAGAGCTTGTATTGTGCTTTTATTTGACCCTTTTTCTCAGAGCCAATTTGGCTCAAAGATGCCGTGCTGCACAGAGGGTGAGAGGGTGAGAGGGCGAGAGAACAAGAGTGTGCCTCTTGGAAGAGGGAAGCTGTCCTGAGCCGACACAGGCCAGATTTATGAGAACTAGAGGGGGAGCGGACGACAGGGTTAAAGTGTGTATTGGGGTGACAGAGAGAGTGAGAGGAAGAGCAGAATTTACAGTAATCCTTTCGAGAAAGACGTACTTTAGTGAGGTTTCCCTTCCTTAACAAAACACCGGGGCCCAGTTCGCTGTCTGTTTTACCACAGTCCATTTGGACAGAAAAAGACCCAAAAAAACACCGATGTCAGGCTCTATTGTGCATGACCTGCTTCTCGCCGATGCCTTTGTAAGAGCTCCGTGCCATCTGTCAGAACACTACAGTGCTGTAAAACCTGTCCTCTCATCCAAGACCTCACCTATAAAACAGCAAGACTGGCTCCCATGGAAAACAACATGTGTTAGTGGAATGCAGTTTTTTTACAGTGCCTGTAATGTTACATAAACCTAGGTCAAAACTATTATTGCTATACGTCTGAGTTATGAGCGTGCACATTTCTGTGTCTTTTTTGCAGGTATTGACAAGTGTGCCAACACCCCCGCCATATGTGGCCGTGGTAAATGTATTCCTGTGCAGACCGGCTACACCTGCCACTGCGAGCCAGGGTTCAAGCTCAGTGCACTGCAGACCAACTGCATCGGTAAGCAACGATGGGAGCCAGAGGGAGATAGGGGGAGATAGACAGGGGGTAAAAGTGGGACACTCAAAGGGAAGGAGGGGCACACAAACACGCACGCCGCTGACACCGGACGCCCCCAGCGGCTCTGTCTATCATCGTCTCTGCGCAAGCAGGTCCTCAACACCAAACATTACACGGCACAGAAGCCTTGAGAAATGAAGCGAGCCAAAATGAAAGAGTTCGCTTTGTTTATGTTGACCTTGTTCCGTGATGCCTGACAACAGCGTACAGGCCATCCAAAGACCTGCCACGGTGCTGTGATCCCTTACCTCACGGTGACGGCCTTGGCCCGCAGCCTCTGCACTACTCGGCTGGGCTCGGGTCCATCACTGAGGAATGCCTGCGCAGTGGTCAGGGGCTTGGAAAGTGTACAGTCTCTGCTGGTGAAATGGAACTGAAATGCAATGTCTCATTCGATCGGCGGTTCTCACCTTATCTGTCCTCTGCCTTTAATTTCCCTTCCCTGTCTCCCATTGCAGATGTGAATGAATGTGACGAGGACCCGTGTGACGGGAAGGGCCGCTGTATGAACAGCTATGGCTCCTATACCTGTCAATGCCACAGCGGCTACAGCCAGGTGATCACCCAGAACAGGAAGTTCTGTCAAGGTGAGATACAACCCAAATGACAACAGCAGACAGAATGTTTCCAGCGGATGAAAGCCACCACAGGCTTTCAGACTCTCTGCTCGAGCACCGCAAGTTCTTGTCTGTCAGCGCTGTTCATTTAAAACGCATCCTGCTCTAATTAATGCTGTGGAGCACAATAGTAACTTTCTTCTCCATTCTCCTTGGTTTTCATTCAAACTGGCAGACATTAACGAGTGCAGCATGCCCAACAAGTGCCAGAATGGCAAATGCGTCAACACAGAAGGATCGTACACCTGTGAATGCAGCAGTGGCCACGCCAAGTCTTGGAGAGGCCAATGCGAAGGTGACATGCATGCCCAAGCGCCTACGCACACATTCAGATCATATAACAGCACAATCCTAGCCAGACCTGTTTGTTTGCTGCCATGAGTTAATGTGTAGCTCGGTAACAAAACACATGTATTTCATTCCTGTCAAAGCCAGGAAGAAAACTATGCTCAGTCTGTGACCAAGGGATTGTATGTTTGTACATATTATAATTTGTAAAACCCCTTTCTCCCATGCATGTGCACATTGTTTCTGTAACAACTAATTCAAATTGTTATATGTCCCACCCTCCCTGCGAGCAGATGTAGATGAGTGCAGAGATCCCAGCTCCTGTCCCAACGGTGTCTGCGTCAACACTCTTGGCTCCTTCCAGTGCCAGGCCTGTGGCCCGGGGTTCAGGCCTGTCGATGAAAGATGTGTGGGTAAGACAACCTCCACGCCCGACATCATAGCAGCAGCAGCACCACCACCACCACTTCCCAAACTCCTAAGGGTGCTTCCGACCGCTGCATGGAAAGAAGCTGGGTTTCCCTCTTACACTGTAAAAGCTTCCTGTATTCGGTAACATTTACGTAGACAAAAGCTGCTGCTCCCAGTTGGTGTCACCAAAAAATAACCAATGTGTCATGTCAACTTGGCCATTGTTAATGACTTGCTGACAGCGTATGATGCAGTGCAGTTCACCAAATAGCACAAGCCGAATTAATTTCGCTGAATTGCGGCTTTTTGCTCAAAGGGGCACTTTGACTGCTGATGTGCACGGAAATTATAAAAAAATATATATTTTATCCTTCAAAATACTTCATATTGGGTTTTTAATATCAAGTGTGGACCACTACTGGGCCCGTACGACAGCCTAAAACCTAACCGATGATGGCTATATTCAGTATATTGAGAGTTTTCACCTAGATTTGATCAACTCCTCCACCTAGCAGCCTCTGCATATCCCTCAATATTGTTGAAACACATTCACCGTGTTATTGCTGATCCTTTGATATCACATGGCCGCCGTAAAAAGATTGTTTATAATACTTCAATTTGGGAGAGTCCAAATATTTTCTCTTGGCCACAGCCTTGAACAAACAGCGTATTATTGTTGGAGAGCTCCGGCCACTGTACTGTTGGGCCCAACGGAGGCTTTATTACCACTGCTGGACGAGGTGAGAGGACCGAGCAGTCACAGGAGATGTATGGGAAGGTCAAAGGATCAATTCCCCCCAACAAAGAGGTCCCGACACGCAAATAAATCCTCTCACTCACCCGTAGTATTGTCCGTGTGGGCTGCTGTTAAACTCCTTATTGTTAGATTTGAATACACAAATGGCCAACAAACTACATTTGGTGTGTGTTGTGTTAACAGGCTAGGAGCTCCGAACCTGAAAGTGGCCCTGTTACATAAGAGCCTGACTGGTTTTACTTACCACATGCCCTCTCTATGACCTTGCACCCCTCTAATTTGTTTGGAAATCTGATCTCCCGGAGTGACTATTCCAGAAATGGGAAAAAGCTGAAAGACAGAATGATGATGGAAAATGTGGAAATTAACTTGAGTGTCATTTTTAGTTATTTTTAATCAATTTATCAGTGAGTCTGACGAATGATGCCCTTATTTTATGTCTCTTAATTCCCTTGCCTGCAAAGAAAACTCCACTTCAGCTACTTACTGTTTGTGTAAAAAAAACTGTTGCGTATATAAATAGCAACTAAGAGGAACCCTGTAAATTAGGGATAACATTAGAGCTACATATTTTTACTCTGAACATCCACCCAGGCAGCGCTAAGAAGCCCAGAGTATACGTCTGGAGCTGTGAGAGGCACATAAACCATGAGCGCTGGGTTTCCAGTATTTACTTCAGTCAATTGACAGTAGCACAGTGGTTTGGGCCCAATTGGCTGAATCGTGGATAAGCCTAATTGCTGGTGTGATAGAGAAAACAGCTCCATTCCCCTGTCAGGGCTTATCGCGGAGGCCTGAGAGATGTGGGATGATTGCAGAAACAAAGCATTGGGTCACACTGACAGACGTCTGGCAGTGCCCACTGCTTGGCAAACAAAACCCAGCCTGTGACTTTCTAGCCCTGTTTTCACTGTGTGAGCTCTGTTTCAGCAGCTCTATCATCGCCCTCTCTCCACAAATACTTTTCCTTCCTCTCCCTCCTTTCTCTTCCTCTTGTTATGTCGCTTTCCCTGTTTATTACACTCACATGATCAGACTTTCTCTCCCCACATCTTCACCCAAGCTGAAAAATCACCACTGTTAACACTTCTACTATAAAACATTATTCCTGCATGAGGTATTCCCACAAATATAATTCCTGGGTCAACTGTTCTGACTCACGGAGTGGAAAAGACAGCTACTGCTGCAAATAGTAAAAGGCCCTCATGAATGAGGCACTGATGTAATTTAATGATTGCTGTTTTGCAATCATTTAGCACATAATTTATGTTCTACTTGTTTTCTCTTTACTGATGCAACCCTTATTTTGTATATATGTCTTTGTCTTTATTTTCTGTATCTTATTGCTGTTTCCTGCTGCAATGGCCCAATTTCCCTTATATGTTATGTCATTTTAAATAGTTGGTACACCCAAATTACAAAACATTTTCCTACTTACCTCTAGTGGTAGGCTTTCTAGCCATGCACAGAGTTTTGCTTTCATGTTTTTAAGAATTATTTCTTTGGGCTTTTTGCTTTCACTCCTAGAGAGAGAAATGGAATTTTGTTTCAGGCTTTTACATCATTAAGACATTTACACTTACAAAACTCAGCAGCGATGTTTCTTTTGCTGTGACGACTGCAGTTAAACTACTTTCTACCACAGAAATAGTCCCCAAGAAAACAGCTGACAGGGATTTCTCTGGGTTATGCAGCATAACTGGGACACACTGGGAAAGATGTGACCGTATATAAGAAGTGGACGTAGTCAACGTGACGTCACCCATTGGTTTGTGGACTGCCGTTTTGGAACCTCGAGTTTGGCATTTTGACCATTGACCATTGGTTTTTGACCGTCGCCATCTTGTTTTTTTGCATGCAGACTGGACACGAGAGGGTGGGGCTAATTACAACCGAACGCTGATTTTTTAGGCAACCAAAACGGTTACAAGTCACTTTCATTAACTTATGAAAGGGTTAAAGCTGTAAGATGAAAACGCCGACAACTCCCAGACTGGACAGCGTTGTGGCAGCGACCTGTCAATCAAAAGGCAGCCACGCCCTTAAGCATACCCAGCGTTATCATCTTCTTTACTCTAAATGAGACCAGAATTTACTTAATGAACATCATTCTTTATTAAAGAAAACTTGAAACTGGCGATTGAGACCATAAACTCCTGTTTACAAAGTTTACTGAGGTAATAAATCAAGTGAGGAGGGTCATTTTTGGTAACTTTATGCAATCTGACTTGTTGTTGCAACCAGAGGAGTCGCCTCTTCTGGCCAGTAGAGACAATGCAAGTTTACTACTCTTCCTCAGAGGCCTCACTTTTCAGACCTGAAGGTTGTTGCCTGGTTGTTGTTGAATGTTTTCAATGTTATTTTTTCAATGCTGTGAGCCTTGTGAGTTGAAACTCCTAAAATCTCCTTCTCATATATGTTGTGTCCTTTCCTGACTTCTGTCCTCAGATGTAAACGAGTGCTTGAACCAAACGGTGTGCGGTCGTGGTCGGTGTATCAACACAGAGGGCTTCTATACGTGCAACTGTTTCCAAGGATACAAACTCTCACCGGATAACGCTTGCCAAGGTCAGTCAGACACTCATAACGTCCCATATAACTCTTTAAGTACTTCTCCTCAGTGCTACTACAGAAGCCTCGAGGCTCCATTGAAGGGTTATAAAAAACGGCTACAAAGAGTTAGCGGTTGTCTTTATTTTCTAAGGCCCCCTTTTTTTCCCTCTCTCTCTCCAGATGTGGATGAGTGTGGGCTCCCTGGGGTTTGTCTCCACGGCCGCTGTGTCAATTTGGACGGCACCCACAAATGCACCTGCAACCATGGTTACCAAGTCACCTCAGACAGCAAAGCCTGCGAAGGTCTGCAAAGGATTATCTAGAGCTGTTGGGCGTAACTCATCGCTGCATACTTCTCAGCTTGTGGAGCTCTCTTGACAGCAGTATAACGTCTGCAAATTGTTGTGTTTTTTTTTGTTAGATGTCAACGAGTGCGCAACTGGTAATGTGTGCCCTGCGGGAATTTGCATCAACACTGCAGGTTCACACACTTGCCAGAACTGCAGGCCTGGGTTTGGTCCGTCAGCTGATGGACTGAGATGTGAAGGTATGAAATCGGCTGTTTAATGATTTACCCTAAACTGGTAGATTGGTCTGCCCAGTTGTGGTGACTTTGTTATTTGTGTTTCCAGATACAAATGAGTGTGCCCAGGGGGATCTGTGTCTTGGTGGAGTGTGTGCCAACACGGAGGGATCCTACACCTGTACCAGATGTAAGGCTGGCTACAGAGTGTCCCAAGACCGGCAGAGGTGTGAAGGTAAACTCAATCTCCAGCTGTGCTCCCTCATTCAGTAAAAACCATTAGTGCTTTTACAACTGTCGAAGACTTACTCAACACATCTGGATAGTTTGTCACCTCACCATTAAAGCCCCTTGGCCAATGAATTCCCTCCACATATTAGCCGGTCTTAATAGTAATCAGTGTCCATGCATGTCTGTATTTCGCCCAGATGTTGACGAGTGCCAGTCCCTGTCTACCTGTGCCAACGGGATCTGTCTAAACTCAGAAGGCTCTTACACCTGTGAGAACTGCCCTACAGGGTACAGAGTAACATTTGACGGGGAGCTCTGTGAAGGTTGGTTTATTCGACACCACTTTTAAATGAACGCCTGCATAACGCCATATGTATATCATTCAGCCTGAAAGAACTAACACTGGTGGGGTTAGTGGTTCTTGCCTTTCATCAGGAATTGGCAAGTGAGTGTCTAACAGTCTGTGTTGTTTTCACGCCAGATATTGATGAGTGTGCGCTGCCCACTACATGCCCCCGGGGAACATGTACAAACACAGAGGGTTCCTTCACATGTACCGTCTGTCAACCTGGCTTTAGAGTCTCTGAGGATGGACAACACTGTGATGGTGAGGCTTTTGGCAGGAATGTTGTGTTTGTAAACTTCAGCACAGGTGTTTGTAGCTGCCTCTTCTATTCGACCATGCCAGACATCGCCTTAATACCCAATAAAGGAGTGTATGTGCCAGCTCTGTTGAACATGATTCCCAGCTGGTTGAGGCTGTATTTAAACAGCATCAGGTGTGACAGCTTGGGACCCCAAAGAACCATCATCTGACTCCAAAATACCAAAATACTCCTCCTAGACATCACATCATAGCTGGATCCTGGAGCCCTCTGCCTCTGGCACCGCTCTCATCTGATCCTTGCTCAACACAATGAGACAACAGCCCTCAAATAGAACAAGATGATGTCAGGCGAATGTTCGGCAGATAGCTCAGCTAAAAAGATAGAACTGTCGACATTTGTAATTCCTAGTTCCAGTGATTACCCATCTGACTGATTACAACTGGCGGGCATTTACTTATTTGAAGCCAAAGATGGTAATCTGTGCTATGATGTGTCCATGTCTTTGTGTCCAGATGTGGATGAGTGCTTGGTGGCTAACATGTGCCCGGGCCAGCTGTGCTTGAACACCCCGGGATCCTACACCTGCAGGAGCTGTGGAGCCGGTCTGCGACTGTCTGAGGACGGTTACAGCTGTGAGGGTAAAACTACCTCTGTGTTTACCTACCTGCTTACAACACTTTGAGCTGTCACTATGGTAAACATTGCACCAAAGTTACAGTAGACCAGAGTAAAGAAGGAATGCATTAGACCCCAGAACACAATTACAGAAAATCTTTACAGTGCTCAGTAATTTGTCATGACATGATTTATGAGATCAATGCGGTGAAACGGCTGCTTTCACAAATCCAGGGAGGTTATATCTGTCATGACTTCATGGGAAGCAGAAAAGGGATGACTGTTTAAACGGATTCAAACATGGCCTCGGTTAGTCATATATACTGTGGTGTGTTTTTGAATGGAAGCGTGGATGTAGCCCAAGAGGAAGATCCCCCACTGATATGTGTCTTTGCGCTGGGAATTTTTTTTACAAAACAAGCCTGAGTCCAAGTCGGCCTCTGATAGGATTTTAATGGACGTCTCTGATGCCATGGAAAATATTAAGGGCTTAATTTCAAATGAAGTCAACCACTCCCCTGCCTTGCACGTTCGGCAGCGAGCTCACCCTGTTGAACTCGCTCTGTTCACCCGAAGGCAAAATGGAGCCGTCTCAATCACTTTAACAATGGCCCACACTATCTTCTCCGTAAGAAATACAGTCTGTAACGGCTCGGGGAATTTCCAATGATCACATAACAGCGAAACCAGTGACTGTTTGTAGACACAATACTTATGCGCCACCTGTAAAAGCTTGCTGTTTTGGATTCGATGACCATCCTGCATACTTATCTTTCCACCCTTTTTAATAAACGACTGTCAGTGGGATCTAATAAAGAGGGCTTTGCTTACTGTATGTCGGGCTGAGTCACACACACACACACACACACACACACATCCTTTTTAACAGATAAGAAAGTGAATAGTCCAAAAGTGGAAGTTTCTTTGCTTTAAATGATAACCTATATCCAACCTTTTCTTCTTCTTCTGCATCTTAGACATTGACGAGTGCCAGAGGCCAGATGTATGCCCCACGGGTGTTTGCACCAACACAGAGGGCTCCTTCGCCTGCATGGCCTGTGACCCAGGCTTCACAGTGGCTCCCAACGGGCTCTCGTGTGAAGGTACGACACAGTGGGGATGGTTCACTGTGGTCACTAAAATGTATTGTTTCCAGCACAGTATGGCTTACTGTAGTAAGAATAAGTCATTACTTGCTGTTGTAGATGATGCATCACTTTTCTGACATGTTCACCGTGGTCTGGAAGCTCGTCATCCAAATGACAAAACTTGGGCAAATTTGATGTGAGACCCAGTGATTTACAGCTGGTGTGAATGTGTCATACTGATGACATCTGTGTGTGTGTGTGTGTGTGTGTGTGTGTGTGCATGCGTGTGTGTGTGTGTCAATGTAGATGTGAATGAATGTGAGGACCCCAGCCTCTGTATGGGAGGCCAGTGCACCAACACCATCGGTTCCTTTAACTGCCTCTGCCCCGCTGGTCTGGAGACGGTGGATGGAACATCTTGCAGAGGTATATATACACACACACACACACACACTCTGAGTCATCTCACACATAATATGTACCATTAGTGGTTAACTGCTTCTCGTGGCTTACCTCATGTTGGCATCTTGATACAGCTGTCTTTGTATATTTGTGACAGACATCAATGAGTGTTTAACCGTCGTGGGGATCTGCGGAGAAGCTGACTGTCTGAACACTAAGGGCTCCTATACATGCATCTGTCCTGATGGATACACCACCATCGATGGAAGGACTGGCTGCAGAGGTACAGCAACACACTGCTGCAAGAGCAGTAATAGCAATGGGAAATCATTTTTCAGATGATTTTATGGGTGTTTTTATTTTGTGTAATTGGGTGAGGCAGAGTCGAATTTGGAGAAAGTTGGTAATAATGTAATAATTAGCCAATATTACTCAAGTTATTTTTCAGTAACCTTATTGGCTTGCACACATTTTTGTCATTGAGTGCAGGCGGGGTAACACCACACTGAACCTGGGTGCTGAGCCCAGGCCTGGGACACTTGGCATGGGTGCTCAGTCCAGCCTTTCTGTGTAATGGGCCATAGTTCAGCTCACTCTCCGTTCGGACATCAGTTTGATGTTTTTCCAGCCGCACCCAGTGACCCACTGGTCACAGCGATGGGGGGAAAAATGTAGCCTGATCATCAGCTAAGGAAGGCTTTCAATTTCAACAAACTGGAGCGTTTGCTTTCAAAATACATGAAATAACTTTGGCTAGGATGTCAGAATTGGATCAGTGTTATTTCTGGTGTGTCTTGGAAGTACAGTAAGAGGTGAAGTTAAGTAAACGGCACGATGTCTGGCAGTAAAATATCCTGTCGGGATGTGAAGCAGGTAGGGTCGGATCTCTGGGTACAGGTCCCTGTAAGACGCTGGCATGGTCCTTTTGATGGACAAGTTTGACTTATAGGAGAGGACTCGGTTTAGTCCTTGAGCAGGGTCATTCTTGCACTGAGGGTTTGTCCTTGGAGTGCCTAAGATATCGTACACAGACTCTGAGCAAACAGTCCAGCCTGCATCAGGTACTTTGGCTGCCCGCCTCAACAAATTCTGGGCTCTAATTATCCTATAAATCAGCAGTTGTCGTATATTTTCTTGCAGTGTGTACAGTGCTGACACATTAAAAGCCAGACCCCTCTGACATGAGCCTGCAGGGGGAGGAGAAGGGAGGATGAGGGTATGCGAGTTTACGGGAATGAAAGATTGAAAGATGGTTTTAGTCAGGTGAGGCCAAAAGGATGCTTGGCCTTGACCAGGCCAGTCTTTCAGCAAATACAGAACATACGCAATAAAGGAATGAAACACATCTCAGTTTGTGCCATGACCTTGCTGTGCTTTTCAACGCAGGCTTTGAAGTCCTTGAATTAACTCCAAAGATATTCACAGCATATTTATGTATTTACTTATAGTCTGGCCTTTTGTTTTGTTCTTTTCTTCTCCCTATCTTTGCAAACGGCTATTTGCCTCATCGTCTCTGAAAGATGCATCTGATTATCAAAGGTTGGAAAAGGAAGATGGTCTTTTCCCCAGCGATGAATTTCGCCCGCTTTCTAGCTATTCCCCCAACTTTTACAGCAAGTCCAAGGGCCTTACAAGTTATGTTGTAATGCCGCAATTATGCACTAATCTACAGCTAATCAAGCATGTCGCATTCATTATTATTTTTTACGAGTCGGAGGGAAACGTTCTCAGCCTGAATGCTGAGGTAGATGGTTTTTTTTTCCTCCTTTGTTTCCTGTTTGCCGGTATACTGCTAAGTGCTCCAAATGGCCAATGCCTCTTGTGCTCAGACAAGCGCTTAATTACACATTATTTTTATGATACTTATGAAAAGGAGTGGTGTTGCCTGTGGACTTAACGTAGACAGAGGATGTATGGGGATATTTAGTGATAATCAATGTGTAACAAATCCTAAAACCCACCCTTTCCCTAATTATCTCTCTTAATTTGTCTGCCTTTTCCTTCCCCCTCTCTCTGCCTTAGATGTGGACGAATGCAGTAAAGACAATGTGTGCATCCGGGGCGAGTGTCTGAACACTGATGGCTCTTTCATGTGCTTGTGTGAGGCTGGCTTCAAGTTCAACGATGACACGGCTGACTGTGAAGGTGAGACAGAACAAAACACCCGTGTGACGTTCTGTTGTGTGTGTCATAGTGAATGTTGACCCCAAACTCCGCTCTGAGGTTTCTACTCTCTGAGCAAACCAACATGTCAGCATTAGCAGTTTTGATCGTCACGCTACATTTAGGCTTAAGCGTACGCAGTAAAGCGCGGTTGGCTTTGATTGATTATCTATAGGCATTTGGGACTGGGCTCCAGTGAAAGTGTCCAAGCCTGGCTTAGAGGCTTTCCTCCTTGGTCTCAAGAGTGAGGGGTGCCTGGATTACGTGGCTGGAGCCCTGAACTCCCTCTCCCCCTGAGGGAAGAATGAATGACCCGATTGTGAGCAGGAGGTGTTTCTCCCTCTGGAACGTCTCCCTTTAGCTCCTTCACAACTTCTTTGGTTGCTGTGATAATATTGTTCTTGGCCATTCCTGTTGCCTGCTGCGTTTAGTGAGGACAGCCACACCACAGGCCCCCTGGCCGACTCCTGCTGTACAGCCATTACACTGGAAGCAGAGGAACAGTGGAGGGAATATGAGTGTTGCATGCGTCCATTGTTACTGTCTGATTGCACATGTGGTTGCGTTTGTGCCTCTGTTTGTCAGTTAGTAACCAACATCTGTCTCTCTCTCTCTCTCTTTTACTGTGCAGACCAGAATGAGTGCAAGGACTTTGGTAGCTCAGTGTGTGGTACCTGGCGCTGCGAAAACACCATCGGCTCCTACCGGTGCTTCATGGGCTGCCAACCTGGCCTCGAGGGAGGAGACGCCACAGACTGTGGTGAGTGGTCAAACCGCGTACACTTAAAGGACTAGCACACCCAATTATGTTCAGAAAAAACAGGCCAAATGCCCAAAAAAAAAAAAAAAAGTTGAATGCATTGTACGGACCTACCTATTTTTGTACCGTTCACCATTTGGACTGTAGTTAAAGATAGAGGAGAACGTATCCTCAAATCAACTCCGGACTCTACATACTCTACAGGAATCTCCCTCTGTGCATAGATAATGATATCTGTTTGGCATGCAGACGCAAAGAGGCTGATGTGAATCAAAAGGATATCAGGTGCTCGAGGTCCTGTAGAAGAGGCCATAGGGGAGAAGAGGAGAAGTGGCCTCTGAAACTTGGGCACTTTAGAAAGAGGAGTGCACTGTCATTGGAGGCAGTGTGTGAGGCCAGCAGCTGATAATGGTCTCATCCTCCGGACTACGGGGCTAATGGAGCGTCTCTGGCAGAGACACACAGTGGAACCTGATCACCACTGTTCTTCTTTTGAGAGGGAATAGTCTGGGCCTTACCTCTCTCCCTCCCCTATAATTGCATCAGCACAAACCTAGCCAGTTACCTGGATTGATTGGCTGAGGTTTGTATTTATGCTACAACTGGGCCCACAGTTGGCCAACAACAACAGACACATCTCCTCAACCACCAGAATACATGAAGCTTTCTGTATTTACTGGCAGGATAAGACACCTCGGGCTTGAGATATTAATGTGGTTTGTTGCACAACGATTTGAGTTCATCCCTCTGTGTTGCTCTCATAGCACCATAAAACAACAAGTCTGCTTTATGAGCAATATGAGAGATAAAAAGCAAAAGGCCAAATATTTTCCGCATATTAAGACAGAATAAAAACAGTCACAGGAGAGTGACAGACGCCGACAGGAAAGCAGTCTGAGCCCATCCGAATGGAATGATGTGTTGGCCTGCAGATGGAGGCTGTGGGTGTTTGCGGGTGATCGTGTACATGTGAGTGCGAGTGTGTGTGCATGTGGTTAATTGTGGGTTTTACACCCTCCCGCTTGTGTGTTTGTGTTAGAGAAGGAGAACCAGAGACTGTAACTGTTGTAGAGATTGCACTCGGAGTGCGTTGCGGCTTCACATATTCTCATGACCCTGAGTTTTTATTGGAGCATCAACAGATGGAAATCGGGGGAGAATATGCTGATTGGTGACGGATCAGACCTCCGCCCCCTCCATCACCCTGATCCCGTCTACGTGTGGCTGCCTCCTCACTGCACTTTATGGCGTTGCCTGTCTGGCACCAACTGAAGAGTGCCGGGGCCCGTAGTGTGATAAGGGCAGATTGAAAGCAGCTGCTGACCTCCGCTCCTTTTAGTGCCAGAGTCAAAACACTGCTAAGCAGCTCATATAGGTTCAAATCAGTGCCGTGATATGACTTACACATTTTCTTACCAGTCATGGCACATGATTGAAAAAGCTTCGCATTTGTCCCTTATGGTGCCACAAAACTCCCAGTTTAACTATTTTGTATGGGTGTAAACACTCATACAGCTCTGCATTGCCCCAGATTGAGAACCAAGCCCTCTCACCCTCAGAAGCTGCACACAATAGTTGCTTGTTTCACCTCAGGATTGCAAATTACGGGAGATGCTGCCGTCACCCCAATAGAGGTCCGGGGAGGGAGCTCAATTACTTCGGGGTATTTTTTGTCTGCTTGTAAGAAATCATCAAATATTTAAGAAGAGGCCAGACACTGTAATTTGCAGTTTCTGAGAGGGGCGTTTTATTTTCACTCACCGGCCTTCGAAGGGGCAGCGGTTGTCGTTGGCTCAGCTCGCGGCACTCGTTCAGATTTAGAGACCATAATACAAAAGGGGAAAACAGGTTTTTTCCACAGCAGCTCGTCAGCGGCAACTGTGCTGTGAGGGCTGTAGTTCTGCTCTGATGCTGTACACGGAGCTCCTTTTGGCATGGGAAAAAGGCAGTATGTGTGTAGTTGCAGGTCATTGTTTTTTAGCTTTAATTCACCATCATGCTCATAAACTCCCTCAAGCTATGCCTAGTCTTTAATAAGGCTTTCCCAAAGCGGAAATTGTCTGTGGTCACACTCTTGCTAACCTCCCAACCCTTTAAACGTATAGAAATGTAAAGACTTTACCATGTGTATGTGTATGTGTGTGTGTGTGTGTGTGTGTTTGTGTGATGCGTTTCTTAGAAGTACATGCGTAATATGACATTTTGACCTCCGCTGTAGTTAGGTTGTAGATTTAATGTCAGATAAAGGGCACAAACACGCTTCCTTGAAAACAAATACCGCTCCTCACCTTCTCCCAGTCGCATGTGAAACAACCTCTGCATATGGGTCCAATCAGACGAGGGGTTGCCCAGAGAATACGGGAGTGTGGGCTGGGGAGAGTGAGCCAACAGTCACTGATTCCTATATTCTTGTTGCCTGCCACCATGTGCTCCAGATTAACACATGGCGCGCAGAGACCCACACCATTAATCCCATCCCCACCCCCCAACCGCAGCATCACCAGATCCAGGAAGCAGGTCCTCCTGGGTCCGATCATTAGGATAGGTGCCTATTGGACACCTCAGCTCCTCCCACTTCAGCTGAACTTCTCACCCTCTTCCCTTCCTCAGTTTTTCCCTCCAGGCAATTTACAGCTCTGCATGTGTCCTGACGTAACTGATTATTGCATGGAAAGACTAAGAAAGGCAACACCATGTCCTGCTGGTGTGAGACTAGCTCTTGGTGGAGTTATCTTATTTTGTATTATTCATTTTCTCCCACAAACCATCAGCAAAGTGACTTTCTCCTTGGAGGACAGATGGTTGGTAATGCTGCGACTGAAACTCCACCAGCCAGAGTTAGATGCACAGAAAAACAAAGGCCATAAAAACGGCTTTGGTCTCGATGCTCTCATTCCTCCCCGGGATGATGATCTTGATTGCGTCTCATCACAACATGTGGTTTGCAACAGATGTTGTTCCACGTCACACACGAATGAAAATCGGCCTGCAGACACTGATTATTTTATATATTAGCGGCGACCTTTTTCATCGCCCTCCTCACCAGACCTCCCAGCTGGCGGCCGTTGTCATTCCAACATTCCAAACTCCACTTAAGCTCTTCACACTTGAGGAAATTTTCCTCAAACTCTGACATACAATACATTTCCCTTTACTCTGAGAATACTCTTGATTGAAAACTTATTTTTTACTTGTGATATCTTTTAGTATCCAAATAACTTCGCCACTTCTACACCGGTTTGGCATCTCGATCCACAGCTGCAAAATGCAAATCCAATGGGTTGGCGTTTTTCAGTATGTGTCCATCCATTCTCCCTCTATCCTCTCACACAGCCATTTGAGCCCACAAGTCTATTCTAGCAATCCTTTTCAGCCTTTCCCGTTAAAGGTTTTACAAATGACAAAGGGAATTTTGTCTCTGCAGTTTTATTGGCTTGTGGGAGCCCCTGTCTCTGACCCCGGAGGCATGTTAGAGAAGTGGCCAAGTCAGGACAGGAAGACTGACAGAGAACTTGTCCCCCAGCGAGCCTGACAAAGTAGTTGCCTGTGTCGGAGGGGAAGACAGGGCCCTGGCCAAGCACACTGTTCAAATCAAATGGCTTGTGGTTTTTCTGGCCCTCTGTCTTCTGTTGATACATCCTTTATGAGTGCTCGGAGGCTAAATAAAACAGGTTTAGACAATATGTGAATGACTGTACTTTGCACTCCATAAACCAGTTTGCTGTAATTGATGTTGCTGGACTGTCTGTTAAGTTGTTCTGCACGTTTCCCCCGTTTTTAGTCAGAATGAAATGGTCATGGAGAGTTGTAATGAAACTAAAAAGTCAACGAAAAATGTAATCAGGCTTCTGTTAAAGCAGAGAAAGTGGTGTGTCCTCTACTTTCATTAGTGCAGTTCTTATCAATTGTTTATTGTCTGTCATAATGTTCCCAACTTAACGACTATCAGAAAATATACAAGCACTGAATTTGTTTTGTTTTGTTATTTCTTATCTCAAAAGTACAACTTGTGGATTCTGAAGTTGTAAAACAATAAAAAAAATTCTCATTTAATTCATGGTCTAAAGATGCTGTTACAGACCAACGATTGAAACAGATGAAAAGGACATTTGCTTATGAACAAGGAAACACAATAAAAAGTTCAGCAGAACTGAAACAGAGTTAAGAGGTTAGCATTGACCAGTGGCAAACCAAACTGACCGGAGAACAAATTCATGTCACTAAAATGTGATCATTAAACTCTGTGATTGTTTATTAAACAATAACAGTCAGACTCGCCCTCCAGCAGTATCAGTCTTTGGGCCCCCTGCTATACTCAAGACGCCAAGAAACAAGAAATTGCTCCCAAATGTTGCCTTTAAACTGCGAGTGGTAGTAAATCAGCAGTGCTGTTACACGGTCCAGTGTCACCAGCCTCAACAGCCATGTTTCTCTGTCACACACTGACATACAGCATGTAGTCTCTTCACTGGTTTTATTAAAAGCATTTTATGATTTATTGCCATGCAAATAACTAACTACTGTCGGCTGCCATCTGCCAGATTTTGGTCCAAGGCTCAGAATCCTTTCACAGTACCATTCGAGATCTACAGCTAAAGTCAAACACATTGAAATGGATTGAAACATGTTCATTGATTAGGATGGGACTCAACTCCTGTCAGAGGGCTGTCAAAACATCTCTTCATACAAAACCCTGAACTGTCAGCCATCTTTCCTCAACTGCTTGTAAAGTGCCCCGGTGAATGCTGGCTGCTGGCTGTAAACTCCTCCGTCTCTTACGCTTTGCCAACATCCCGGTGACCTATGTGTCACTTCTTACTCCAGTAACACCAGAACATTCACTTTATTCAGTTTTCCAGATCCATGGCGCCACACTCGATTTCACTGTGTTGACGTGGAGAGAAAGTCTCTCCCAATTGACTGGCAAACATTAAAGTTTGAAAAGCCTTTTAATGAATTGTCTAATCTGTGCACCGTTGCCGGGCATGTTATGATGGCAGTGATTTATGTTGTTACTGTAATGTCACAACGGCAGTGATGTTTATTTTGGAAAAAGGAGAGTGAGGTTGTAAATATTAATGTTGTGCTCCCCCTCTCTGTGCGCTCTCGCCTTGCAGATATTGACGAGTGCGTTAATGAAACCATCTGTGGGAACTACGGCTTCTGTGAGAACACAGACGGCTCCTTCCGCTGCCAGTGTGACCAAGGCTACACCAACCCGGCAGGAGACATGAGCAAATGTGCCGGTCTGTATCTGCTCTTCAATAAATCATTTTTTTTATATTACTTGCTCAAAAATAAGTGTGGTGATATGATATGTTTTTCTAAAACTCCTATGAAATCACCAAAACTAAAAATGAATACTAACAAGTACTGTCTGTGTAGCCAAAGCCTGATGAAACTCACTCCCTGCCAACTCACTAGGGCACCAAATGTGTATAACGCCGTGTCTGAAAATAGTCCCCAACGAATGTTCTATTCACACCCGTTTGAGTAAGGTTTACTGAAAACAACAGTGCCCAGATGTGTTCCAAAATCCAAAATGTGATTTGAACCATTTAGACAAAGGGTCGCCTAATTCATGGCACAAATTTAGAGTATACAAAGAAATGTAGAATCAATAGGGATTCAATCACTACACACAAATGTCTGTATCCAGAATTCACTTTCATTGATTATTTGCTGTCTGATATGAATTTCTCTTCGAAGGACGAGACAATCAAGATCGTTTTGTGTGATCTCGCTGCGACCTTGTCGGGCGCATGCCATGTGCGTACGTGCCTGATCCTACTGACCTCACGCCCTCCTCTCCTGTCTCCCTCAGACGTGAACGAGTGCGAGATGAGCTTGGCGCTGTGCGGGGAGGCCCTGTGTGAGAACTTCGATGGCAGCTTCCTGTGCATCTGCCCCAACGACAATGAGGAATTTGATCCCATCACCAGCCAGTGCCGCTCCCTGGGTAATGGAGCAGGACTAGCACTCACTGTGACCCACGGGACTTAATTCTCCATCCCATCATTGGGAGACGGAGTTTTCCCTGATTTAATGAGCCGTCTCTCATTATCCAAACAAGGGTGACGAGGCGGACATGACTTACTCCACGTCTCTTGACCTGGCTGTTTCCATTTGTTTTCTAGGCTGGGGTTGTGGTTGGGTGGGTTGCCTTCGAAAAATTCTATTAGTCTAATCCCTCGAATGCATGATGAAGTAACTCCTCCAGTAAATAACCTAAGTGCCTAGTTACTGTAAACCTATTTCCTCACCAAGACAAACAGGGATAAGGTGTAGCCAATGGCAATTAGCGCTAAAGACACATTGCTCTCTTCCGTGCTAAAATGATCTTACTAAGTGCAGAGGTTGCAGATATGCAACGTATTGCGATTTCAGAATGACAGAAGGGGGCTTTTGAGTCATGGAAACACCATCCCATCTCCAGCTTGATAGGCGTATGTGTACACGAATTGGGCGTATTTACATTATTATGCGGCGCGCCCTCAGCGGGGATGTTTTTTCTTCTGCCTGGGCACTAAACCCCAGCTATGCCTCTGTGTACCTTTTTGCCACATTCCGCTGTTTGCTTTTGACGTGTGTTAATCAATCATGTGAGAGTGAATGGTGTGTTGACTCACATGCCAGTGTTTCCATTTGGCTAAGCCCGCAGCTTAAGGGTGAAATGCCTGAGCCCATGCCTTTGGACAAATGAGCAGGCTCAGCAGTGGCAGGCGAGGGTAACGCACTACCTGCTGGAGGCATGTGGACGCACTAGATGCTGTCACTGTGTGATTAAGTTTGCCCCCCCTGACTTACCAAATCCCAACCACCTCCACAGGTGTGCTTCTGTAGCTAGCCATGACCTCTGACCTCCTTGTCCTAAAGAAATGCTTCCTTTGTTCTCCTACAGCTGATATGCACCCGACACCCGCTGCCGGAGTCCCTCATTCCTCTCCCTCAACTGAGGAGAGGAAAGAGTGCTACTATAACTTGAATGACGCCAACTTCTGTGACAACGTCTTGTCTCGCAACACCACCAAGCAGGAGTGCTGCTGCACGGTGGGGGCCGGCTGGGGGGACAACTGCGAGATCCACGCCTGTCCTGTCCCAGGAAGAGGTACGATAATCTGTGTTGATGCTGTAGAATATAGTGGGTTGAAGATTATACAGTGCGTGTTGTAATATTTTTTTCATCTTGTCTTTCACTAATGAATCCATTTTTTTTTATTTTGCAGATGATTACAACCAGTTGTGCCCTCATGGCAGTGGATTATTACCCCTGCCTGTCCCCTCTACACAAAATCTGGGAGAACAGCACCCTTACATAGGTACTTTCTAGCATAAATACTTTTTATTATTTTATTTATATCCATGAGATTTTATAGCTTCCCTTCACACACAAAGTTACATTGGCACAGACAGGTGCAATGTCCATTTTACTTCCACCTGCTTAAAGCGTTTAAGACATTTACGACACACTCTATAGCTAGCCAAGGCTTAATGGTATACCTGCCTTTTCACCGGACTAATTACATTGACCATAGGGTGTCTTTACAGCTTCTTTACAGCAGTGAATAATGTTTAAAGCAGGGTGCCACTGTTTTGACTGTTGTTACTTTCCATCTCGCGTATGTAACACCAAGGTTTGAATCTCTGTCTCCCCTCAGATGCAAACGAGTGTGAGATGTTTGGATCAGACATCTGTAAGAATGGACAGTGTTCGAATCTCTTTTCTACTTATACCTGCTACTGTCGCTCTGGATTCTACTATGACAACATCCGGCTTGAGTGTGTGGGTAAGAAATGGCTTCTATTTTTACTTTTCAACCTTTGAAACAGATAAACTGGGATGTCACTGTGTAGGTTTATATTCAAGATAATTGGTCCCCCATGTCTCATGCCAGTGTTTTTGGCTACTCTTATGATTAAAATGCTGAATCTTGTACCTCATTACTTCATATTGTAATTTCTGTCTCTTTAAATGTGTTTCTAGATTACGATGAGTGTGGGTTTGGAAGCGCCTGTGAAGATGGGGCGTGTGTTAACACGGCCGGGTCTTTCAACTGTTTCTGCAGTCCTCCATTAGTCCTGGACGGCACACGCCGGCGCTGCATTGGCCTCAACGCCACAGAAGGTGTTACAACAAAAATAAATTGAAATGTTAAGTTTCCCTGTGGTAGAATTTTAAATATTATTTTACTGCTATTAATCAGGTAGTGATCAACGAAGAGCAAACTTGTAAAAACAATCAATTTAGGGCTGAACCAAATAATCAATTAGCTGATCAGCGCAGTGTTTAGTCGCGGATGGAGGTAGGGTTGCGTCCAGTCCTTACAGTTGAACGATTGTAATGGACAGTTTAGAAGTTCATTTTGTTCACTTTATTCAGGTGATATAAACAGCTGGATCTTTAGTTTACGCCTTTTCTTCCTCCTCATTCTATCTCCCAGAAACTCTAGAGCCGGATCACGATGTGCACATGGATATTTGCTGGCAGCGTCTTGAGGGGGACAACATCTGTTCACAACCCCTACAGGGACACAGAAGTACATACACCGAATGCTGCTGCCTGTGGGGCATCGCATGGAGTGGACAGTGTGCCTTCTGTCCCAGGAAAGACTCCGGTGAGAAGCTGGATGCACATAAGACAACGACTGTAATTCCTGTCTTTGTATTAATACATCGCTGTTATTAGCATCCAAAATATAACTCCACCGTGTGCTGCTGTCATTCAGATGACTTCGCAGTGATGTGCAACCGTCCTCGGGGAGGAGACACAGACAGTCTGAGAGAGAGGCCAGGATATGAGTACGGTCTTGAGGGGCCAGAGGAGTCTTTTGTTACTCCTTACTGGGACAGTTATGGCGGCCCTGCAGGACCCTATGACATCCCTGAAGGCATTCCTCTCTTTAATGACAATGACTACGGCGTCCAGCAGCCACTTCCCCGTGTTCCCATTCAACGACCACGAGAGGAGCAGCCACGACCAGTGGATTCCTATGCTGGTGGGTAAATGCATCCTGTATAATATACAGTATTCGACTGTTTACGGAGCTTGATGTGCTTTCTTCCATATTTCTGTGTCCAATCAGAGCGCTACGATGGCTTTGAGGGTCTCCGAGCGGAGGAATGTGGAATCCTGAACGGGTGTGAAAACGGTCGCTGCGTTCGTGTGCGAGAAGGCTACACCTGTGACTGCTTCGACGGCTACGAACTTGACCTGAACAAGATGGCCTGTATAGGTGCGTTCTTTCCCCAGCATCCATCTTTGATAAGTTCCTCGACAGACCACCCACGTGCAGGCTCTGTGCTCCAAGTTGAAATGTTCAGGGACTTTTTAGAGTCAATAGGGAATCCATCACGTCATTTAATCTTGTTTTAAAATGCGGTGTTGAATCTCAAAATCCAGCCGGTTTAAGTCTTTTGGAGCCAGGACTTGGATTAATTTCAGTGAGGTAACCCTTCATGCAGTATATCATCAAGCTCAAGGAGAAGCATTGAATTTAACAGCCTTGCATTAAGTTATGTTTTATGGGAAACTAATGAAAGCAGGGTACTATTTAAAACCATCGTGTGTCACCCTTTGATCTGAAAGTCCCTAGTCACACTCTGCCAAGAGAAAGGAGACCTTGAATGTTTGCCACTCCGTGTATTACATGAGATACAATATCTTTTAAGTGTACTTTGTTTGTTTTGTCAGAAAGAGACTTTCTTGTTGTAATGAAATGCTATGATTACAATATTCTGTCTGCGTACAAGTTTATCAGCTCCAAGGCCAGACGTATTCCCAAGGAAAGTGATTGAATTCCAACCCTGTGGAAACATGTGGGAGCCGTGCAGCTCGTGCCATGCCTCCTTTTATAAATATCCCCACTAGCATATCCCCAGCAGAACATGACATAAACAGAAGGAGGGTCAACTGAGATGGACGGCTATGAGATGACAATCAGACCTCCCGTTCTGACAAAGGGAAAGAAAAATCACTCGAAGGCCAAAAGGAAACATAATCCAATGCATTGTTAATGTCACCATCTTTCTCAACAGTTCAGTGCTCGAGATGGCTGGCAAATCAAGTTCAGAGCCCATCTAGCCCGACACACAACATGACCTCATGTTTGATTAAAGATATACAAGAGGAAATATTACGCAGCATATCGTTGGTGTTGAGTAAAACCCCCGTACCTCCAAATGTGAGCTTTTGTGAAACTAATTGAAACACTCTGGTTTATTGCTCACAAGATTGCGTAACGATTTCCACAATCTCAGCTCATCTTAATAGCTGTTGTGGAGCTTTTGATCATATCACATGATCTTTATCAGGACGTGGAGTTTGCCCAGTTGTCATGGGATTGTAAAGGGATGCAACTGACGATTATTTTCATAATCAATGAATCTGCTGATTATGTTTGACTACGGAAAAGTAATCATAAAAAAACACATTAGGTGGGCTGGGGGGGGTTAAATGCAGCAACATCATTTTGACGCTAAAACATACGTACTTCGACCAAATTTTTCATTTTTGGATTTTGAATACATAAGGAACACTACTGGGAAGTTAAAGAAAAATATGAAAATCCAAAAAAACAATTATATTAACAATGGAAAGAGGAAAGGAAAGAAAGAAGGGAAGTTAAAAATGAAATCAAATTATAAATGATTCTAGCATTCCAGTATCCCACTCCTCATATACCCATAAGGCCACTCAGCAGCAGATGTGGCGCAGGCAGATGTTTGAGCTGTGAAATCTCCTTTGCCGACTAACTTGTCATGTCTCCTTTTCCTTGCAGACATAAACGAGTGTGAGGACATCAGCGACAATGTGCCCTTGTGTCAGAACGGGGAGTGCACCAACACAGAGGGGTCGTATAAGTGCACTTGTTTGCCAGGCTTCGTGGCCTCCGCAGAGCCCCACAAATGCATCCCAGAGATCCCAGAGTCTGAGCTGGTGGAGACAGGAAACTGAGACAGACTGCTGGCTTCTCCTGCTCCCTCAACGATCACCTTACACCCCTCTGCCCTTTTCCCCCGGGGGCCTGGCACTAAACATCCAACAGCAACGCTGAGACATCCAAACTCGTTTCCCTACACACACACACACACACACACACACACACACACACACACACACACATACACAGACACAAACATACAAAAGCACACAACGCATCCATACCCCCTCATACACATTCAACAGGACCAGGAATTGTGCAGTGAATGTATTACATGGGATTTAGTATTCACCAGATATCCATTTGCCTTAAAGGGATTTTGTGGACTGATCTTTTTTTATTCAGTAACCCCAGGCAATTTGATATGCAGATATATTTTCCACATTATTTTCTCTGTCACTTTTTTTTTTTGTTGTGTTATTTATTTCATTTGCACGACGGGCCTCTGCAAACATAGAAAGCGACCTATTTCAGAGGGCATACTTGATTCCTCTTGATTTATTTGTCTCAGTAATTGACCTCAGAGACAGCGTGGGGAGGAAACAAATGTCTTTTGTCGGAGAAGGAATGTCATAAGAAATCAGCCACTCATAAATCAGTTTGTGCCTCACTGTCAAACCTCTCACCAGTTTTCTCACTCAGTCATGTGATTAGCATTGGCCTTGGAATAAATAAGAGGCCGGGTTTAATAAACATCAGAAATTCAAAGAAAGAACTTTAAACCACAACCGCCTTTCTATTCTTCAAAATTAACCCCAGGCTGAAGGATCTCCGGACCAAGAAGTGAGAAGTCAACGCAGCCAAACTTACACATTAACAACGTCAGAATTACGTGGGCCTGGACAGACTGTAGATGTATATGATGATCTCTGTAATGTTGCAATAGGTATAACATGCCTTCCTCAGTTTGACACCATTTTTACAATCTCAAAACCCGCAGTTAAGTAGGGAAACACGGACTCAGTTGCTGATCCCGACAGTATTACTTGTTTTATACTTCTATAAAAAAAACATGTTTTGACTTATCAAAGTCTAGGCTACATGCTAGCCTAACTTCTGAAACCACAAGAAGGTTGATTCAGTTGAGGTTATGCTCAAATATCACAGCTTAAAATGAAAGATCAGTTTTATGTACCAGTGTCGCACAGGCAAAAGGATCCCAGATCTCACATCAGACCATTCCCATGTTTGCATCTCTGAATGCATGTAAAGACACAGGCTTCGTTGGAGAGGTTTGGTATGTTTTGTACAGATCTAGTACTATGTATTATTTTTGTTACATATTCTCCTAATGCATTATACCAATATTTTGTTTGACATAAAACATAAAATGTAAGAAAAATCTGGCATTATAGCTTTGTAGATTTATACATGTCTGTAAAAATGTTTTTTTTTTAAGCATATCTTTTTATGTATGAGGAGAGTGGCTGACACTGTACCAGAGGAACTGTGTGTATACCCTGCCCTGTGGCGCAGACAATGAAATATATTTTTTTGGAAGTGGCAGCACTGTTCTGACTACAGACATTTTGTCTCTTCAAGTTCATTACAAAGACAATGCTTTTGAAATGCAAGCACCGACTTATGTGTGTCACAACGTTAAGGCTAAATATTAGTAATTGTGAACATCATTTCTTTTAGTCTCTGTTGGATCCTTATGTCATGAATGTATCACAGACGGTATCAGCCTACTCATTTGGTTTCTGAACTCTCACTTATAGCTTTTTGTCTTTTATATTCAGGTTTAATGGCATTATCTGTCTAATGGACTGAACTTCTCAGCAACGCAGAAATATAAAAGTCTAATTTCAACTTTGGACGATGACTATAAGTTCACGACTAATACCCTTAACATGCATTCATAACCTATTAACCGAAAGTTGTACAAATGTTTCCACTTGATGTCCACTGTACTTTACTGTGCTGTTCAAATCATCGGCAAAGTTGGAATATTTAAAGCCTTTTTAAAAGCCGCAAATAACTTGAGATAAATGTCTTGTTGTAAAGCTGTGGTCATTGGAAATATCATGCTCATTCATTTTGTTTACCTCTTGACTGTAATCGCTATCAGTCATCAAAATAAAAACATAAAATATATCAATCTCTTTGAAAATTTTCTTTGAAAAAAAAATGGCACCAAACACACCTTGCATTGACCGTGTGTATGCATATTCACATAGTAATTTGCTGCTTGGGAAGTTTATTTGTTTTAAAACAACAACAGTAAGTATGTTATTTGTAGTACGTACTGTATATAGTACACTATGACTACTAATGATAAGAAAGGCACTATAGATATTATTCTTACACCAAGCAGTTTAGGTCTTGAACAGTTGGGTGTGGGTATGCACATTCATAGCTGGCACATTATTGTGTGATGTAAGGGGTCAGAGGTGTGTGTTTGGCACTGATGGAAGACATTCAGTCATTTACAAAAGTAGTAATACCACAAGGTAAAAATACTCCATTACAAGTAAAGTTGTTACCACCAAATGTACTTTCAGCTATCAAATGTATCATGCATAAAGACTCCTTTCAGAGTGTTGTATTACGAAACACTATTGTTGTTGGATTATTGAAGTATTATATTATATATACTAGCAAGTAATCAGCATTTTTTATGGTGCATTTCACCTGATTCATATACTATTTATATATAGATTTATATATAAATATAGTGATATAGAAGCATTGCGTCACACAAAATGGAAATACATTAGTGCACCTCAAATTGTACTTTCAGTATAAATTACTTGAGCAAATGCACTTAGTTTCTTACCACTGGTGTTTAGGGGTATTTGACTATGGATATCAATGACAAATTTAACATTTCTGGGGACCAGAAATGCCGACTGTATTAATTTTTAAACGAAAAAAATATTATTTAGTCTACGGTTTGATCTCTGTTAATTTCTCTGTCAGAATCATGTCTTAACCTACATCGCCCTCTATCGGCCAAATAGCACATTACATCACTGCTTTCCCATTTTCCATGACTTTTTCCCATTGGTTAACCAGGGAAATAATCCAGATGGATTCTGGGAAATTGTGTTTATCCTTCAACGCCCACCTTCTCATAAAGTAAACAGTAGAATACACCTCCCAGACACCACCTCGCTTCATACGTGTTCCGTTGACTTGAGCTACCATACCTCTCGTGCACTAACTGTGATGCTAATGCAAACCTTTGAATAATAAAACGGTTATTTGAGGCGAAAGAGGCCGTTAGTCCTCTTGGTTAGCAAGCTAGGAAAGGTATGTTATCGTTAAGAAAAGGTTAATAGCTTAGCTGCAATGTAACAGATACTGTAATAAGTGATCATTTGTTGACTTGGAAAGGTGAGTAATTCACTGTCAATATCGCCTGTTTTTATATCCGTATTAAATCTAGCTAATATCTAACGTTAGCTGTGCTAAATGTTGTTATTTGCCCCAGACAGCACAGCTTTACATCTTCTACATAACACCCAGTTATTAGCTATTTTGTAATATATTATCAAACGTTGGGTAGTGTTATATTAGACTAACGTCACGTGGTTTGGAAGCGGGTCTGGTCCAGTTTATTAAAGGTTTCATTTCCTAATGGCAAAGGAAGAATGCTTTACACAGTTGAACACAACAGGGGACACTTCAACACTGCGAAACAGGAAACACTTCCCCACATCAGCAAAGCCCCTCCAAAGGACAACAAAGGACAAAGACAGTCCAACTGCTGGATACTGGCCAGAAGATGTCACTCAGTCTTCAAATGGGACATCAGGAAACTTCAGTAAGGATCCCCAAAGCAGTGGAGTGCTGCTGATGCTGGTGGTGGGGCTGTCTTTCTCCACACGCCTCTACAAGATAACAGAGCCCCCTCATGTGTGGTGAGTCAAAGTCCTGCGTGCCATGTAGATTGTGTGCATCTTTAGTGTGTGCCATGTTTAAACACGGCGACTCTGTGTCGACGTTTCAGCTGGGATGAGACGCACTTTGGAAAGATGGGAAGCTACTACATCAACAGGACCTTCTTCTTCGATGTCCATCCTCCTCTTGGAAAAGTGAGATCACAAAGGATCCCTTTACCTGTCGTGTCTTCAGGGGGAAACCTCTCCAGTATGAGTATTGATCTCCATTCATCTGTTGCAGATGCTGATCGGTCTCGCCGGTTACATGACGGGTTATGATGGCACCTTTCCTTTCGTAAAGCCAGGAGATAAATATGAACACCACATCTACTGGGGGATGAGAGGAGTATGCTGTTTTCCACACAAGAAAGCCTTCTCTTTTCTTATTGATTAACAGACATTAAGGCTGCTGATATGCCTGTCCTGCCTCTTGCTCAACAGTTTTGTGCCGTGTTGGGCTCCTTTCTCCCAATCTTTGCCTACCTCATAGTGCTGGAGTTATCTCAGTCGTACACTGCTGCTCTCATCACTGCCACCTTGCTCATATTTGGTGAGTAATCATCAGTTTAGGTCTCTTTCACTGATCTTACAAACAGCAATTTTAAATGTCCTTGTGCTTTATGTCCTCCTCCTGACAGACACCGGCTGCATCACCATTTCCCAGTACATCCTGTTGGACCCGATGCTACTGTTCTTCATCATGGCAGCTGTGCTGAGCATGGTCAAGTTCAACCAGCAGAGGTACAGGTTGCACACCACTGGGACTTTTTTTGAAGTGTGTCTGCCTTCTCCTATGCAATGCAATAACAGTGAGCTAATGGATGACGATAGTTGATAAATTCAACCGGTTAATCATCAATTATTACTCCTTTAATTCGGTAAAAAATTGCCACACATTTGCTGGTTTCAACTACTCGTATAAGATGACTTTAATATTGCCGATTTATTTTTTTGTTCAAAATAATTCGATTTAAAAGCTCGTTTTGGACACATCTTTATTTGTGAGATTTGTTTTTGACCAACTAGTTAACTGATTGCTAGAAAAAAATGATTAATCAGTATGATCAAATAATTGCAGTTACAGTCCTAAAACAATCAGTCTTCCAACAAGAGTAAAACATGCCTGCTCATAATGTATTATTAAGCAGAGTGTTTGGCGTTTGCTGTTGTTTTCAGGCCTTTCTCTTGGTACTGGTGGCTGTGGCTGGTACTGACTGGTGTGAACCTTGCTGGGGCATTGGGGGTGAAGTTTGTGGGTCTGTTTGTCATCCTGCTAGTGGGGCTGAACACAGTCTGGGACCTCTGGAGACTTCTGGGAGACCTGAGCCTCTCACTGGTGAACGGGAGCATATTCTTGCATGGCAGTGGTAACTGATTGTGTTGATGAGTAGCGCCAGAGGATTTACTGTTCTGTGCTTATTTTCTGGCTCCAGGTGGACATTACAAAGCACTTCCTGGCTCGTGTTGTCGGACTCATCCTGCTTCCACTCTTCCTCTATGTTACAATCTTTGCCGTCCACTTTGTTGTGTTGAACAAAAGGTGTGTCTGACTGCTACGTATAGCCTTGTATTGCATGAAAACATCTACATTTTTTGGGTAATCATGATTGTTTCCTCCCTCCAGTGGACCGGGTGACGGCTTCTTCAGTTCAGCCTTTCAGTCCCGACTAATTGGGAACAATCTACACAATGCCTCCATGCCTGAGTGTGAGTGTGTGAATATATCACATGATGCTGCAGCTGTGTTTACTACAACATCTGTAAGAAATGTAGGCATTCCCTTAGTATTAATGACAGCCAGATGGGCTGAAATGTTCACTTACATTTTACTGTCTTTACAAAGTAACATTTTACAGTTTTAATATTAAGGCTTATTGTTCTATTTTATATCTGGTTCCATAATGGGCTATTGTGATGGTTCCTTGGTCATTTAAACTACGTTTCAAAAGTAATTTTGTTTTAAATGTAGTCGTTTCTTGTGCTTTGTAATAATTTGTGGCAATATGTTGTTCTTCTGATGTAGACCTGGCTTATGGCTCCACCATCACAGTAAAAAACCTCCGTATTGCTGGAGGCTATTTGCACTCTCATTGGCACTTGTACCCAGAGGGAGTGGGAGCAAGGCAGCAGCAGGTTAGGCTAACGGTTCAAATGGAAAACATTCTCACACATAATTAAATATCTTATTATCAGCATTTTATTTACTTTTTTCTCTGCTATTTCCTTACAGGTGACAGCATATCTCCATAAGGACTACAACAACTTGTGGCTTGTTCACAGACAGGATCATAATGAATGTGAGACGCAGTTGATTTGCTGTTAAGAGATATCAGTGGCGTTCATTCAAGTCACGAGGAAGTAATGTACGAGCCTCTTGTTGTTTGTCTCTACTAAGCTCAATCTGAGACACCTGATCTGGTTCGTCATGGTGACATCATTCGACTGGAGCACAAAGAGTAAGTTAATGAAAGACATATTATATAATGACCCCTGAGTCGAAGGATGTCTCACATCTCGATGTCGTTCCCGGTCCTTTCAGAACAACTCGTAACCTTCACGGTCACCTCCACGAGGCTCCTCTGACCAAGAAACACTTCCAGGTCACAGGCTACGGCATCGTGAGTGCACTTACTACTTTTTTGCACTTTCCTGCTCTGTACGGTTGACTGTAGGGATGCTACCTTTGGCCCGTTCTCAGAATGGCACAGGCGACACCAACGACCTGTGGCAGGTGGAGGTGTGTGGAGGCCGGAAGGGAGACCTGGTGAAGGTGCTGCGCAGCAAAGTCCGCTTTCTGCACCGAGCCACCGGCTGTGTGCTGTACTCGTCTGGAAAGACTCTCCCAAAGTGGTAAAACTAGTCTTTCTCTGCTCCTCCTTTGCTGTTCAAGAACCACTATGTACAGTGGTGGAGGAAGTATTAAGATCCTCTACTTAAGTTAAAGTACTAGTACCACACGGTAAGAATACACTGGTCGGCATAATCAGGAAATGTACTTAAAACATTTAAATAAAAGTACTAAATGCAGAACAATGTCCCCTGTGACTGTTATGTTAATATATTATGTATTATTAGAAATTGGCTGAGGTAGAGCTTATTTCTAACTATTCTTGTTCTACTATTATTGTGAAAGACTGCAACTCATGATTATATTCTCCATTACTCGTTTGATTGGTTTGATTCTGAATATAGTGAGAAATGCTGTCACGATTACCCAGAGTCCCAAGGGAAAGTTTCATTCATAATTCATGATTATTAAAAAAAATAAGGAAAGCAGCGAACCCTCACATTTGTGAAGCGGGAACCGTAAAATGTTTTTGCTTGAGAAATTACTCGATCGACTATCAATTTGTTTTCTGTTAATTTATTGAAATGTTGGGGAGTGTAATTTACATCAAAACATCATATTATCTAAGCTCTTCTGGTGTTTTTTTTATGCAAAAATCTTAAGGCGTTAAGTCAGAAAAACAAAAAAAGACTAAAGTAAAAGTACTTTGTACTCAATTCCAGTACGTGAGAAAATGTACTTGGTTACATGCCACCACTGATTATGTATTTGTGCTCAGGGGCTGGGAGCAGGTGGAGGTGACCTGCAGTCCCTACTTGAAGGAGACTCCGAGCTCTCAGTGGAACATTGAAGATCACATCAACCCCAAATGTAAGAAAACGCACTCCTTGTGCTCCTGCGTTTCTGTCTACACTTCATGACGTCCGGCACTAACCGACGTGTTCCTTCTGTTCTTGTGTGTTCCGGCAGTGCCCAACATCAGTCTGTCTGTGCTGAAGCCCCATTTTCTGGAGATCCTGCTGGAGTCCCACATTGTTATGATCAGAGTAAGACACAATTAGAAGAGCTGCTGATCCGTCTGTGTTTGATCAGAACTCATTTATTGACAGTAGATGTGTCTCTTTAGGGTAACAGTGGCTTGAAACCCAAAGAAAATGAGATGAACTCCAAACCCTGGCATTGGCCCATGAACTACCAGGTGCATTGAATGATCTACATCATAAAAGTTTGTTTTTGTACAATACTAATTGAATGCATGAGCACTTTTAACGACTACAATGTTCCTTGTTTTATTTATGTAACAGGGCTTGAGGTTTTCTGGAGTGAATGACACAGAGTATCGTGTTTACCTGCTGGGGAACCCTGTAAGTCTGTCTTCAGCTTGCTTCATGTGTCCTGTTGTCGCTCTTCTCCGACCAAATGCACATTAACGCTCTCGTGATTAAATCCTCTGTTTCTTCAGGTGGTGTGGTGGATGAACCTGGCCAGTTTGGGATTGTATCCTATCATGGTGGCAGTGGCGTCTATAGCCCTCCAAAGAGGTTTCTCATTGGGCCAAAAAAGAATAGGTAAGATTATTGACTGATCAGCAGCAGTAAATACATGATTTAAACATGAAATAAATGTATCTGTACTCTACTCTGTCATCCAGAGCATGCTCTTGTGCTTATGAGAGAAGGAGGACTGCTGCTCCTTGGTTGGCTGCTGCACTATGCACCTTTCTACACAATGGGGCGTGTCCTCTACTACCACCACTACTTCCCTGCAATGCTCTTCAGCAGCATGCTAACAGGTACCAGCTCCCACTGCATTACGACTGCTTTCTTTATATTGACCAGAGGTTTTCGGGGGGGGGGAATATAAATCATCATGTTTTTTAGATTTCTTACAGTACAGCCGTGGGAACATTGCAGACAGGAGCTGCACCAAACTTTTATTGGTGCCAAAATGTAAACAAATCTAGGACCTACAGCTACCTAGCCTACAATCAATGGCAACATTTTACTTCCTGTTTAGATCTCCCCCCCCCCAAAGCATTATTGGGATTTCAGATTATAGAGCATGATCAGGGTTAGATTTTCAAAACTCCTGGAAAGAAAACAAAGCAGTCATGTTGGTCACAGCGTTATAGCGTTCTGTTTGTTTTTTCACAGGAATCACATTTGATGTTCTGTTGAAAAGCACTGACCTGCTGCTCCACCCACCGTATTCTGATTGGCTGCAGAGACTCGGGCAGGTGGTGGTTCTGTTCAGTGTTCTTTACAGGTGAGACGACAGGCAGAGTAACCTGCCTAGCCTGGTTGTAGATTACCACTCAGCTCATTTTCTATTATAAGAGTGCTTCTTTTACACTATAAATCACTGTAATCCAATTTTCCGTCTGTTAGTTTCTACCTGTTCCATCCTCTCTCGTACGGCATGACGGGTCCTCTGGCACACGAGCCGGGCAGCGCCATGGCTGGCCTGAAGTGGATGGACTCCTGGGAGTTCTAGTCAAGAAGACACTAATATTGTTATGAACATGAGGGACTTTGTCTCACCAACTTATGGTTTCACAGTGTTTACATAAGTAAGATCATTTTCATAAGGTACTGACAGCACACACTGCTATCGAATCTCGACCTGTCCACGTATTTATGTGTCTCAACATTTTCAAGTATTGTAGTCTATAATGTGTAGAGAGTGCTTCATGAAACTGAACCTGAATTAGTGCAATATGGAAGCCAGAGTGTTGTTGAGTATTAAGAGAGTAAAGTTCTCAACACTTCTCATCACCAAGCTGCCTTAACTCGCAACACATCTTACATCTTGGACTTATATGTGTGTATGCTGTATGTCACAGTGATATAAGCTAAAGTGCCTGAAAGGAAGTAACGAAAAAAAAAGTGCAGATGTTGCAAGAAAACACTTTTTGTTACATAGTAATAGGCTATCAGAGACTGTATTTTCATTTGAGATTGTCTTGGTCTTAGTGCCCGGTATTTTTATATTGTATTGTCCAGTACTAGCCTCTGTTTTTACATTGTAAGACTACAGACTCTGTGTCATGAACATTTCAGTTTGATCATTAAACGGAGATATTCTTGTAGTCTGTGCTTGTTTATGTTCATATCATCAATATTTCCTCTTGACTCTATTTTGTTATTTTATTTAACCCTCATTGCAGAGCATCTTGAGATTGAACATCGCTTTTTCAAGAATGTTCTGTCCCAGATATGCAGAAATAGTGAGTGACAGATGGGTACAGTAATACATGATATGCCTCCAAATATGTAATTAATAGAAAAGAAAAGTATTGCAACCATACAAAAGATCTCAATGGTAATTGTGACTGCTTTTAGTTTGGGTGTGGATAAAACGGAACTCCTTGAAAATGTCATAACTTCTGTATATTACTACATCAGAGGCAAAAAAACCTCACTTTAAAGAAAACCACTAAGAAGTGTACATTACTGCTTACAGTCTGGTTCTCTGAGAAACTCAACTGCATTATTTATATGGAATTTATGTATTCCCAAACTAAAAAAATGATTCAATGGCTAAAAACAAAATAGAGAAAATCAGATTATGACAGATTGCTTGACATGCAGCAGTATTAACTCATTTGTGTAGTCAAAGGATGCGGCTATACTGTAAATGTTAATGTAGGAACTGACCTCATTCAGCCAAAAAGTACATATATGTACATAATGTATTTGTATACCTCTGTCATCACCTCGACGCTGCATTGTACACTTTAACAATAAACCGTTGGGCCGCCCGGTGGCCTGTTTGTGAATTGCACCGGTACGCGTCAACTCTGAGGACAGCGGCTGTGATTGGCTGTCGTTAATCACGTGTTTATTCTGAAGATGGCGTCTCCAAATGGAGGTAAATTCTAATTTCTTACCCTGCTTCGCCGTGTGCAAATTGTAAATATTGCATGTTATATTGATAAATGATATTTAATCACTAGCGACTCCTATTGTTGACTCCTATTGTTGTCTTGCACCAACATCCTGAGACGACACAATACACATGTTAGCGCTGTATTGTTACTGTTTGGAGACGTTTTCTCCGTTGGCCAAAGCATTCACTCGCCCCGGTGTAGTAACGTTATATGTACCTGAACCTTACACACAGTCTATGGCTTGAACCCGTCGTTCAGCTTCGCCCACAGAGCTGAATCTGTGGGTGAAGCTAGCTAAAAACACAGCTAACTTCGGAAGCTAGCCGCTGTAGTTTAAACGGGTAAAATTACCAAATACTTTCTGTGTACAGTTGACAATAACGTTAATAGTTCTGGGGTTTAACGTTACTCGGGCACACAACGTCATTGTTATTACTGCTGAGACTGGACTCGAGCTACAATTTTACTGCGTTTTTACAGTGTAGTATAGTGTAGTATTCCAATATACAGTAAGACATAACGAGTATCCCTCGTGCCTTTATTAGGCTTCAGTTGTTTTTTTGTTTTTCCATGATGATGGTCACTTTCATACATCTTGTATACAACACATTTGTATACGCGTGTGTGTGTTGTATACACTACGTAACTCACAGTTAAAGGCAGTACGTTGTTGTTAAAGACAGTACTGGTTAAAGAGAGTACTGGACCTAGTTGCAATATTTAGTACAAGGCCGGCTATATTGGTTCAACCCAAGTACTGTAGTGACATTTTGATGTCCTTAATTCCTCCACTTTTGTTCTTCAAAGCTCCACATGCAACACAAAATGTACACACAGTACTTTGTCATTTAGGGTAAAAACAACCATAGGTGTTCATCTCGGCTTGCACTTTTACATTATTTCTGAAACTCTGCCATTACTGTATTTACAAATATGTAATGTGCGCATTTTCCACAGAAAATGTTTTCATATTTTCTACATTTTGTGTTGTGATAGGTGACGATTTCGAGAGCTCTTTGCTGAGTTTTGAGAAGTTGGACAGAGCGTCACCAGACCTGTGGCCAGAGCAGTGTAAGTGTACATCCTCCGTGCTCTTGTGCAGTTCGTCACGATGGAAATGTGTGTTTTATGTTTATGCCATAATCTTGGATCAACCTGTAATCTCTCACACAGTGCCCGGAGTTGCAGAATTTGCTGCATCTTGTAAAAATGTGAGTTGGCTTCACTGTGGCGCTTTGATTTACACACTTGATAATTAAATAGGCTTGACATACTGTGATATATATATATATATATATATAGGCCTGATCTATGAATCGTGTTGTCTACTTAGACCTTTGTTGTGTCTTACATCACAGCCCATCAATAATTCACCCCCCAAATGGATGGCTGAACTAGAGAGCGAGGACATTGAAATGTTGAAAGGTAATGCACCAAACAGTAGAAATGGTGTTATTTTTTAACATTGAACAGGAAGATTGTGGACAGAAATAGTCGTAGTGTATAATCCTGTTAAACAGATTAACATTTTGCTGAAACTAGGTACACGTGGCACTTCAGAGCTTTCATTGTGGGTCCTGTTATCCTCCTGCAGAGCTGGGTAGTCTGACCACAGCCAACCTGATGGAGAAGGTCAAAGGACTGCAGAACCTCGCTTACCAGCTGGGCTTAGAGGAGTGTAAGTACATGAACAACACAAACCTTTAAAAACTGCCTTTATATTCAAATGTTTTTGTTTGTTACCTTTACTGAAAACACTTGATTATAAATCTATGTGACAAGTATGCACATCTTCAAGGTAGTCACATGTTACCACTAGATGGCGCTCATAGTCTTTCTGTCTCTAGCTCGTGGATTATTGGTGGAACATCCTTGTGTGCTTTTCACTTCCACATGTTGACTCGACAAAGGTGTGAATGTTTTTATCCTAATTCAAAAATGGATCATGCAGAAATTGGAACTTTTCCCATTTGAATCGACTCTCCATCTCTGTGAAACAGAAATAGATTGCCTTTGAGGTCTTGAAATGATGGATTTAGGTCAATCTTGTTAAAAATGTAAGAAACAAGGACGTGCTCACAAGAGCCCACACAACAAGTGCTGAAGCATTTGATTGATGCAAAATCTAGTTTTTAATCCATTGTCCACAGCCTCCATTGTCATAATCCGTGTGGATTAGAGAGATGTAGCTAAGTGCTCTAAGAGGAAACAATGGGTATTTATTTCTCCAGTGAAAAAAGCACATAAACAATAAAAAACTGTGGCACAGCCCCCCCCCCCCCTCTTAATGGGATGGAAGATATTAATAAATGTACATGGATTTTCTTTCTTTATTTGAAGAGATCTTCTGATTGTAGGTGAGGGAGTTGAGCTGTAGAGTGACTGGAATGTGTTCTGCGTTGGTATAATGAACAAATATCCAAGTGGACCTACTCGTGAAAAGAGAGCCCAGATGCGAGTAGCTACACATTACCAGGCTATAGATTGTGCAGCGTGTGTGTGTATTTGCATAAACCCGCACGTCGCAAATTCATTTAGCTGTAAAAGTGTCTAATCTCCCCGACTTCCCTAGACCTGCAGGAGCATGTAATCTGGCTGCTATGAAGACGTGAGCTGTCACAGGTGCAGGCCTGCAGGCTTTCGCAATCACGCCGCGTACCTCGGGATGACGGGACACAATGACGGTTATTATTGGCGTCACAGCAGCCATGTAATGGGTGCCTGTTTAATGCTCTCTGGTTTAATTTTCTCCTTTTCCCAGCTGTCAGGGGAGGCCTTGTAAATCTCAGCTACTTTTTCATCATGTTTGTGCACTCTTCAGTACCCGTAAACGAGACTTCGTGGAGAGAGGGCAGGGGGGGGGGCAGGATTTACTGCCCCTCCCCCCAATCCGGCATGTGGACCATTAAAGAGGAAGCTGGTTAATGGGCAGAGCACAATCAAGCAGGGAAAACTCAGCCACCCTACTGCAGTACAAGAACACCATTCCCCCCCACACCTAGAATACACCTGAGCACAGTTTCTGCTTTCTCATGCGTATTGTGTACTGCGCACATACTGCTGCATACTCATGTTTGTACATATGTATTAACACAAATGTGAAGGAAGGGGGGAATCTACCACTCCCTTAATCCCCTCCCACGCCTACTCCTCCACCAGCACCCCCAGTAATGTCTGTGCGCCGCTGGCCTGGTCCGGTCCCAGAGGGGCTTGACGCGTGCCTCTTCCTCGGGCCACAGCTGTTACTCCGCCCCGTGATGAATGGCCCTGTCGTGGGCCGCTGAGCGCGGGCATCAAGCCCCGAGTCCCTGGGGAGAGCTGAGGACTCTGATAAGTGCTGTTATTGGAGGTAATTGAAAGCTGAGTGTTCCTCTGGGAGGCACTGGAGGGCTACTGGGAACCAGACTGCTGGAGCTGGTGCTGGTGCTCTATCACACTTGTGTGCTCAAGGCTGCTGAGTACCGCTCAACACTTGTCCATCGAAACCAATCACAGGAAATTACAAAATTGTCAAGTCGCTACAGTGCTTGTATGGCTGCGTGACATTTTTGAGTGAATACCTTTATTCTGAAAATGTAATTATATTTCCAAGTTGGTGCTTTTAGGAGGTATTCACACATCGCTTTGCGGAAAAAACGTATATCATTGAGATCTATGAGAGTTCAAGTGAACTGTGTCTTTGACAGAGTTGGATAAAAGCTGAAAATTTACCCTTTCAAGGTTCGAGATGCGAGATTGTTAACATTTTGATTGGCTCACAACATGTGGAAGGCGAGCCGGCGGCTCACAGCTAACGGTGCTAACAACGCTAACGGTGCAAACTACGGCGAAAGTGCTGACCGAGCTAACCGTGTTTAACTGAGGGGTAACTGGAGGGTGGGGGCCGGCATTCTATCTTTAAATAGCAGATAGCTGTTTGCTGCTATTTTAATAATGTTGACCATGTTAAATATAGTCCCTTTAAAATGAAATCAAACATCTTTATAGTAAAAGATTAATCAAGCCTGAAATTTAACTGAAGACATATTTTCCAGGCCATGGACTAACTTGTGAATTTATATGAAAGCTTCGATGTCTAGGTGACAGCATCACTCAGCGTATTCTGGGAGGATGACCACCTGTAGCACCGCTGAGCACCTCTGCTCCTCACGGCGTACACCGAGGCTGACCTCTGTTGCTTCTGTCTGTGTGAAGGTGAGGCTGAAGGTTGCCCTGCCCTGACAGCTCCTAATGGGCCCACATTCACCTCCTCCTCCTCCTCAGGATCAATCTCGGGCCTATTAGAAGCGTGCCGCTGCTGAATATGATTGCATTCACTGGGCCCCACTGGTGCTAATGTGCCTCCATCAATCCATCAGGCGGGCCGACCGCGGGGCGGGCGGTTATGAAGTGCCGGAGCTGACAGCCGCCGTGTGAGGAGCCACTACCCTTCCTCCTCACTACCCTTTCTTCCTCCTCACTACCCTTCCTTCCTCCTCACTACCCTTCCTTCCTCCTCACTACCCTTCCTTCCTCCTCACTACCCTTCCTCCTCACTACCCTTCCTTCCTCCTCACTACCCTTCCTCCTCACCACCCTTCCTCCTCACCTCCACTACTCTGCTCTGTTCGTTCGTTCACCTCTCTCCTGTGTCTCTCTGTGGGCTCATAGTTTGCGGTGAATGGCAACATTGTGGTGCGTCTCTTTGAAGGTGACACCTTCTGTGTCGGCTCAGTTTTTTGTTTTTTGTTATCATGTTAATGTTCAGTAACCTTGGGCTTTGTGCCGTTAGTTCCCTCAGATTGGCTCCCATGGACATATATTTAGGGGTGCTGTTTCATAATAGTGCTGCTACTGTAGCGATTGTTCATTGTTGGAAAATCTTGAGCACTTCCACACACATTTTATGACAGGATGACATGTGCGTAGCAGGTTGCAGCTGTATCTGATAGAGCCTGTCCATATCTCAAGCAGGATCAGTGTCGAAGCTGTGTGAAAGCAGAGGCAGGCAGAGCTCAACTCACACACACACACACACACACACACACACACACACACACACTCACACACACACACCGCTCCTTGGTTCTGCCTGCCTGCCGCATCCCTGAGCAGATCGGAAATGACACCTAATTTCCATAAAGGCATTAGGAATTCATTGGATTTTCTTTCCCAGCTAATCATAGTGCGAGTGTAAAACCTTTTAGGCTTTTTAATGAATGATTTTTGACTGATTGCCTATTAATAAGGACACCTCTTGAACAGGCATAGGCTGGGGCAGGGGTTGGGAGGTGCAGATGTGTGTGTGTGTGTTTGTTTGTGTGTGTGTGTGTGTGTGTGTGTGTGTGTGTGTGTGTGTGTGTGTGTGTGTGTGTCAGCCAGGCGAAAATGCATCGGAGGAGGAGGAGGAGAAGAGGGCTGGGCCCTCTCGGTTGGGACATAAAGAGGAACCAGTGGCTCCCCTGGGAAATCACAGCTCGTGTCTGCATCTTAAATATCCCTGTGAAGTATCAATAAGTGGGTAATTGAATTTTGAACACAAACATGAGCGTCAGGTGTATGTGTTGCAGGACGGGGGGGGGGGGGGTGCTGTGGGAGCGAAGGCTGAATGTGTGCGCCTCCAAGTGTTTCTCTGCTCGCGTGTGTCGTCTCCTCTGTGTCTCCCCGGTCCCCCCGGGGAGGAGGGCGGCGAAAGAGGATGTTAAATCCATTAAATAAAGCTTACAGCCCGTAATAGCTGAGCAGCACTCAGAGATGGGCAGTGAGGGTCAGATAAGTCCTCTTAACTCTTAATGAAAATGAATTGGGGCAGTCAGGGCCGGGGTCCAGGACTCCAGTTAACCCAGGTGGTCATCTGTCTTTGGAGCTAACAGGGGTCCAGGGGCTCGCTGGGATCGTGCCACGGAGAGAGGCAGCGGGGGGGGGGGGGGGAGCGATGATTACTCTCATTTTATACACAGGGGAGTCGTGGTGGGGGCTGGGAGTGGACCGTGACAATGACACCCAGATCACTCACCGTAAACGAGGGGAAAGTAAGATGTTACACCAGCGCGTTTTCCTCTCGCATTTACATTCGGGCCACCTGGGATTTGTCACAACAACAATGATTTGCCAGACTGGGACAGGAAATCGCAGAAAACGTTCGGGTTGTGCCGCAGAATCTCCTACAGTGCAGCGTTTAGCTCGGGTGGTTCATTTGGGGCAAAAGGGGCAACATTTTAAATAGCCACGAGGCATATTTAGCTAGTTGCAGATATAGGTTAATCTCCATTGTTGCAATGTGCCTGTGCAGCATTAATCAGGACAAAACCTACAGCCAGAGGATTATTGGGCTGATGTGGGAGCAGACTGTTATCTGCTCTGTACTGGCTGTTTGTTTACACGTTGTGTCTATTTATGGGTACAAATATTTCAAATTGCTTTAGTGAAAATGGATTGCAATGTAGATGATCTAATATGGGTCACATTGTTATATACAGTAGGATGTGGCTGTGTTTACTAAACTAGCTGCGATGGAATCTCAGACCAGATATACTATAGGGCTGAATGACAATTAGATAGCAACAAATCAACAGGGCAAGAAGATGGCCCACACAATCCATAAGGTGTCATTTAGTATGGATAGCAGTGGCACACAGGATGCTGATTAACTTAGTACAAAATTAGTAATTGACCTTTCTAATCAACTAAACAAATCTCTAAGTCCCACTAATCAGTATTGATCTACCCTGTTGTATGACGAAGCCTGTATGTGCGTGCGTGCGTGCGTGCGTGCGTGCGTGCGTGCGTGCGTGTAAGTGAGTGCAAGCAGGTGGGCGTGTGTTTTTGAGGCTTTCTAACTGTCAAAGTGCGGCTCCATAGGATGCGAGTTTACAATAAGCATATTTATTCACAAAGTAACCGTGGACTAGAGGGTCATCACACCTCATCTGTTTATGTACAACCTACAAAAAATTCACTGTGGCAAAAATAACTTCTTTATAAATTATTTGTTTAAAAAAAAAAAAAAGATCACATTTGTGTGCATGTTTTTTTTTAACCATGAATCTTCCCGGAGAATTGCATTTAATCATGTTTACTACCTGTTAGCGTCAGCCTTTTTCACACAACACGTTTTTGACACGTTACTGGTATAAATCCATTTAGATGCTTCGGTTTCAGGGTCCCGGTGTTGCGTGCCGGCTCACCGTCAGACGAGCCGAGTATCCGTTCAAATGTAGCACACATTAGAAATGAATAATCTGTTACAATAATCCAGATGATCAGCAAAAGAAAGAAGTCGTTAAACCACGGCAGAGGAAGAGGGCGCCACGAGATGACATAATACAAAGAGTGTCGGTCAAACTCCACACAAACCAAAATGAAGTGTGATTAAAATATGGCATTTATGTTTGTTTCGTGTATTTACTTGAGAAAGTATTTTTTTTCGTCTCTTCAGCGGTGTGGAAGTTTCAGAGAAGATTTAAGTCACAAACTTGATGTTCATTATGAATTATCAGCTTAATCTGACTCCATTCCACTTTGTTGCATTTCACTTCTATTGATACACAAACGTTCCACCTTCCAGCCAAACATGGAAACTTTGTTGTGGTTTTTAGATGAATTTAAAATGCACATAAAAACTGGTGGATAGAAATACACTAATAGCTTACTGCGAGACCATCCTTATTATTAACTATTATTATGAGTAGTAACGCGTATTCTTTTCTTACTATGACTATATAAAAGTCCCATTGTAGCTCTTTCACTGGTCCCACTATGTAAGCTGTTCATTCCCCCCCCCCACCTGTCATACTCTCTAATGAGTTGCTGAACATTTTCCCCCATATTTCCTTTTTATATGAAGAGAGCCACACATCATAAACTGAGCTCTGATTTATGTTTAATGGGGTCTCTTAATGTGATTATATCAATGATATTTCTATCTGAGCAGGGCGAGGCTGAACTGAACCGTAATTAATAAGACCCTCAGTGGGGCGAGGGGGTCTCGGGAGTGGCAGAGCCGTCCTTGATCCATCTTACAGAGAGGGAGAGAGAGAGAAGCATGACACCTTAAAAATCTAAAATACGCTTCACCATTCCTCGTGTAACTGCTCCTAATTCCAACGTGACATCGGCGCACTTGCGGCTTCTGGGTCACCCCGATGTAATTGCTTTCTCTCGCCTGATTTCGACGGCGCCGTTTCAATCTTAAGCACCCTCCGCATGTCCAGGGGTCCTCCGGTGACTTTGTTTGGGGTGATTTGAAGAGACAGCAGAGTGCAAAATGAATCCATCCCATTCCAATTAGCATCATCTTTAACCTAATGAGGGACACCTCAAGGTGATGTGGCCCCCCACGCCCAGATGCACCATTATCGTTCCACGGCGGGCAACTCATTTCAATTTCTAACTGGCCCGGCTTTTTCATTACATAGTGTGTGTGGGCGGGGGGGGCGACTTCACACCAGCACACGGGCAGACAGCACCTGAGATCCTGATCATATTCTTATTGCAGACATCATGAAGGCGGATGACTTTCTGCAAACTGCTTATTTGAAATCAGTCCTCTCTCTCTCTCTCTCTCTCTCTCTCTCTCTCTCTCTCTCTCTCTCTCTCTGCGCTGCAGTCTCATGTGTGTGTGATGTACAATGGTAGAAAGTAAATAGAGTCGCTGAGGCGATCTTTGCAGCTCATAACAACTGGAATGCATTTGAGATGTTGATCCTCATCCTTAACAAAGAGTAATTACTGCGCCTGGATGCTGCAGCTCCAGCTCTTATAATGATCCCTGCAGTCTCTTCAGTGACACAAGTGTTCGTCTTTGAGGGAAAAGTCTCGGCAATGGAGGCGGTCCCACTGAAGACCGGTTTGACAAAAGGGCCCGCAGAAGGGACAATCCTGTTTTTGGCACAGTTAACACTCTTTGTGGTGTGTAGGGCCTTAAACAATTTTGACAATCTGTTTTACTCGCATGACAGATGTCGCTGGGAATCAGGTGTGGGGGGGAATGAGCAGAGCTGGGAAATATTTGCACGATTATGGAACCGTCATTTTGGTTGAATTATTTGTACATTAATTTACAGTTAGTGATATAGTCTCTGAGAGAGAGAAAAACCTGTAGATGGTATTTACATTAAATCATTTTATTTTAATGCAAGAAGATATCTAGTGTCTCATCTCATGAAGGTTACAGTGTCGACTATCTTTTAGACATCTGTACTTTATTTCACAAAACCAACATTTCTACTTACGACCGTTTTAAAACAGTACTGTTTGTATTAATTCATTTATTTGGAGGAATACAATTATCCAGAACTTCAGGATGATGACAGAAAAGTTAACATAAATTTGTGTCACAGAGTTTAGCATTATTTCCTCAGATTCAGATTTAAGTTCAATAACTGTATTTAATGCTGAGTTGTTACTGCTGAGATGAACGTCACTCTTTTGCCTTTTAAAGTGGTTCCCTTATTCTCATTTTGTCTTATTTTATACACGGCCATATTCCGTAATCACAAGTGGAGCTTAATAGAGACATTTTGCTTCTATTCTTACTCCTCTTGCCTCCACACAGATGCACACTTTCATGCATGCGTATGTCTGAGTGCTTGTGCCTCACTACATTGAGACGGCGATCAAGCGAATCACAAGACTCTTTGGTAGCGACGCTTCCATTTTATGTTGTTTTCCATGTCCTGAATGAACAGATGTTTGTATAAATTACCTCCCGGTGTGACACTCTCGATATTAAATACATGCTTTGCATTCCTAAACAAGCGGTTAGAGCTGCAGGCAAACGTTGTGGAAGACTGACTGATTCGAACCAACTTATGAAAGATTGTTGGAAGGGTGTAAAGCAAGAGTCTTGGTCCCTCACGCGCATAATAATGAAATACAGTGCGAGTATGTGACGTTGTGTCTTCTTGTCGTCCAGCCAGGGAGATGACCAGGGGGAAGTTTCTGAACATCTTGGAGAGGCCCAAGAAGTGACGTGTGTTGTGTTGAAGCAACAGGAGATGTGTGACTCCGAGGTGAATGTGATCTATGTGTGTTTACCGATATGCACAACAACACAGCTCAAGGACTTTTACTCTCAAACCGTTAACTGGAGTAAAACTGCTCCCTCACACACAGCTGACCTGTCGTCCTCACAGATATAGAGATGCCTTTACATTGACAGAAAATGTAGAATGATGAATTTCTTCTCATTGAATTTCTCTGTTGCTTGTAGGCCTAGCTTGATGAAATGTTCGTTATTTATTCTTATTTCTATTTTAAACATGATGTACTTTTTTTTTTTATGTGTGTGCGTGAGTGCAATTTGTGAGGTTGTTTAATAAAGTTTTAAAAAGATGTTTGCCTTTCATTTGAAGTCTTTGTGTGTGATTAACTTTGCTTCTTTCTTAGAGAACTTTTAATTAGGGCAGCGACTCGAAGCCTCTGCTGCTCTTCCAAAGTGCAGCACGTCAGGAGCTCCGACGTGAGAGCGTTCTCCCGGCTACCAGGGCATGCTTTCCATTTAATGAGCAGGAGAAGCAGGGTCCCCTAACACAAAACATTGCGTAAAAATAATATTGCGCATTGTCATCGCCTTTAATGAGAGCTGACATAATTACTAGGACCATTTCTTTTCTAATTAGCACACTTCAGCGTTGTCGGAGCAAGCGGGCAGGCCAGAAGAGAATCAGACAGGCATGCCGAGTGGGAAACAAAAAGAAGTCCATCCGCCATAATTAGGTAAGACAATGCCTCGGACTGTTCTCGGCTGGAGATGTCGCTGGGGCTCTGGCCGCTCAGTCCCAACCAGTTACACTTCTCCCCGGGCCGCTAATAAGCCCCTAATCGTCTTTCCGATTCACACGGACAGAGGCCACCATTGCCTCAGTGGCTTCACCCCCTGCCTCTCACGCGGACCCTGGCTCACCCCTCCTAAAAAAAGAAAGAAAGGACTGTATTTTCAGTTCTGTGGGTTTCTGAGAGAGCTTCCTCAGTGTGTGCTGCTGGAGCTTTCTGGTGAGGACCCCAAGTCAGGAGGAATATCGAGCACATTGTGGAAGCTAATGATGCAGATAAAGGAGTTTTGTTGGTTTTACAGTCTATACAGGAGGTGATCAAAATAGTATACTACCCCCAAATAATGTCAATACCTTGTAACCGCCAAACTGTCCTGTAAAATACTACAACTTAGCCTATGGGTCATCAAAATACAAAAAACATGTTTTGTGATGCTGTTGGAGACTACACTGTTAGCCTACACAATTAGGTACAAATGTAAGTGTTTATACGTAGTAACTAGTGGCTTTGTGAATGGTTTGTTAAGCCTTCACTGATGCTCTGTAGCTCAGTTATAGGACAATAATAAATGGTTATCCTTCTCCAGCCACCTTACCTCAGGAAAAGAGTTGTTAACAACTGCAAAAAAACTTTATCAATGACATTAATATTCAACTGCAGGCTTGAGGCCTGTTAGAGAGTGAAGGCCCCCTTCAGTAGTGATGCATTGCAAACATTTATAACTGCATTGTAAACAGGTTGAAAGTAAAATCATCAAACCTGGCAACCCACATGTTGTTCAGGTTGTGAAAACATAACTTGCAACTTACTAGGGTAGGATAAAGTACATTCAGTGTATTCTGTAGAAATACTACAAGTAAAAGTCCTGCATTGAAAATGTTACTCATGTGGATTATTAGCTAAATGCTACGTAGTAAAGGGAAAGTATTTGTTCTGCAGGAAAATGTCTTTGTTAGAATAGTATTATTATATATGCGACTATCATTGTTTGATTGCAATGCATGTGCAAGTAGCATGTTACTGTTGTAGTTGGTCGAGACGATATGAACTATTTCATAACGGCTTCTGTTGGGCAGTTTGATCTATATATGACATGCTTTGTAGGCCTACGTAAATTCTTAATTTGTGAGGTAACTATAGCTGTCAAATAAATGTTGGACTACAATATTTGAGTAAATGAATTATGGTCCATCACTGCAACTTATAAACCCCTTCTGACAGTGAAATGTTTCAAGTTGAAGTTGTTTGTTTTGGGGATGGCTGCCGTCACTGGGACTGGTTGCATACATGTTGATGCTGACTTGACGAACATTCAGTCTGCTGAGCGTTGACATGGTAAGCGACCTGACACCCACAATATGGGCCCTCAGCCAGACAGCCTTTTCAAGTAACGGGTCAGTCCCCACAGAGCTGGTCATCCATATGGAGAGAGAGAGAGAGAGAGAGAGATCAGAGCTCCTCCATCCATCCACAGTGCATTGCCTTGACCTCACATACCTTGACCTTAAATTAGCTGTCAATTAGTGCAAATTAATCAACTCCTCGCCTAATTAAGCAATGCCTACGGGCAGCTACCAAACATGCCATTGTGGAGGAGCCATGAGAAAGCTGCGGGGCTTGCAAACTCTGTCTGTACTGGGGGGGGGGGGGGGGGGGGGGGGGGGGGGCGTCACCTCACATCATCCAGTGCTTTGGGGAAAGCAGAGGCTCTGACTGTGCTTTAGTTTTTTTCCCCTGACTCGGCTCTACATGTGTGCTGTCATCAAGTTGTCCCGCACCCTGTTCCAACACCGATGGACACAGCTTGATTCAGCACGACAGAGACTGAATCACACTCAGAGGTTTCTATCCTCATGCCTGAGGGGAAACATTTGCTGTTAGTCTTAGAAAGCAGAGTTTTACACCACTTTGATAAACCCAATAAAAAAGACACATTGAAAGCGCTGGTGTTGGACTTCTTGAGAAATGTTTCTTCATGTTTATGTGCAAAATATCTATCTGCTGTGGAGGAGTTAATGCATTCAGTTGTATTTCCCGGTGCTGCTGTGACCTTCCTGAAAAAGTTGTCCTCTAATTCATTTTCACAAATGCATTTTTAGCTTTAGCAGTCACATCAGCAGGATATGATATTCATTACAGTGGGCGGCTTTTGCCTGCAGCTGCTTATCAGTTTCTGACCTGCTGCAGAGGAACACCCGTTTGAAGGTTGCAGGCTGCATACGTTTACCATTACCGAGGCCGTTAACATCATTTCTGAAGGTCTGAGGACACTTTGTTTCTAATATTGCACGATACACCCAGAAATGACACATGCAGAAACAGGAGGAGAGAAGGGGGCAGAGAAAGGATGCGGGGGGGGGGGGGGGGGGCAGATAAACAAAAAATGTCCAACAGCTGTTTGCTTTTTAATCTGCAGCCGTCAGATCCTGCAGGTCTTTGATGGGCAACCCAATCTACACGGATGACTGAACTAGATCTTCCCTTAATCTAGAGCCTTATTAGGCAGCCTCTCTGCTGCATGTAAATCAGCACGCAGCCCTTTTCATATTGGAGATGGATTATTAAAAGCCATACAGACAGGAGACGTGGTGCACTATCAACAAACCAAAAAGGCCCGTATGGATTGCAGCAGGAGCGATGATGGAGGAAGAGGGGGCAGTAACTTGCCTGTAATAGACGGGTCATCCTGACTCACACCCTTCCTTGTTAATAAATGACTTGATCCCAACAGGCTGATGTGTCATTAGCATATCCTAATAACATTGATTTCTTCATTACAATTTCCACTAAATAGGCCCTAATTAGTTTCAACATGGCCAGCCACTAATTGCAGCGGCAATATTTTTCTCCTTCTTAATAAGCAGCACATTTCACACTGTTTGATGTGCAAAAATGACGTTGCAATGCAGATCTGCCGAGGCTCTGTGTGCCTGTAGTCACAATTTGTGTATTTTTAGGTTACATTAAGATAAAATGGGATAATCCTTTATTAGTCCCACAGTGGGGAAATTTGCAGGATTAGAGCAGCAGAGTGGATATAGTGCAAACGAACAAACAAGAGACATAAGTGGAAAAACAAGATCAAAACAAGTATAATCGTCACGTAATCACACAGTAACGCTACAATAAAGAATTAAAAAAAATAACATTTGATATAGTTGGACTGAATGGCTGTTGATATTGCACAGTGGATTGCACAGATTGTGTGCATTATGTAGATCCACTCAACAGTTCCATGTTCTTGTTTTACATTATAACTAACATTATAGGCGTGTCTCTTATTTTACTTGAGATTTGATTGCAATAGTATCGCATTAGTACTTTGATAATGTACATGCAAGCCATGTGTGCAAAGCAAATCTTTTGGAAGCTCGATACGTTCACAAAATTAGCCAATCCTTATTTTTGTTCTAAATGATTTGCAACACAATTCATGCCAATGTAAACTAAAATTGTACCATAAGCAGGACATATAAAAACAGCATTTATATTCATGAGTTTAAATTTTGGCACAGACATTTTAAATTAGCTTTATGATAATGAGAGTATTCTCTCTTTTAACTTCTCAACCCTCTCATTATCTGACACTGAAACACCAAGAATGAGGATGAACTTGGTCTGCATCTTTATTATTATTATTATAATAAATATTATTAAAATAATTATATGACCCACAGTACCATATGTGTTCTATATGTTATGCAATTAAATCACAAATCAACCAAATTCAATAAGGCCATACATGCAAAGACTGGCATCAACTAAAAATGCAAATACAAAAAAATCGACTAATTGTTTAAATAGTATTGCCTTCATATTTCATCAACTTGACAACAATATTCTGTCATGATGTCAAGATTATGTTCTAGGCCTATATGACCCGATTATTCAGTGTAACGTTCAAATTAGTATTATTTTTGTTACTGTAATGATGCATACATTAATAATTATTAACAGGTCAGGGAATTATTTAATAGTCTTCCATTTGTGTCCCATATTCTGTATAATTCTCCCTCTCCTCCGGGGAAATGTTGCTGTGATTTAATCTGCTCTGTAGTCTGTGCTGCTGCTGCTGCTGCTGCTGTGGGATTAACGCAGTGCAGGACCGCGCAGCGTAGAGTGGGTCCATATCGTCCAGCTGTCGTTTTTTGGGAGGGCCTTTGATTTGCTTGTGATGAGTTTCCCATAGCATCTGGAGATCAATTATCCATTCATGTGAGCCAGTGGTTGTAGAGAGAGATCATAGCTGTGTGTGTATGTGCGCGCGCGTGTAAACAATTCAGCTAAAGGTAATACATACTGATTTATTCTAGGATGTTGAGGTAATTCTGCTCCATTTCAAAGGTAAGTAAGAGGTGTGAAATAGACGATTTAATTAGGCCTGACTATAACGAAAACTAATAAAACAATGATATATCGGTAGTGAGTTTATAATGGCTTAAACAATATTTGGTGTTTGTTACTATAAATAGTATATGATAAAACTATAGTTCCCTATCTTTGTCACTTTTAGTCGATTCCAGGTTCCTGACGCTGTAGTTCTCATTCTCATTTCGCCCCTCTCCCTGCAGCCTTGAAGAGTCATTTTATTGCATCCTTTCTCTCTGTAGCATAAATCCTTTCCTCGTGTATCCACATAGTCCTGAGGAAATGCAGATATGTATCCGAGAGGGCGTTTAATGCATCCTTGATCCACAGGAATCCTGAATCCTTGCAGCTGATTGGCTGCTGGTTCCTGCCTCTTGTTGGGATGGACCTGTTGGATAAAAGGACCATTTTCTAAAGGACACTTGTGTGTTATACAGACGATCATGCACTGGGGACCATCCTGTAAGACGGTATAATAAGAAATAGGCCTTTCAAGTAGCATCCGAAGACATCATGACGGGGAAACAAGGCGCCGTGCTTTCGGAAAGTTTACATTTATCGGAGAAAACCTCTCTGGGCGCGAATGGAGGGAGTATCAGCCACCAGCCGAAGAGCAGCGCGACCCATCCGCCGCCCAGGTGCACCGGCTTTGGCATCCAGGAGATACTGGGGCTGAATAAGGAGCCGTCCGCGGCCCCGAGGAGCCCGCTGAGCTCGCTGCCGGTCGGGGCGCACCTGATCGCCGCTAGGTCTTTGTTGGGCCCCGTCGGCATGGGTGTGGGTGTCGGCATGGGATTATTCGACCCTGGTAGAATTCCGTCGTTTTACAGACAACCAGCGTTTTTGGAGACTGTGCTGTCGAACGCACATGATGTTCACCTGCAGCCCCACAGCAGGTCCGTAGGGCCGCTGGACACCAGTCAGTCTGCCAGCTCAGGTGATGTGATCTCAGTCTATTCATTCATTTTAAATACTGATCTCACTGATATGCCATTTTCATATTTCCAACCTGCTTCTGTGCGTGTATTGTCATTTTTTCACATTGTATTATTATTATTATTATTGCTGTTGTTATTGTTAATGTTATTATTACATTTTGTGGCAGTATATAAAATAACTGTTGTGAAATGGCTTAATAAAATAGCAGTGTTGTTTCAGTGTCAACTGTTATTTATTACATTTTGTTTTTTAGGTTAAAAAATGTTATTAAATCTAATGCTTTTTTCTGTTCCTTGTTTCAAATCCAGACTCAGATGATTTGTCTTCAAATGAAAGAAAACTCTCAAAGTCATCAGTAAGTCAAAGCAAGAAACGGAAGAAAAGACGCCACCGGTTAGTGCTGATTTGTGATTATGGCAAATGTTATTTTGTTTAGAAATGAGACCAATTCTTAGAAATTCACGACTGTATTTTCAAAGTAACGAGTAGCCTACAAAAATCAATGTGCAATGCTTTCTCTCAAGTTCATTTTTAGTTTTTAAGCTTATCAAAACAGACAATGAACTAGTCAAATCACTGATTTTATTATAAATTAAACGCAGATCGCTTGTGTTTTCTGACATCCAATGCATGTTCTGTTTGGTTTGCTACATTTCTCACACCCATGCACATGGATAATAAAAGTCCTCGTTTATAGAAATCAACTCTTATTTATATAAATGTGTTCAATGTTGCTTTACCTTTTTTAATTTTTTATTTACGTCTTTATTAAAATCAGACTGGCTTGATTCCTGCAGCACACAATATATGATGTCCAATATGTCCACATAGTAATAACCCGTTTCCACAGGACCATATTCACCTCATATCAGTTGGAGGAGCTGGAAAAGGCCTTTAATGAAGCGCACTACCCTGATGTTTATGCCCGGGAGATGTTGGCCATGAAAACAGAGCTACCTGAAGACAGGATACAGGTACCACTCTAGTCAGGCACTCTGATAATAATAATAATAATAATAATAATAATTCTGCATCATTCAATCGATAGTTTGTACTTGTAGATGTTAGACCTGGAACCATCAATTTCTTTTGTAACATACACAGTTGTTGTGTTTCACTCCATTTTCATTTTTATCGAGACAGCCCTTTAGGGTTCACTAACTATTAGAAATCAAGCTTTATTTTAAATATTTTAATTATATATCCTACATCAAGAAGTTATAAGGCACTGAGCCTACTTTTAGACACCTTCATTCCAATAAAAATGCAAAATCTGAAATCATTCTTTTTTTTCTTTCTTTCTTTCTTTCTTTCTTTTTGGCTGTAATCTAGAAGCAAAATACTCAAATAGGTCCGTCAAATATTTTTTTTAAAACACGTTTATCTATAATCTCCTTTGAGATGCTCTCTGCTAAATATATAACATATAATGCTTGGCTAATCAAAGCAAAATAAAGGCACGTATTAAGTCAAAGCATCTTAGCCAATAATCATTGTACAGATTGGATATTGTTATATTCTAGACTGACACTGCACATCGAAAATCACACATCATAGACCATTCTTGTAATAATAATAATAATAATAATAATAATAAGTGTTTTTAAAACACATCTCATTCTTTTCTATTTGGTGTGTGTGAATGCTATAAGGCAAATATTATTGTCGGCCTTATGAATGTTCACCTGTAATTGTTCACCTCCTGTAATATGTGAGCACGTGCCGCCGGCTGCTCTAACGTTTAAGGGGAGATGGGCGAAGTGAGTCCCCGCAAATCGATCAGCGAAGCTCCCCTCCTGTCTGAACAAAGAGCGCTCTCCTCCCGCATTCCTCGCCAGGATAGATGATCTCTCATCGGGCGCAGTTGGATGTGAAACAATTTGTTCTCGGAGAAGGAGCCGCTAACGACCTAATCAAGCTATCAAGGCGGAAGAAGATTGCAGTGTGACCTGGACCATCCATCTGCCGGGGCGCCTTTTAATCTCGTTCTCATTACGGGCTGCAACAGCACAGCCGCAAATAAATAATAAAAAAGGAAATAAATAAATAAGCCCAGGCCTGCTCCTATCCTAAATAACATGAACACCCAATTTCTCATTGAGTGTAATTAGTTAAATCAGACGAGCTCGGGAGGCTGGCTGGCTGCTGGAGGTACGCGGGGAGCTCAAATGAAATAACTACATTGAATTTATTAGCACGGGTCAATAGCGCTGCTCCCCCGAGTCCCGGTAGTTTAATTTCCCGTGATATTTGCCCGCCTGCCCGCCATCGATTGGGCCTGAAATTAACTTATTTTTCAATCAGCCTCGGCGTGCCCCTGGGTCACTCCTCGTCACAGCTTCCACGCGCGGGCTTCTTTTGAGGAAAGAGAAGCAATTTCTCATATAAAAAAAAGTACCTTGTATGAAATAAGGGTTATCATCAGAATTATCAGGAGGAAAAAAAAAAAAGCATGAAAACGGTTTGATCGTTTTCCATTTAATACCCCCCCCCTACCCCTTCCTCTCTGCACAGAGCCATCAGAGGTGCCTAAGTGTTTAACAATCCTGTGTTGTGCTATGCTATCAATTTGGCCTCTCTCTGAGCTGACAGATAGCCTGCAGAGCCTTAAGCAGTTGCTGGCTGTGGCCAAGTGAAGTGTCATGGTGTGTCAAACCATCTATAACGCGGCCACAGGTAGCTACAGATCAGCTGTGACAGGAGGCACAGATCCTTCACACCTGTAGCCAGCAGCTTATGGGAAATCAATGGACTCAATCCAAACGGTGCACTTGTTATCTCCAGTTACTACGAATCACAGAGATTCCCAAATGGGTCGTCTTTGAAATACACTTTTCATGCACAAACAATAGTACAACGTTAACAACGGCTTAAGTAATGGTTAATAAATAATGTAGGCTACTATAGCTTTGCAGGTCAGAAGCTTTTTGGGTTGTGAAAAGTCCCATTTGATGATCCTTTCTAATAATGCAGTTATAAATGTGTGAATGCATTAATAGATACTGAGGTTAATATGGGTTTACACTTTATAATAAGTCCTCATGTTTGCAGCTCTAAAATGGCGGCAGAGGATACAGACCAAAATCCAAACAGAAAGAATAAACAGCTGCCACCTGGACTTTTCTCAACCTAATAACCCAGAATCTATAGTCCTATAACTGACACTACATTACATGAGTAGTAAATCATATGTTAGTTATTGATAAAGCCAAAACCTCTTTAAGGTGCCTCATTAGAAAGCGGTACCCATAGTTGCATCTTGCACATTTTGCACAAGGACATTCAAATTGCACACTGCAGTTGGATTTTTTTGCAACCCTCAAATGAAACCAATAATCAGACATTTCCAAACTATTAATTGTAAGCCTAATCATTATAGATGATAGACAGCATTTCATTTCAAGAGTGTAAATGTTTTGTAGCCAAACTAACCAAAACTAATCCAATACACACGAGTTATTTGTCTCATATGGAGGTGAAGGTGAAGGCGCTGGTGACTAATAACTGGTCGTTGTGTCCTCCTGTTACAGGTATGGTTTCAGAACCGCAGAGCCAAGTGGAGGAAGAGGGAGAAATGCTGGGGCCGCAGCACTGTGATGGCTGAGTACGGGCTGTATGGAGCCATGGTGAGGCACTCCATCCCCCTGCCAGAGTCCATCCTCAAGTCTGCCAAGGACGGCATCATGGAGTCCTGCGCCCCCTGGCTGCTCGGTGAGGCTGCTGTCCTACTGTTTCCCCATGCATTCAGCATCATTGTCTCACTGTGTCAACAGTTCATGGTTGTTCTATGTGGAGAGTATATGTACCTCATTATTAAATCGTAGCAGTACAGCATTTCTACGTGACTGTTATTCACGCGTAGTCATAACCGTGGTGGAGTGATGGGCTGATACAGTGTGTAGGGACTTATGGCAGATGCTCTAATTGTAAAGCAGCGAAACTTTAAAATACAGAGAACGTGGTATAGACTCTGCAATACTTAAGACATTTTCATCCTTGACGCTGGTCACGCCTTGCCCATCATCGATTTTAAACATTAAATTCTGAACCGGAACTATTTTTGCTATTTTTCAGTCCAAGATGGCTTACCAATCAACAGACGCTATTCTAAATCTGAATACCCGCAACTCTTTGCAGGGATGCACAAAAAGTCCACGGAGACAGCAGCCCCCCCACCGGCAACAGGACAGTGTGACGCGCCCCAGCAGCCGAGCTCTCAGAGGGCGGAAGAAGCCGAAGCGGAGGAGAAGAGGTCAGAGGGCAAGTCCACCATTTCTAAAGAGGAACTGAGAGAGAACAGCATTGCTGCACTCAGGGCCAAGGCACAGGAGCACAGTGCCAAAGTGCTGGGGACGGTTTCTCAAGACAGACTGCTGGAGGGCAAACAGGAGAGACAGGTGGCCGAGGAGAAAGCCGGTGATCCCCTGAGTCCCGCGGAGGAGGAGAAAAGTCCCTAGAGACTGCCACGTTCCTGTGGACTGATAATGTCATGAGTGAATGCAGTGGGCTGCACTTCCCCAACATAACTCGCTGTCCTGCAGGTGTTCATCCCTCATTGACTTCTCTATAACTGGCCTGCGTGTGGACTTCTTTAAGAAGAAAACTCATCCGGCCACTGCTGCACACACAGAGGATGCAAAATGCACTTTTTCTGATTTACTTCCAAAATCCACAGTTGTTGTTGCTTAATGCGTAGTAGAGAAGATTTGACTGAGTGGGAGTAAAGTGTTAATACTGGTGTATATAGATCCCACAGTTATATAGAGAGTCAGATGAGTCAAATTAAATCGAGTACAACAGTTATATCATATTAATCAGGACTACCTGCGACCCATGAGCAGTCAAGTGCATTTCATTCTCGGCATTCATTTTAATGTTGCTTGCACAGATACTGAATGGTGACATTTCAGATACAAACCGACAGAAAGTAATTGTTGTCCTATTTCACACTGTATATACTTGATATATTAATCTCTCCTCACCGAGGCGCAATTTGACATAATGTTTACTTGTAGTCCTAAGAAATTGTTTGTGTTTTCATTTCAAAATATGTATAACTCAAAATACAAAATCATAAAATACAAATAGCCTTTTATTAAGTGTGGCTTTTTGGTGTCTATTTGTTCTGCCTTCCTTTCAAACAAATGGTCAGCTGTCAAGGCACTGCTGAAACACAAAGTTGGAGAAGCCACTTGTTGTCACTTGATGCTCTGCCGGCTGGGCTCATTAGGACACGGTCTGCGGCTGCATGCTTGGATTAGCCCCTATAATCCGTCGCAGATGAGAGCCTTCACTTCCAGATTAAACTGAGGGACCAGTGCTTTTGGGACGGGAAAGAGAGGGAAAGCAAACCCCTCCGAACGGGATGACCTCAGCCCGATTTCAAATCACTTTAATATGCTATTACCAGCCGACTCGCAAGCTGTTTCATCCTCTTATCCAAACACAAAGTCTAACAGCTTTACTTGTTGGCGATCTTCATTTTCCAAATAAAGCTATACATCACGCCACTTCATCTCAGCTTTACAACACGCCTATGTGTCTGCATTAGCTGTAATCCATATCACATTTTAAACGTCACCCTCAGTCAGCTAATGGGGCTTCCTAATGAGTTGAACAATTAAGTTCTACTCCAATTAGACAGAGTGCAATTTCAAAGGGCAAGGGACGCCTGTTATCAGTGTGCTGCTGCATGTCTCAGCACTGAATGGCCCTCAGATTGGAACCATAATGTCACCCGATGGGGAAAAGGTTGCTAATTAGGTTGTTGACAGAGATAAGTATACACACCGTAACTAATGATGGCTATAGGAAATGGACTGGAGTGTGTCAGAGTAACAGGAAATGTTGCTAGAATGAACCTGGGGCCTATACTTGCAATGAATAAAGTTCATTGCAAGTAAAAGGACAGCGAGCAGGGATTCTCCTTTCTCATTCCTATGGACACATTTCCTCCTATGATTGAAGGTGTGCATGAGCCTTCACAAGAATGAACCTGGGAGTAGCATTTGAAAAGACCGTATATAGAGAGGCATGCTTGAGATTTGAAGGGTGGATTTCCGATGGAGAGCTCATGCCACAACATTAAAGAAGTTTTGTTTTACATTCAAACCTGGAAAGACAGATACACTTCAGACAAATCCTCCCCAAGCTGACAAAGAGTCAGTATCTTGAGCAGAAGTGTCCCTTCACACACATAGTCTTGAACCTGACATCACTGGTTAGAGGCTAATTGTATTGCCTGCTTCTTTCACCATTCTGCAGTTTAACAACATGTGTAATTTCCATTTTCTAAGTCACCAAATGTTAGATATAACCAAGAGTGATTTAAGGGTGGTAGTGTCAGTCTGTCCACTGCTTTGCCCACTCTGAATTGTCTTAACAATGGTGGAATGGATTGTCATGACACACATTCCCTCAAGATTAACTATAAAAACTTTGGTGAACCCTTCACTTCTTCGTACAGTGCCATCAGCAGGTCAACATTTTAATTTGTTCAATACTTACAGGAATTAGAACATGTTGTTTAGTCTTAACTTTCAAGATTATTAAACTCACATTTTAAGCAGTAAACGTCATAAGAAATATGATTTTGCACATCCTCTTTTAAGGTGGAATTCTCATTAAACATCTCAATAGCCATTTTAGCTGGAGTGACAGAAGTGGTTTGCAATACTGAGCCCTCACCTCCACAGGCCCTCAACCCAATTCATTTATTGAGGCCAAGACATATACAGTGAGGATTATTCCTCTAAGTGCAAAGCTATTTAATCCCCTGAGAGTGGAATAGAAGGTTATGATAAATCAGATTTGCTGAAGATCAAGCTGTTTACATTGGATATGAGGAAGTAATTCACAGTATCCCTGATGGACAGTCTGCTTGTTGAAGACCATCAGAAGATCATTTCAATCCATGCAAAGCGAGATCAGAGGGATGTTTATGGAAAGATTTCAACTAATGCAACATTAGCATTCAATTTCTTTTTGATGGGGTGGTGAGGAATATGATTTCATTGGTGAGATTAAGTGCATGCTGATCATTTTGAGAATACTCTGGGCTCCAGATGCTGCTGAGTTCAGATCAAACGCAAGATGTAGTTAAACTGAATGTGGTGTTGTTCTGCCCTCTGCTGCACAGACTTATCAGTACAACCACATTTCAGAACTATTCACAGATGGCTTTTGTTGGAGCTCGACCTTTCTTATATTATTTCTTCCATTTTTGAACAATAACAAGGCTATTTATGCATCCCTTTTGTGCTCCAAAGTGTCTATGGGAATTCATTTGTAATCAACTTATTTCAAATACTCCTAGGCAGTGTGGACACATGGACGTTTTTTTTATACCTGCACTTTTTGCGTATTCTTTTTTAAATCGTTAATGTCACTTTTGCTTAAATATGATCCTACTTTTCACTGCATTGCTACATTTGAAGTTGCATACGCTACATAGTAAAATCAAAAGTCACATGTAGAGTCAGCCTGATAAACTGTGTGAGAATGGAACAGAAGAAAAGGAGACAATCAGCAGCTGTAGCAGTGGAGAAGCTGCAGGGGCCACAGGAAGGCAAAGCTCCACGTGCAGAGAGGTGACACTCCGGAAATGATTCGTTATAAATGTTTGAGTTCACGGGCCGCCGCGTTCACGGGCCGGGGCCACTTTAAGCATAATACAATGAAGCATCACACATGGGGTGTAGTTATGAGGAGTTCATGTTGTTTACATATCGACGTTATCTGCTTTGGTGATGGTTTATTCAAATGTTGATTGTAAAATACGTTTCAGGCACCGTTGTGCCCATATCTCGTTTTATTTATTGTTTATTTTCGTTTCATCGTCTGAGTTTTGTGTCTTTTCTGGTTGGTTCTTGTGAGGCTACACTGAGGGCTGTTGTCTATTTTGAATTGATTATCAGTTGTATGCACAGACTGCAGACTGTCGGTTTGGACTGAGGGGTTCTTGGTGCTGATGTTGGTCCACTTGTTTATAAGTTTATATTTAATGTAATCTCTTTTGTAACCTAAAGATGTTCTTTAAGTTAACAGAAGTATCATATCATCACCTCACACTGTTACGTGTACCCAGAGTACACTGATTCACTTTTTACCTTTTTACTTTTACTTACGTTTTTACACAAGTATTTGATTTTAAGAGTAAAATGTCTTTTAAAGTAGCAATACTTTTACTTGAGTATAATATTCTAGTACTGTTTCCACCTCTGTTGCTACTTTACTATGTACTTCTTTTTTTAAAGTTACAAATCCAGCTGTCATGAACCAGATGTAACAACGACTGGATTTTAAAATTCATTCATACAACTAAGCTGTCTGGTAGTGGTAAAAAATAAAATGCACTGAATATGCTAAATATCATCAAAAACAAGTATTTATTTTTTCTCCCTACAGTTAACTCTTGATCTTGGATAGCACAGATGAAGACATTGAGTCTTCTTTGTGATAAAGTTGAATTCTCTGGAGAAAGTCAGGAGATAGACCTTGTGCTGAAATGAGATAAAATACATTTTACTGTTCCCAAGGTGACATTTTGCTTGGGCAATATAGGAAAGAAATCTTGAGGCTATTTTTACATTTGCCTGCTCTGAAACGTCTACCTGAAGATAGTAGCGTGAACTCTAGGGCTGTAAGAAAATGTCCCCACACTTGAGTATCGCAATATTATGTTTTGTGACATAGCATTGTTGTAATCTTCAGCCATGGATAATGACTGCTCCTGTAATATGATGAATGCAATGAAGCCACATCTTTATACTATGACAGTTTTCCTAAAATTAGATTTTAAAAATTGCAACATATTATCTTGCTTACAGTATCGTGATATGTTGAACCATAACCCCTGTATCATGATCCATATCGTATCGCCAGATTCTCTATATGTGCCTCAATATAAACACATGAATATACTGTGTACAGTATTTATACTGTATTCTGTATAATACATGCACATAAACATGCATACACAAAGTTTATGCATGTGTTTACAGGATGCATGTGCTTAATAGCATATGTATGAGAAGTTACACTATGTAGACTATGCTGTGTGTGTGTGTGTGTGTGTGTGTGTGTGTGTGTGTGTGTGTGAGAGACAATGTGTGTCTACATGTTTATACACAGACATACCAGCAGTACATGTATATTCACATTCATACATATTCGCATTTGTCTTTGAGTCTTTTAATGTTAATGTTTCATTGAAAACGGGCCTTGAGCGCTTCGTCTTACTGCCTGCGTGTAGTGCCGCATTTCATCCACAGGGGGTCAGTCTTGAGCTTCTTTCCAAATCAGAACCCCTTTATGAATTTGTGGTCAGGTGAATTACATTACAAGTTCACAGTTACATCTTTTCTATAATACAGTCAATATATGAAAATCCTGCTGCTACAACACTGCGCACATCTTGACATCGATTCATATCTGTCCGGCTGGGGGAAAAAGGGTTATATTACAATTTTTACAGCAGACATGATCCTGATATCTTGATCAATATTCTCATTTCTCGTCACTCCTCTGGTGCTCTCTGTGATGAGGCTGTCAGCTGTGGGTTAATGGAGACGGGATTGATACTGCGGCTAAATGATCCGCCTTGGCTGGGGGCTGATTTCATCTCCAAGGTTCTTCTGTTTTTTCTCCAAAGCCATCCAAAGGGTTTGATCACACAGAGCCAACCAGCTCTCTTTTACGCTTCACTGGGTAAAAACCATCACCTCAGTGCTGCAAACTGGCTGGAATCAGTATTCCGAGGTTGTGCAGTATATTTGCGGGTGTTTTATTTGTGATGGTGCTAATATCGCCTCACAAGCCTTTCGATTAAGCAGCTGATTGAAGTCTGGTGTAGATGTCTGTGGTGTATCGAGTACTACTCTGTGCTTTCATTATGAGCTATTAAAGTCTGAATACAGCAGGAGAAGAAACAAGGGAATTACATAATGGAAAGTCAACAGCATGTTTATTCCACCTGCTGACCAGTTGGCATTTCCTTTTATCACTTCAGCTGTAAAATCATCTGCCATTAGTGAAATTACAATCCTTTAATAAACATATGCATTTTATTTTATTTTTCCCCCAAAAATGAAAGAATCTGAAAGCTCCTTATGCATCGGGATTATAGGGTTAGAGTGATTGCAGTGCATGGTGGGAGTTCTGTGTCCCTGGATGACCTTCACTGTCTCAGATCAGCTTTATAGACCTGACTCCTCTGTGTCGCTAGCCTCCTACTCCAGTAATGGATATCAGTTATCTCCTGAAGTTGGACTTGACTGCTTGTCCCAGAAAGATTTATGATGTGTGGCACGACATCAGCTGCCCTCCAGCCTTCACTGCTCGGTAGTTTCAGCAGGCCATCTGTGGGCTGTTTCAGACACCAACTCCAGTCATCCAAGCGGAGGTAAACCGTGTTAGTCTCCATTTGCTTAAATATTTTCATACCTAACCTTTTGTCTCCTCCTGTTTTGTACCTCATGTCTCAGAAACTGACATCACCCCTCCCCGTGAAGTGTCGGGTACTCTGGTTGCAATTAAAACCAACTCATCTTCCTTATCTGAGGGCGCCAAGGATGCTTCTGCTGGCACAAGACGTCAGGTTTGAGGAACGCTCGGAGCGAACAAAATGAAGTCCAGTCTTTACTTATCAAGAGAAGAGAAACATGAACTGCTAGACAGTGCTCCCTTGTTGCTCAAGAGTGATAAGCACAGCCAGAATAGGAGGCTGTGAGGTCCTTATCAGTCCAGAGTCCTGGCAAATGCCGGCGCCACAGAGGGAGGCATGTTGCTGTGCGACAAAAAGGTGTGAGGACAGATAAGCATGTTTGTGAAATGCTTCAAAGATGAGCTTAGCTCTGATATTAAAGGAGAGAGAGGAGAGAGAGAGGAGAGAGGAGAGAGGAGAGAGAGAGAGAGAGGAGAGAGGAGAGAGAGAGAGAGAGAGAGAAGAGAGGAGAGAGAGAGAGAGAGAGAGAGAGAAGAGAGGAGAGAGGAGAGAGAGAGTTTCAGAAATAGATGCTGACATTACAGTTGCTGCATGGGATGTCTTCAATTCCACATGCACACTGAAAAGTGCTATGGAAAACAGATTTGACCTGCTGAAGCTAAGCGGTGGTAGTAGACAAACTCAGATCCTTTACTTTTTACTTTTAATGTAAAAAGATTTTAATGTAAATGCATCAACACGTGAGTAGCGTTTTACTGTTTTCGCTGGTCGAGGCAGAGCTAGAGAGCTCGTTTGAACTGCTTTAGTTTAGTCCAGTGGTTGGGACCCTTGGGGGTGTCCAATGAATATGAATGTTTCTTTGTATTAGATCTACAGTGGGGCACAATCCATTTCTTTTTTCACCTATTTAACAACGACATTTAGACTAAGTTACCAAAGTGGGGACCTAACAGGAAAACTCAAAAGTCTTTTATGCTGCTCTTCTTATAAAGAATGACTCATTTACAGTATACATACGTGCTTTATGCAAGTATTTTTCCTTTTTACAAAAGGCAAGTAGACACAGGTTATTGAGACGCAGAGCTAAATATTGTCGGAGGTTTTAGATTCCACCATAAGGCATATTTTCCTTCAGTGTTAGTAAAAAGAGTAAAATACATTGCTTAGCATCTGGATTTGGCTCTGGATAAGTTAGAATACCAGTGTCTGAAACTCCTGGTGTGCTGAAATGCTGAGTTAGTACTATTTGCTAATTTCTCGCTCCATGTAAAGTGTTGAAATCTCAGAGGGCGACAGACACGAGTTTTGTTCCATCCGTTGCCAGAGACGTCATTGGTGCTGCTGTTGACCTAGAAAGTGTCCCTACATCATCAAATATACATTAAATGTATCTGCCTGCTTGGGAATTGATCTCTGGATGAACTTCAAACAGCATGCAAGTGTCTGTAATCCACCAAATGGACTGTGTGTTTCTGATTTAGGATCTGTCACACAATACAGAGCCAAGAGCTTTTCCACTTTTGCAAGACGACAACTATTTCCCCAAAAGATTAAAACTTCAGGACACAGTTTCCAGCTCCCTCAATCACATCCTCCCACTGTGGTTTTGAGTGGTGAGTTAAAAATATATTCGCTGAGTCATATTTTCGAGTATTACACTTGATTTTTCTATCCTTTTCACAGGGGGAGTCTTTGATTGTTTTCATAGTTTTCCAGGATTTTCTTTCGACTAAATGTTAGTAAAACGAAAGGATACAATATCCACATTCTCAGTAATTGTGGCAACCACTTCAAATACATCCTCTTTTGCTGAGGCATTGCACAGACTGAAGATATTGTTTGCGTGTCTGTTGTCTCGGATTAGAGAGTGGTGACAGGTATTTCATCACAGCAACGATAAGAATCTGAAAATGGCTTTCAGTCGCATGGACACTCAAGAGCATCATGCTCCTTATTAATGTGGCACTCAGCTCTAATGTCTTTTTGTCTTTTCACTGCCTTTCCGATTCTTTCCATTTTGTTTCAGCCCATTCATCATGTTTCTCACCTTAGGTCTCTGTGCGAGACCAATTCATTTTCTCTTGTTCTTTTTGACATCTGCTGGACGTGACAAGTCTGGGTAGTATGACTCGACAAAAAAACGACTGTTGGTTAATTTTAGATACAAGGATTATATTTAGAAACACAGTACGGGCGTATAATTCCTTTCAAACAAAGACCTGCGTTGCCCACATTAAAAGTGTACTAACATACCTAATGTAATATTTGCAGAAGTTCAGATTCAACCTGCTGCTGCATGACTCTTGGAAACTTTGTATTCACGTGGGGGCGGATGACTAATAAAATCAGTTTGCTTCTGGTGGTCTGAGCTAGCTATGGATGCTCTCTCTCTGTGTGTGTGTGTGTGTGTGTGTGTGTGTGTGTGGGCGAACAGGCGTGGGCGAAACTCCCTATCTATTGTGGGAGAGAAAACACATGCACACTCGCTCACAGAGTGAGCCCACTTCAGCACCCCGTACAGCTGCCATTGATGAGAGCGTCACTTTCACCCCCGTCTATCCCATCGAGCCACATTTCATGCATTACAGACTCGCTTGAAGAGAAGCTGCAAAAAAACGAGGAGGCAGACAAATATATGAGAGGTCATGCTGTGCAAGCTTTCCTGTAAAACTTGCTTACCTTTGCCATCTGCTCCATTTATTCTGGTAGAGTGAATGATGGGCTATATATTTAATACTTTCTCCTCTGCTTCTTGAGCTCAGTATGTGGCCAGTGCTGTCTGCAAGTTGAACCTGAAGGGCGTTGAGCTGTTTAGGACACAATGGCTCTGGAGGCCCGTGTTGTGATGGGATGGCATGTGGGGCAAGAGAGGACGGGACGTGCATGATGGTCGTTCCAAGTCCTGGAGGGGAATAAAGTGCTGCTCTCATTTTGCTTTGACATCCTGACTTTAGAGAGCAGGCATTGTTGCTGACACTCACAAGCACTCTGGCAGATAAAGTCACCTCAAGGCTAGACAGTGAGTGATGCCAAAGGCGGTGAAGAGCCATGGCAGTTACAGCAGAGGCTTGTGCCAGCAATAGGAAAGTGTCAATACAATGCTCTGTGGTGGACAATACGCTCTGACAGGCTTCTCGAACCACACAATCCATGTTCATTGGTTCCCAACCTTTTGTTTTCTGATGCAACAGCTTAAGTTAAGCCCCTTCAGCGACCCAAGCCATCATGTTCCAAACTTACTGTATGGATTGTAAACTGGATGTTATCTAACACCATTAACTATGTAAAAGTGGATGCTGCTGCAGTATTGTTTCATGCAATCAAGTTGTTTGGTTTTAAACACTCGGCAACACCTGGTGTCAGTGTGTTACAGCTGCCTTTTGGTCATGGATTCTGCTTTTCTGTTGATAAGTGGAGCTTTCCACATAGCCCCTGGCAACTGCAGAAGTATCCCCTAAAGTAGAAGCACCCCTGGTTGTGGTGTCAAAGAAACAATGAATAAGAGATGAGCGACATGGCAGATGATGTTTCATTATTCATGCCAAATGTATTTATTGACCTAATTTACAGTACACAATAAACACAGATAACGCCCTTGTCCACTGCTCAGCAACTTTGTGTACACTTTTTTCCTCTTCGTATTCAGGGTCCACTTCTCTCTGTTTACCGACGGGAACAATTTTCGGTATATTCCTTGAATAAACTATCACAAAAGCCCACAGACTGAATGTTTTTCCAAGAAATGAATTTAAGAAGTGGACAATATACAATCTGCAGTAGTATTGGCAGAGAATACAGCTACTATGAAGGTAAAATAAAACGGCTGTAAACGACTAATGCGGTAAAAGGTAGGTAGTTACTGCTATGTTTTAACATATTAGTACAGCACAGTCTTCGTGGAAGAGTAGTCATCCTTCTCAGCTTGAGCTGGTGGAATACCTCGGTGGGAGTGTTGTTTACCAGAAACAAAGATTCAGTCGGATCAATATGCAGTCCAAGTACTCCATCCACACGTCTTGGTTTCTTCTTTTCTCTGTCTTTCTGATTTAGTCTTTTCTCTTCGTAGAGCCTCTTTTTCTTCCGCAGACAGCCAGGCAGCAGAACAGACACGCGCCTTCAGGAGAGGTATCCCACCTCGTCTTTTCCCTGCCTCCCATCTGGATTCCTCTTTCTCTCTATCTCACCCCCCCTCCCCAAACAAGCCGGTCCCAGTGCTATACGTGTCCGGGCTTGGACAGGTAGGCTATGAGGGCCACAACCACCCCCACATACATCCCTGTTCCAATGGTGATGGAAAGAGCTGCCAGGAAGAGGGCTCTTCTGGAGCTCATTCCTGCTCCGGAGAAGTCTCCCTTAGAGATGGCCTTGCCTGTCTGACAAAACAAAGCAGAGAGTGAAATGAGCTTACTCATCATCACCGAGTGTATCAGTAGGCGTTCAGCCACAGTCAAAAGAGAGAAAACAAGAAATGCTCTTTGGGAGCCATTAGTTACCATGGCAATTAGGTAATTCCATACTGTATCCATCTGACAGTGACAAATGTGTTATTTGGGTGTTTTGGTTTCCTATCAAAAAAACGAGCCTGGCCTTTTATTTATTCTTCTGTCAGGTATAATTTCCTCTGCAATTATTCTGGAAGATGTGGTAAAACCATTAAGATGTGCTGTGCTTTGCTTGAGGTTGCAGGATGTGAGACTTATCTTTTCGGACCAGAAATATACTGACGGTAGACTCGGGTCTCAGCTATGGATGCAACCCTTTAAAAGGATGTAATAAAAGTGCACTGCTCACACATACATACCGCGGACCAAAACTTTCAATGTTAATGGTTTCCTAAAGTGAGCACAGAGGACTGACGAGTGGTTCGAACTTGCTGAATTTACGTAGTCAATCATCTCAAACAACGGCAAGCAGGGTCACAGGCAGGAGAATGGGCTGCGGTATAGCACTTGTCTGAGTGCTTGTGCTTGCTGACCTTAAATAGCATGCAGTGTAATCAGATTTAATGACGGGCTTAAGGTCTCTGGGCCTTTACCTTGTGAGAGTAGTAAAAGGCAACGATGCCCAAGGGCCAGAAGCAGCAGAGCATGGAGAAGATGGCTAGGCCCAGGTAGTCCCGAGGGGGCAGCACGAAGAAGTTGTCCTCGCTCTCACTGTCACTGGAGCTGTCACTCTGGAAGACAGCGGGTTGATGAAGAATAATTGAATGTCAGAAAAGGAGAAGATGATGCACTTTTTTTACATGACTGCTTGTACTGCTTGGCACAATTCGTGAGACAATCAACACATTGACAAAATGAGACAAAAGGTGAGTGCAGGGATCTTGATACTGACACCTAAACAGTTCTGGGGTAAGGGTGACATGTGCTGATAGTCAGGTGTACTTTGAACATGTTAAAAGTGGTGTAGGTTGACAACTCGCGCCCCCCCCAGGCCAATGTATCTGCCCTTGTTCCACCACCACCCAGGACATGATGTGCTCAGTCAGCCAGAAAGGATTTGGTGCCTCTGTCAACACCCATGAGCGGTTTGACAGATAACACGGGATTAACGGATTGTTCCATCATCGCGAGGTGACAGGGGAAACAGGGGAAACAGCAAGAAGGCCGTGTCATTTGTGTGCTAAATTGTTTCTACGGCGTGAGAGACCTCCGCCATCTCTCCTCAATACACCGGCGTCTTATAAGGCAGCAAGTGTCCAACAGGTTCTCAATACTGTGTCCCCATACTCAGGGCCACAAGGGCTGAGTGGGTCATCGGATGATAGATTTGAAACCCACTCGGACTACATTGGCACATTGCGTCTGCAGCGAGGACGGCAGTACGACTGCATGGGTGACCTTTAAGAGTACGTTGCCATACTCTTCTCGGGCTGTCCCGGAGACGTAGTGGTTGTTAGTCTAAATAAATAGCCCCCATAAGGAGCGGGTTTTATTTGTTTGTCTTGCAGCCTGCAGGGATCAATCAAACCGAGGAAAAGGAAGGCACAAAATGAAAATCAATATGTAAGGCAGGACCTGAACCAGCAATTTTAGAGGTAATTAAAGAACTGTCAGGTTGGCGGGCAGAGAAGAAAGGAGCCGTACTTGAGCGCTGACGACTAAGTTTTTAAGCATGTTGTGCACAATTTTCTTTCTTAGCTTCTAATCTGATCTACCTGTGCCAAACCGTAGAATCTAATGTAATTATTTGTGCTATTTTCAGGTGTAGAAACCTTAGACGCTAGAGGGAAGTGGAGGATAGCAGTGCTATACTATCCAAACAGTTTTAGCTACCTTTGCCAGGAGTAGATTACGTAGATCCCTGCTATCTGCTTTATGAACACTGTCCACCTGGACAGCCGGGTGTGATTCATCAAAACAGCAGCTGGTCATAACATAATCTGACATCACATGAATAAACCGGTACACAAACAGCAGTAATCTCCCTTGTTATCTTTATAGCAAGACCTGATAACAGTTCTGAGTGACTGGTGCATTCAGTCCTACTGACAGCCTGTCTGACACCGAGTCTGGCCGGCTGGGGACACACTCCCAGTCTGGTCTGATGCCAGTAGAACTGATGGGGCTCCGCAGAGGCACAGTGCCTTTAACAACCCTGTCACTGCGCTCTCCGAGGCCTCGTTAGAGTCTGGAGCGGACATTCGTCTCCACAGACCCACAGCGGCATCACCAACACGCTCTTGTTGCTTTATTACCTGCATTTTATATTTTCTCTGTCACACAGGTGTCAAACATCTGCTGACAAAAACTCGCTGTAGTTTTTTGTAGTAACTGCTATGGACTATATTCTGGAGTTTTGGCATTTGTTATTTTTAGTCTCCATAGCTGTGAAAGTCCTCTGAATGTTTGATTGGACTTCTATGCATCAACACACATCTGGCACTGTTTGTGTGTGTTTTCATGATTCACACGCATCCGAGCACACACACACACAGGAAGGGAAAGTGAAGAAACGCAGGTGCTGAGCAAAAAGTCTCATATTCCAGCTGGAAGCCCAACTTTCATCCGAGCACTGTTCATCAGATTCATTTGCTCTTTTAAATTGACATGGAATAACTTTAGCTCCCGGCTCACCTGCTCCAACGGCCAAGCATCAGCGGAGTCTCGCTTAATACCCTCACAGCACAACATTACTTATGGCGTTAATGGCAGTCGCTGCTGTGTCTCTATCTATCTGCCAGGCCTCCGAGTGAAAAGAGCTGGCTCGATCATCAGCCCAGTTAGGGTGCTATACTTCTTCCTCTGCCAGCTCAGAGCCCTGGGTACTTCACAAGTGTCCCTGGATGAAATTAGATTTTTACCACTTCTGAAAAGTCTTTGCTCTTTTGCTGTCATGCGTTTCTTTGGAGAGTGAAGTCCTAAAAGAGCAATAGCCTGGAAAGATAAACTAAGATGAGTCATTTTTTTAGAATGTAATTATAAAAAAAAAGTGTACAATTACCCTCCACTAGATTTGAAAGACTCCAGCAAATTGACAATTTAGAGAAGAGAAATGAGCATGAATCACACTGGCAGTCTATTAGAATGGTAAATGAAATAATAAGCATCACTATCCACACCATGGCTCACTTTCTGCTGAAAGATGGCCCTGTCTGTTACACTATGAGTGTGTGTGTTAACGCCTTTAATTTCAATCTCAAAACACGGCCAAATGGCTCTTACTTCCATTAATTTGCTCTTTAAGCGGTGTAGTTACAGTAATTATTCCCATATTGCTTGTAGCAGGGGTGACAAACTTGTATAATCATGTATCAGGCTACAATTGAAATATATATATGGCTTGTAGAGACACGGTATATGAGGCACCTACCCCAAATAAAATACCACTAAAGCACTGCACACTGGCACATATGCAGAAAATGTATTCTTTTGTGTGCCCTCTGACCTCATACTCAGGACCCTGCTCGTCCTCCACTTCGTACGACACAGTCTGGATCTTCGCATCTTTCTCTCCTTGTATGCTGTCCAGAGGGTTTTCTGTGGAAACTCCATCCAACACCGTGTCCTTACTCTCTGTGAACGTGGTCTCAAAGCTCTCGCTCTTCGAGTCCTTGCTGTGGAGGCTCACGTCGTCTTTGTACAGGATAAAGTTGGGCCTGTAGAAGGCCTCCACTGCCAGATGCAGGGATTTGGCATCCAGGAACTGTTGAGTCTTATGCTCGCCATTAGTCCCAGTGTAGTAGTAGCCAATGAGGTTGTCCTGGTAAGGCTGGCTCGGGTAGTCACACTGGTAAGCCTGGTATTCGTTGTGCACCACTTGTTGGTTGGTTTTGTCTAGCAGGGGATTCTGGAGCTCACTGAGGCTCTCCATGATGGCCGGTTCAAACGTCTAGTGGATCAGAGGATGAAGTCCAAAAAAGATTCGCCAGTCTGGTAGCTAGAGAAATAAGAATTAAACAATTACAATTAAATAGGATTCATAAAAAGCAATAAATGACCAACAGTTCAATTAAACCATGGCACACACAGTCAGACCCGACATCAGGTTTTTAGTAATGTAATAATTTAGAAATTCAGTGCAGGAAAGATTTCATCTTGCTTTGGAATCAGCATTCCTCTCACAAGCTCTCACCAGTCTGGGCCATAAAATCACCATCTGCTGTATGTTCAACTATTGTATCTCACACCCTCGGATACAAACATTTGGGGAAAAAAAATATCTTCCACATGTCACGGCCGCCTATATACAAAGCAGGCAAAGTGTGGCGGGCTGTACTTTGCATTGCGTACTAATTACTTTGACTGTCTGAACCGGCCTCTCTGAGTCCTCCTGAATGTGTTTAAATTAGTGAAAGATCAGTAAAAAAATTAGTGTTTATGTAAAAGACAACAACAACACACTGCCAGGAGAGGCCGTCACTAAGGCAACACGTCAGCCAATGAGAGGCTGTGGGATCTACGTAAGCATGTCCAGATTTGAGTTAGCAAATACACAGCACCAACGGTCAGATCCTTTAGGCCAACAAAGACGTCATCCATCAAAGTAATCTTTCATCTTATATATGCGTTATGATGAAATATGATAAAAGCCACAGAGGCGACTGCATCATATTTTGGTGTTATAGAAAGCCATTTCATAATCTTTTTGTTGAAAGTGCAGTGGTGACAAATGAGCCACAGGGTGGAAATCCACAAGAAAACAGAGAGGCTTTTCACAAATTAGAGAGAAAAAAAGAGGGATTGATTTATGAGGTTTGGGAAGCTATTGAGTTGCACAGACGTCAACACAAACAACCTGGGCTTGGCCAAATAACACGAACACCCACAAATGAAATGCCATCCAGTGCAACATTAGCCTCAAGACTTATATCAATGCCTCTGATGGAGTCTAAACAAAAACTATAACACAGGAACTCTCACAAAGCTGCCGGTGTGTATTATTATTATGAGTATTGCATTTGTTTGCATATATTACTCGACAATTACTTCCTGGCCCACAGAGAAGACTTGCAGCAGACCTCTGGCCTCTGTGACCCCCTAGAGAACAAAAGCTCATGCACTCTGAGGTTTCCGAGCTGTGCAGCGTGAAGCGTGAATAATGTGCAGACCAATGGCTGAATCTGAGCCCACACACCAAAGACTCGGTCTCCATTCTCACATGTTTCTGAGGCTGAGCCACTCTCCAGATAACAGGGGATTCCATTACACACTACATTAGACAACAAAAACCACATCCCACAGCCACAAATAATTCATCTCTCACCATGAAGATGTGCACTTAGCACACGTGAGTGTGTGCTTGGACTCCACAATCATTAATGATGAGCTATATTCTCTCTGCCTTCTCTTTTTTTCCAGTTTATTCGTATATGTCCCTCTATCTCTCTCACACACAACATCACAAATGTTTTGTTTTGATGACATCACACCTTTTTATTTGTTATCATACAATTTGAAGTACTTGATTTACAAATTTCATATAGCTGATCATGAGGGGCATCTTCATGTTTCGTCACTGTTTTGCCCGTTTGTATTAAGGCAAGATCTCATATATATACCCTGGAATAAGAGGCGAAGAACATCATTTGGATTCTAGTAGCTAAACATCTCCGAAAATCATCTTACCTGTCGTGGAAAATCCTCCCGCAGCTTTGCTCAGCATCGTTCCTCGGCGCAACTGAGTCGAGACGGACGGACCCACCTTTCTACTTCACATCATCAGTTTTGGGATACTGCCATCGCAGCGCAACATATGCCATCCGATTAAAAGGAAGTTATTCCGCGTGTGCGAGAATGGATTTAACTCGCTGAGCGCTGTCTGCCATGGCACCGCTGCTGCGTCTGACAGGTAGATTTTACGCACAGTGTCACACTGAGCTCAGGCTCAAAACAACTCCGGCAGAGGCTGAGCTGACTCCAGCCGACTGATTGGCTGCGCGAGGCGCTCTGCGAACTCTAATACCGACCACGGATTTGACATTTTCTTACTGTAACTACCTTGCCTGGGCGTCCTCCCCCAGAGCTGCTGTTTAGCCTCCTTGCATGAGCAGAGAGTCATTTGGAAACGGGTTGCTAGCCCACTGAAATATACTTCAGACCACATGAGCCAGCATTCCCACTTTGCAGACTGGTAAGAGTTGTGTCATTGAGTTATTGCATTGCTTGAAACAACTTGATTGTAAACTGTTTAAGTGTTATTGTTCCCAGCTGAGAACGCCCACGAAATGAAGGAAACACACAAAACAAAATCTTCACAGAACATTTTTTTTATAAAGCTCCCCTTCTGCTGCACGGATTGCAGGATTCTTCTTCATGGCATACTTTCAGATTATATTCTTATTTTCAAAAAAAGTGCCAATTTGTTTGCATTTCCTTGCCGAAATAGCTCAGGAATATAAGCCACTATTGAATTCATTGCACATTTATATTTAATTAATATTTTAGACAAATCCCATGCATTTATCATGAGCCTGTCAATTTGGTGGAGCCTTTAACCCCACTCTGCTACTTATGATTCCATGCCACAATTTATCGTTGTAAACACTGTTTACATAACATTAGCATGGATCTATTTCCCATGCAAGCAAATGGGGGACATAATAGATCCACACAGCAAAACTAACACTAATTCATTTTGATCCCACTGGAGAATAATAATGACATAACTACAGGGACACCGTCTGGGGTTTGGACTCATCCGAAAACACACTAAAGACAGTGCTTATCAGAGGCTGTAATGCTTTGCCAAAAACTAAAAGACTGATATACAGCTGCTGAACACTGGACACATATCTTATTCAGAAGGAGCACTCTGTTCCACAGGCTCATAAAAATGTCTGGAGTTAATAATGTGCAAGCCAAGGCTCCGTCACTTTCACTGGGAGATGCATTAAGGTGCTGATGGACACTTTATGGGGGAAACATGGAGCTGCATTTATAAGACTGCACACACGTCTCTCCCAGAGTCACCTTGTGTTCACATGTGCGAGGCGACGTGGCATAACAGCCCGGCCGTCTCCGTGATGGATACCCCTCCCTCAGGAGATGAGTATATTAGAAGAGGGGACCAGAATCTGTAACCGTTTATCCATTATTCTTCTGTCTTTCTCTCTCTCCATCAGCCTTCACAGCAGCATTCAGAGTAACATTTTTTAATGAAGATCTGTGTGAAAACGGCACAGGAACATCTGCAACACATTCAAATCTAGAGTGAAACATCATGAAGATTAAACCAGTAAAAAAACAAACAATTGGTGCCACATTAGGCATAATTCGTGAAAATGGAAGATTTCTCCTTGGACCAGGCTTTTGCCAACCTTCTGTATGGACTCTGAATATTGATGGTCCTCACTGTGCCCCTTTCTTTTCTGCTCCATTGTCCACTCTATATTTAGGCACTGTGTCACTACATAGCAGATGCACAATTTGTCAAGCATTTTCTCCCCAGAGTCTTGTAATTTCAATTTCAAGAAATGAAAAGATTATTAGAGCTGCAAATGCAGGTATTTATGTGCAGTTGATTGACAAAGAGCAACACTAAAGCAGAAAATGTTTTTACCTCTTATTGACTTTCCTCCACCCTGTTGGATATCGCAGCCGACTCCTGACACCATGAACTTTCCTGATGCCCATTAACCAGCTTTAATCATTTAAACACTTTTGGGAATTAATCACCCTAATCCGATTGGCAGAGAAAGTAGCAAACCACTTAATTTGATCTGGCCTAGCCGGCTTTTGCAGAGAAAGAGGAGATTTAAGCAGCTTTTCCCAGATGGCCGTTGTGTGCATTAAACATTGTAAGAAGGCGTATGCGGTTAGAGCACCTCTGACCGCTGAAACAGCCCATGGGACTGATAAAAAGAGCAAGAATGCACAATTAAATCTGTCTGGATACTTAAAAATTCACTTTTGCTGCACAGTTTACACACATATTTGTATTTACAGCACAATTTCAAACCATTGTTGTATCTGTTTCATTCTTTAAAAATCAAAAGGAGGCAGCCAATTCATATATTTGTGGTTATTTTCATAAGATACACAGGTTTTCTGCTGCTGGTGTTCATTGCAGACATCAGGTGTTGCATCCTTTTGGCCAAAGAGGTCAGTTTGTAGAAAACAGTGGGACTTCAATCCCTGCAGTGCCAGGTTCAGGTGCAAGAGCAGCAGGAGGAGGGTTGTAAGAAATGCTGGAGCTCCTTCCAGACCTGGAATCACACCGTAAGCCTTGAACTGAACACTCACAGTTAGACAAAAAAAAGCCACAGCTAAATACTGCCTCACATTTCACTACCTGACTCAGGGTACAATGAACTGGCCAGGAAGCAGATGACGGCATCATGTCCTGTTGTGGGCAGAGGGAGAGTATGTAAATTAGAAGTGGTGATTAAGATAGTAGGCAGGTGGGGAAATAAATAACACATCCAGCTGAACGCCTTCAGGCAGAGAATATTTCTATCAGAGGAGCAAATTAAGCTTAAGAGCCCACAAGCACAACAAAAGCTCTTTAATTATTTGTTAAGGTCTGATAGTAAAGCCGGGCGATCTGTATAGCATTGAAGGAAATTGATTTATTGCCCTTACATCCAGAGAAAATGAAAATGAGTTTGACTCCCACAGTAGGTTGTCATAATGAAAAACATAATAGTCGGTGAACGCCAACATTATGAGAAGCAATTCCATTAAAGTGTTCGAAAGTTGCACAGTATGTGACTTTTCAAGGTTCTTCCACAAATGTTCAATTCGAATATTAACAGTATGTGTCTAGGAGTTGGCCCACGTCCGTGTGCCGGTGCAGGGGGAAAGGATGTGCGGGGGAGTCCCTAGGGACCAGAAGAGGCTTTTTGGCTTTGCGATTATCTAACACACAAAATGCAATATGTGTCGAATTAGCTGAAAGCGCTCCATCAGGAGGGGAGAGGTCGGAGTCTCAGACGCAAGCACCACTTTGTAGCTCTGCTCCTCTCCTATAAACACATATCCCTTTAGCGGTGCATGGAAAATGCAAAGTGTGCAACTTGGGAGATGTACCAGTCTGTAGTTGCAGTAGTTAACGTCAATCATAATTGGGCTTCCTCCTGCCGAAGGAAAGTGAACGAGGACAGTGGGGAGCTTCTCGTCTTCACACATCGTTCCACTCTAGAGAAACGCTGTGTGCAGATTAATGGCATCCTCCGTGGCGGGATTTGAAAACTTCCATTAATGGAACACCAATGATAATTTATTTGGTCAGCTGAGCTGCTTCTCTGTGAATAATGAAGTGGCCTCGGGATCATTAATATGATGGATTCCCTCTAATATAGGGACGCTGTGCCAGTAGTCCTAGCTGTAAAAAGAAAAAAAATACTACCTGTGTACATTGTTTGTGTTATTGATTTGACACTGTGTCCCTTAAGGGGATTGACGATTTAACAGAAAATATATATATACCTCAGAGGATTACCATTTGAAACATTAATAGTGCTAATGAACACACATTAATCCTGTATGCAGGAATGCCAGGTGATGAGTCAGTCAGGCATGACAGTCTGCTGTGCGACTTGCAGGGATATGGTTTTATTCACAGTCTATCCCATCAGTCCAAAAAGAAGGACTAACAATTAAATGTGCCCAACCCTGCCAGAGCTACTATCCCTGATGCATCACGGGACCAGCCTGCATATGTCAGAGCTCGCTGCCTTCAGATTTTCCATTAAACCTATTAAAGCATCTGTTAAACAGCAGAGCATTGTGCTTTCAATATTTTGAGCACAGACGAAGCCAGATTTTCCCTTCGGTCTGTGGTTGCGCGACTGCTGTGGAAGGCTCATAAATAGGTAATCGTATAGGAGCTTCTGCAGGTTAAGCAGCAGAGCTCGCTGAGGGCCGGGGTGACTCATTGCCCTGTCTGCTTGCATCATGTCAGTAACCTGGAGTGTGCACCTGTCACTGTTACCCCCTACCACCACCTCGAAACCACTGACGCACACAAATAAACAAGAGCCTCTTGGACTATCCAAATATTTCCCCCAGTTTATTAAAGTGCCTATAATCAATATTTTTACAATTAATTAAATGACTGCATGTAATGTGAAAGGAGTCACTCTTAGTGACAAACCCATCTAGAGTTATTTGCTACGCAGTTCCCCGCAGCACTAGTTAGCGTTTTTAGCATCTTTCAGCTAATTGTTTTGGTTCATTCTCACAGAGTCATTTTGTTTTCAGCAGAGAAGCTATAAAACCCACTCTATGCACCACACATAGTGGAGCATTTCACAGCTGAAGAGCCAGACATTTGATGCAGAGTTGATGCAGACCCAAACCGAGCTTATAGGAATGTGAATATTGGACTTGGACTCAATAAAGGTGCTCGATTCAAATTGCAGAGCATTAATGTAGCAGCAAACAGATGTAAAGATGAGTAATATGTCTACCTGAGCTGAGGATGAAGTCGCTCTCCCTCTGTGTGTGTTGTTATCCGAGCTTCTCCTTGCTTTGTTGACATAGCCGAGCCGGCCTCGTTCGCATTTTAGCGCATGTGAGTCTCTCTGTTGTGCCCCACTGGCTAACTAATGGCCACCACTCTGCACTGCACTCATACAGTGATTACCGCACACAACGATTCCCGATTCATGGTGTCATCGCAGAAGCATTGCGCCCAACCTTTGTTTGTCGTTTGTCGTCTTCACTGGCTAAGCTGAAATCATTTTGTACTTTGTGAACAATACAACTAAAATGCTGATGGAATGATTGTCGTAGATTGCATGCTCTTCTGCAGTTTAATATGTATGCAAACCATATTCCGCTGAAACAAAAACTAATTATTTCGTTTTATGACGCTTGCATTATGCACCGTAAAACTCCTCGTCTGCTTCTCCCTCTGATTTGAATCAATAGCCACGCGTTTGCTAATTTTCCTTTTCAATGTTCTACGCCGAGCTGTAATTGCAGGTGGGTTTATTATCTGAGCCTTGGCAGGCTGTCGTTTGTGCCCTTATTTGAAAAGCTATTTTTAGTGCACACTGCCACAGTGGCTGATGTTGCGCCTAATAAACAATACAGGAGACCCTGGGATTCCTGTGGGTGCCAAAAGGTCAGGAAGGACTACTTGTTTGTGTGTGCCTTCCTGCCTCTCATTTTCAAAAGCCTCTAATGGACCCACATGGGCCTTTCCATGCTGAAGGAACAATCCGGACATAATTAAAGAACTGCAGGAATCTATGATGCTCTGCCACACCAACGTTTTCTGTGTCAATGGCCTGACTACGCAGGACATGTGTTGACTTGGACTGCCTTTTATGAGACTCAAGGCTCACATGTGTAACCCCTGGGAGAGGAGTAATCATCAGGACGTAAGATGAAGAAAGATTTCTGGAGCTGTTCACCTGTTCCAGCACTCTGGTCCAAGGCTCTTTAAATGACCAGACTGCTCTGCACATTAGTTTGGTCATCCATCCCCGGACAGCTGTCTGCTGCAAGAGAGTGATCATCCTGAAAAGCTGTGTCTCATATTTTTCGAACCCAACATTCTCACGATGTTCTCTTATTTCATGACAGAGATTCCCATGCTCCATAACATGAGAATAACCATACAGTTCATGCCAGTCACAAGCCATGAAACAGGCGGTTAGATCAACAGTTGCTGGGGAAAAAGAAAATACCATGTGAGAAAATGTCTCCATTGTGAGAATGGTTATAAAAAGATTCTCCATAAGCTGATCTGACTATGGATAATTATTGACAACATTGACATTGCTTTCCCTTGTTAAGCTGAATAATAGATGCCTCGCTATGTATAATTCATCTGAAATGCAGTATTTGTGAACTTTCTTTTCATGAGTTCAAGGTTGGAGTTTCACAGCCGCTGTGTCAGTTTTTACACATTAAAAACAAAACATTCATGCTTGTCCAATTAATACATGAACAAATTATTGGCATATGGACCCACTAAACATATTCACAAGGTTCATGACAAACTAACTGTGTATCCAGAGATACTGGACACTGACAGAAATTGAGTCAGTTTAACACTGGGGACTGCTGGAAGTATACATATTTTATTGGCATACCCATATTTTATTGAAGTGCTCATTATGTTGAGTGATGGCTGAGATGGAGATTTAATCAGGTCCCTTTTAATCTCTCATTCATTTCACAATGACCTATTTTTCATTTGACATTGAGTCAGAGGTGGATGAGCTATTTTACTAAAAACTGGCACTGAAAGAACTGTCAGCAAGAAAGTTTCTTGTAGATTTCCACTGCAAGCTAGAAGTGAAAAGCTGATGGAAGATACTGACGTTTTTATTGATAGCAGGATTACCCAAGGACTTGCCTCTTCTTTTCAGGGACTAAATAGAGACGAGAAGACTATCAAGTTGTTTTAGTCGGATCATTTTTTTATTTGGCGCAAACTGAAAATGTTAGGTACACTATACTCTTTTATGCCTGATGTCGGATTTGAGCCTGTTTTCACATATCTTATACCGAGAGTCTACAGCCAGGCGATGCTCTTCTTAAGCTGTACTTATCTAAGCTAATTGCTAACGTCAGTGTACTAACAACAATTTACCATGCTCACCAGCGAAACTCCTTCTTTTGTAAAGTACCCGGCAATAAAAATGCTGCGTTCTTTGTGGTGGAAAATAATCTTTTTAACCTCCCGGTGAGAAACAATCGAGATGAGAAAACTCTTAAAATATAAAAACATATTTATTGAACAGACACTAATAATAATTCAGCTGAATGGATAGAGCTCTTTCCCCACGGATGGTTCAGAGGTCTAACAACAATGAATAGACAAAACAGAGTATGCACACACTGCAAGAGTACATTTTCGGTCGCACGCGGTTGAAATGCCGATATAAAAGATCCGTTTTGACGGCCAGATAGCAATAGCCTGCTTATGGTGCATGCATGAACGTGTGGTAAACCTTTAAAGTCAGCGTTTAGGGGTTTGAAAACCAAACATGCACATACTGTATTTTGTTGTACCTCAAGTATCACAGGTGAAAAATGTTGAGCTGACAGTGGTGCTAAATGAAAAGTTAGGGGATCCCCAAATATATTGCAGCTCATTTTGAATTGGACATGAATGTGCGTACCAAATTTCATGGCAATCCATCCGATAGTTGTCAAGACATTTCACTCAAAACCACAAATGTCAGCCTCATGGTGGCACTGTAGAAAATTTGCACCAAAGTATCACTTCATCCTCTGGGAACCATGAATAAAAAACTGTACCAATCCATCCAGTAGAGATATTTCACTGAATATAAGTGAACATTTTGACCTGCTAGTAGCACTATGCCATCCATAGAACCACACTGCTAACATGACTACACATGTATGAATAGGTTGGTGAAATAATGAACATGTAAACCTCCACTTCATTTCTTAATGAGTGAGCCGACATAACATGGCCCGGTGCTGTATTTGCACTGCATGTGCTATAAAGAGATTAGCACGAGTTAAACATTAACAACTGAAACTATCAGCATGACACATAGAGTAGCTTCCTCCTACAAGGTGTGTTGTGTGGTATATAAGGGATGACAGTTTCTTAAAATAGGTTGACGATGTGATACCGAAGGCAACCATGGTTACCAAGATTGAGGTGAAGGGGGAGGGTGAATCTGCAGAGGAAACATTATGGGTTATCTGGGTTAGTAGCTTCAAGCTAATTCACTATAGATTATGCCTGGAGATTTTTCTATATTTTCTAGAGGCACAGTGAGTGCTATATAAGGTGTATATGCACACATCCAGATTTAAAGCAATAAACCTGTGCAGATTGTCACAGCAGAAAGTGCTATTATTGCAATTACAGCCACTAAATGGCTCTGTTTTATGTAAAGGTTCCTGTAGCTGCTGGAACAAGTTACACTGGCAAGCAAATAAGTGAGAAGCAGGAAATCACAGAGACAGTGGGGCAGAGAAGGGACACATTTTCATCGGAAGTGTTACAGTTGAAGTGTTGCAGTTTGCTTTGGTAAAACAGGATTAAAAAAAGATTCTGTTTTTGTGAAAAACATCAACTGAATTTGCAAGTAGAACTCTTACCATAGCAGGTACCACTGATGTGATATTTTTGCTAACCCTAACACCAGATCTCAGACCCACAATAACAGAGGACAAATAAGTCTATTATCTATCAACAGTAGACTCTAAACCGGCAATATCTGTTATTGAGACATCTCTCAAAAGGCAATAACTTGTACAGAACAATAAAGCAGAATTAAAACACATATTGGGGCATTCAAACTGAAGTAGATAACATAGGTTCATAATGTGTTGTAAATGTTAAAAAGTAAATATCTACATATTAGAGCTATCTAGAATGCTGCATGTAGTTTGAAAGTGACTATGTTGTCTATAGCGTTCTTCAAATGATACTCTGAACTGTGGCGGCTGCATTGTGACCTTGTTTGTGCTCATTATTTCTGTTGTTTCTTCTCTCTCTGTCCACTTCCCACTGCACTTCTAAGTGTAAGGAACTCTTGCAAGTAATTGCAACACTGCTCACAATGCTCAAGTCCAAAGTAGCACATCTTAGATATAGTTTTGTGCAGCATGCCAGTAAAATTTCACCGGGCAACAACAAAAAATACTGCGGATGGGAAATGTAAAAGCGGGGAGACGTGTGCTCGTACCCACATATCCTTACGTATCAAAATCCCACAACTTCAGGAGTCGACATGGTCTGTCGCTCAATTTGTGTATCATATTGCACCGCTTGCTGATTCCACTGGGACGTGAGAGTTTGAGGTTTTCTGTCATGCCGGGAGTCAAGATTCCAGGCGATGTAATGTATAAATGAAGAGCTGTGGCCGCACAGGCTTGAGCTGTCTACTCACATTATCAGCGGGCTTCTTCCTCTCATGAAGTCTGTCAAGGCATGGGTAAGGTCAGGAGTCAGCCGTATTTTTGGCCGTTGTGGGTCGATTGATTGTGAACGCCTCCCTGACCCCGTGCGGTCATTACCTCGCTGCAGCAGTTTCGCATGAATGACTGATGAGCAGTAAAGTTATTCCTGTGTTTCCTCTGTTGATCACATCTATTCCAATTTTAAACATTGAAAAACAAAACGGGACCATCTTTCACATCCCGTTATCCTGTTCCGAAGGAAGCGGCTACAATGCTAATTTGCACCTGCAGGCAGGAAAGCCTCAGATCACATTATTTGGAGCAGTTGGCTGCTCCCTGTGGGTCGGCCGCTCACAGATGGTGGAGAGTTGTATGTGATGTGTTAAACTTCTTTCAAGTTGACCCGAATTAACTTGTGCTAATCACACTAGTGACTCCAGGGATCAGCAAGGTGATCCTTGATGATTACAGTAAAAATAATGGTTTGATGTAAGTCAACTAATAATACAATACTACAAGTGAATGTCCAGTGTCTAGTAGAATATTTTCCCCTTAAAACCTGTTAAATATCCAAATGACGCATCCATCCAAATAGTTTGACATTTTAAGAAATACATATTTTATTTCTTGCCAGGAGGTAGAAGATTGATACCACTTTACACTCTGAGTGGTATCGATCTTCTCAACTCTTGATAGATGGGGTACAAGACATACAAATCTCCTATAGTCTCCTGAACAGTAAGTAGTTGTAAGTAGTAAGTAGACGGATGTTTCGCTCATGCACCTCATTGTGAATTTAATACGCTGTCAGTACAAATCAGCAATTAAATCAAAGCAGCTAGTTTTTGAACAGAAACTGTGCCGGATGACAATCGTTTTTTTTTTTTTGTTTCATCGTGCAGTGACCGCACAACTTCAATTTTTCACTCTTTCGCCTGGAGATCTGACCTTCAAAGAGAATATAGAGTTGATGTGGGTAAGGAATGATAGAACCTTCTCCATGTGTCTGACCTTTTCAGTGATGTATCGCTGCTAAGCATGAAGTGATATCAATGGTTTCATGTCCTTATGATGTGCCAAGTACATATGTCACTGTACCTTCCTCCAGGCGTTTTAGGTAGACTGTGCCGGACACAAGGACATGTCCTTATGTCCAGGGTCATTGGAGAAGGCAACAGAGGGTGGCGGACCAACAGCAACTAGCAGACTCTCAAACAGCCTGCTGGCCTCCATTAAAGTCCTGTGGCTATTTCATCCAGCCATTACGGAGAGGTGTGAGACACTCTCACTCTCGCTTTGTGCTGTTGCTGCAAAGAACAACGTATCATTACACATGGATGCACCGCTGAAGCAAAGTGAAGCTCCATTTAACAAATTATCAGCACTTCAGCACAGTGATTGTCTTTCAAAAGCCCTGCAATCTGAGATTGATACGATTTGATTGTGGCATTAACGCACCATGTGCTGGAGTGAATATCACAAGCTCATTGAGGTCCCTGGGTCGAAATGTTAAATCAAAAGCCTGGAAATATTGGCCCACTCCAAACAAGGGCCTAATTAAAAAATGAATGCATCAGGGACACATAACAGATTAAGATACGCAGCTCGCTTGAAGTGTGTATCCTGCCTCTAATAGTATTGTGTTTCATCTCATTTTAATTTTCTCTTTCTATAGGGGCACATTCAGTGGACATGCGGCAGTTATTGCAGATGATCCATTGTAAGTGCCGTCACACTGTGTACTATGTTTTCATGTAAAACTCATTGCCCCCGTTATTACATAAATCCTCACGGTTTTTATTTTCTGTCTACTTCTATGAAATCCACACTGAATCTGTTTGGAGATACTTTGCAATCATACAGGCTGTTTTATGCAAACAAGGTGCAGCAGCTGAAGAGGTCTTGCCTCAAGGAAAACAATAAAGTCCTGCCAGAACAAGAAGATGTGAGAAGAGAATTAATTCAAAGTTGAGGTTCTCGTATTAACCGTGTATGACTTTGCAATAAGTGAAAGAGAAAATCTTCAAGCCTGTACATCATTTTTAGTCGGTCTGTCCACCCCTTTGGTCCTGACTGAAATATCTCAACAGCCATTGGATGGATTCCCATTCAATTTTGTTCATCTAGTCATGCTCCCCAGAGGATGATTCCTACTAACTTTGGTGATCCCCTGACATTTTCTCTAGCGCCATCATCAGGTCAAATGTTAATTGTCCAATATTTTGGTTTGTGACCAACTATCTGTAAAACTATTGGCATTCCCAGATTGTGTTGAATTAGCAATTGTTAGCATACTAACATGGCATGCTAGTAGCCTAGTAGCTAAATTACGATGGTGAACAAAGTACATATTATACCTGCTAAACATCATCATGTCAACATTGTCATTTGGAGCATGTTAGCATGCTGATGTTAGAGTTTAGTTTTAATGTATTAAATATTATATAAAGTTACATTTTAAATTGTTGTGTTTCATAGCATAGTCTTTATTGAGGACTCTGCAAAGCATGCACACACAAGAAAGACAAGCCGTCCACCACAACACCATGGCAATTTTTGATTTCACTGATCCGTAAACTCGTTCTATTTTTGTGTTGGTGTAAGCAGCAGACTGTAGTTCCCATTAGGTGGAGGGCGGAGTCCAACTGTGTCCAACTGCTTGGTGGAAACAGGAGGTTCAGTTACAGTCCAGCTCAGACAGGTTTGCTCTGTGTTGCTCACCTTCATCAGGAATTCTCACTGGGAGTTAACTCACTCTCCTCCCACTACTTCCTCCCCTCCTCGCTTTATATCTGCTCCTTCGCTGCAATGCTTTGCATCACTTTCCTTGATCTTGGCAGTGTGTTGTTTCAGAGGGTTCTGCTGATTGTCGAAAACACTCTGGTTGTTCCAGCACCGCAGCATCTGCTCTTCTATCTCAGCTCTTTTCTCCTCCGTTTTTCTTCTTTTTCTCACCCACCCCTTTCCTTTTTCATCTATAAATTGTAAATCTGTTTTTGCAGTTTTGTGCTGTTTCATAGCATATAGCCCTCAGTGAGTACTTTACATCAAATGCCATGATGTAATTTGGCAGCTTCATGATGTACAACTTCTTGGCTTAATACCACATAAAACATGAAACAACATATTTTGACAGTCTGCTCTTCAATCCAACTCAAATGTAGAAAATGTGCATCTGCAACATTTAGAGCTGGTTTTCTGTTCCTCTAAAGTACATCTTGACGAGCAATAACAGAGTCATCATGACAGCTGCACCGAATTGCATGTTAACATACATCTTACATTCCCTAAACAACATGTAACTCCAAGATGTACCTGGTGTCCTTTCACATGATGTGCATTATTCATAGTATGACTAACAAGTCCCAGGAACAAACAGTCTAATACTCTGACAGCATACAAAAACAAACTAAATAAGGGGCGTGTTTTTGTGAGTGTTATCAAGTATGCTTCTTTGTTTCCAGCCAAAATATTTGCCTGTGCCAAACCCAATGGGGAGCCGTTACTACAAGAAGAGAAGTTTCATTGTTTAGTATGCCAGCAAGAGGAATATTGTGAAGCCACTTCACTGGATATTTACAGGAAATACATGTCTGGGTCCATATATTGCTTTCTGGGTGTACACAGCCTTATTGTGAGGAATTCAGAGCCAGGAATGTCAGCTGATGTTTCTCTGTGGATACTTTCACAGTATACGATGTTGCCCACAAATTAATTTACCCTTGTATCAGCTTCAAGCGGCGCCTCGTCTCACTCTATTCTGCATTTACAAGGGGCTGATACGAGTGGATTTAGTCTGTATTATGAAGCAAAAACTACATGATTGTTAAAGGCCGGAAAGGGGACACAGCTGAGCAATGATGTTTCTGCTGGCAAACTCCTGTACAGCCTTTCTCTTGTTACACACCTCCGCTATCATCAAGGTTAATTAGAAATTTCACCATTGCTTCACGCTGTTTTCAAGCCACCTCCGGAAAATTTCCACAAATCTTTCTTTCCCCTCCATCTCTGTTTCTCCCTCTGCTCTCCCACAAGGGTCCTTTGGCCATCGTTAGAACTTAATGAACTCAGTTTAATAATCAAAGGGAATTAGTGGAGTTCGGCTGTGGCGTTGTCGTATATCCTGCAGGCGTTGTGTTGCTGGCTCTTCCTTGTGTTTGAAATGAGCGTGTGTTAAATGTGTTGTGTTCTCATTGTGTTCCCCGTGTCCCACACTCTGCTATCAGGGGGACGTAATGGGATCTTTCCCTAATTAGTTTCGGAGTGTGTTCATTAGACTTAGCAGATTCAGTTAACTTATGGGTATCTCACAATGGCCCAATTCCCCCAGGTACACCGATGTCTGGGAGATAAATCATCTCTGTCTGCACACTATAATGAGGCAGACTCTGTCATAGTTTGCTCTCAATGTATGGAGAGCTAAGTTATGCACAATATCAGTTAGCCCACATGTGTTTTGCAATTTCCGTCGGGCTTTAATGCACCACAATTCATTTTGTTTACATTCTATGTTGGGTTTGTAAATGGATTTTAGACTGATAAATGTATCTTTGCGGTGACTGCTTTAACATGTCAGGGTACATACATTCCTTATTTCAAGCTTGTTTTGTAGCCCTGATGGATAAAAAGCAGCCTTTGCTGGTGCATCGTCCCTCGAGTTTAACACATGGTCTCACTGTCACTTTCTCTCAGCCAGCCATGATATTGGAAATTATTCAGCATTAGCGTGCAGAGCCTGGTAGACTTGGGATGTTACTCCCTTTCAGCGGGGTGTCACATTCAAATAGAAGTAAATTAGCTGTCACCAAGGCTTGGTTTGGGAGCTGCTGCTATGCCTCAGAGACGATCCGGGTCTCTGCTCACTGCCAAGTCGATGCAAGGCAACAAGTCATTATAGCTGCAAGAAATAAAGAAGTACAATGTAATTTGAGTCAAATGGCTTTCTTTAGCCGAGGATGAATTAACACCAAAGAAATGCACATACTGAATCACAGCACTGGTGTAAACTACCTGCTGTGTGCTGTTTTGCCTCAAGAAAGCTGAAAGATTAGCTGAAAGTTGCACTCTCATTATACGGGCCAGCATTGTGTGTGTGTGTGTGTGTGTGTGTGTGGAGCTGGACTCATTACCAGCAGCAATGCTGAAGGGACAGGGAAGATTCACACAGTCTCCAGACAACAGGGTGACACAGTCTGTCTTTTAAGGTTCGTGTCTCGCAAATCCATCAGTCCACCATTTAATAAAATTATACAGAACAATTAACTGATGATGATTCTTAAATATATCTCTGAACTTTCTTCTTATATCTCTGCTTTCCTCACCTTTAAACTTACAAAATGTTTGTTTTTTTAGTTGGGAAAGTGCAGAAAATGATCCCTTTTTTTGCTATTTAATTTGATAAGTGTCTAATGTAAAACACAGATGAGAGTGCAACATTTATAGAACAAGTCCCAGAGAGTCTGAAAACTCAATAAAAGTCAATAGTCATTAGCGAGACCCTGAAAAAATAGTATGAGGCTTTAGTGGCCCCCAGTGGTCAAACTGAGTAACACAAGCAAAGATTTTATATAGAATACAGTATTTATTATCACAATAAGAGAACAATACTGAGAGAACAGATGAGCCTTGACTTTATTAAGATGGCACTGTGTATACTTAGTATTTACAGTACATTACACGCATTACAAACACATGTAGCTTGACTCACAGTACAACACTCTCACAACAATAAGGTGATATGGCTGCACAATGAAAATAAATGTCAATCAATATGATGCCAAGTAACACACACACAAGCATAAATAATTCACTGAAAGTACCAGCATGCTGTACAAAATGTTCATTTCTGTTACTCCCTACATGACCTGTGTAGTGTTTGAAACAATAAATATTAACAGAAGCACTGACAACATCTTGTGCATTGATATGAACGGGGACAACGATGCAGAGCAACAAAAGTTCTGTACATCTGATGCCTCCAACCTTCATTCTGCTGCTGTAATCAGTGGGCAATCGTGTTTAACAATAATAATAATGTTGCACCTGCGATAATCACAATAAACGTTTTGTTTTCCTCTGATTTCCATTTTATGTTTAACATAAATATCTAGTCTTATTATTGATCAAGAACTGATCAAACACATTTTGCCCTATTTTCACTCTTAAATACTGCACTCCTCCATTCAATATCTGTTTCTATGTTTACCTTAAACATAGGGAACTCCGTTCCAGCTCCTAATGGTTCACTAAAAAAAGTGAGTAATGCTCATTGCAACAATTTTCATTCTTCTTCAATACAGTAGAAGGGCGCCTTCTGCTCACTAGAACCTTCTTTAAGTATAACACCACAGTATTGTTACTGTATTTACTGTAGCTAGTTCCAAAAAAATCGATACTCCTCAAAAAGGTTCTTAACCTCGTTATTGGTGACATAATGATTGGCTTTTTGGTTTGACTGTATACCATTAGCATTAAAACACCTTGACTAGCTATGTGCATTATATCTTACTTAATGCCAAATGGATTGGGTCAGACTGGTAAAACATTTGCTCTGTTCATGACCAATAACTTATTGGATCCAGATTTATACATGTTGCCATAGGGGGGCAGCAGCAGTCTCCCTAGAGGAGGTCCAGTGTAAGTGTGTGTCTAGGAGGAGGAGTCCTCCTCCACAGGGTGGAGAGCATGCCTCTTGAGCAGTGTCTTTAGTATCTCCACCTCCCGCTCTGCCTCCTTCAGCTTCCTACATAGTGTCCCATTGGCTTTCTGGAGCCTCTGGTTGTCCTGCGAAAGACACAGAAGATTTGTATCATGCATAGTAACTGTGGTGCATTTAAGTACTGTGCCTTTTGTTTAGGAGGAAAAATGAAACTTGGTTCTGGACACTCACTGATTCCAGAGATTCATAGGTGGGTTTGTTCTCCTCATCTGGCTCTGTAGGCTTTTGCGCAATAGAAGCTCTGTTTTCCCACTTGGCACAGTGTCGCTGTTTTCTCTGGGGCACCGGGCTGGGACATGAGGTGAGGAGGGGTGTTGTTGGGACCAGCAGAGAAGGCTGAAGGCAGCTGGCCTCAGGGTCTGCTGAGGACAGTTGGAGTCCCTCTGTCTGGGTGGCACTATTGACCCACCGACGCCTCGAATAGGAGGCGACTGGGGAGTCTGGGCTCCAGTCTTTGCTGTCATCTGGCGGGTAGGGGAAGGGACATTCTTCTAAAATTGGATAAAATAAGATAATTCTTAATTGGTCCCGCAGTGGGGAAATTTACAGGATTACAGCAGCATAGTGGATAGTGCAAACAAGAGACATAGTAAAAAAACAAGTAGTATAAATGAGTAAATGCGTAATATAACAGTAAAGAATATTACTAATAACTAATAACTAAAATATTATATATACAGACAGAATCATTTTTGTATTGCAAAGATTTTTAATGTCGTTAGTGTTGGGTGTTGACGGGGTCATTATCAGTAATTATTTTAAGTGAGACAAATGGAAAATGCAGATTGTTATCATTACATACCTGACTTGACCTTTTTTCAAAATCATGTATTTAAGGAGAACAAGCTCATAAGATTCAATTGATAAGGGGTCACAAAACAAAATTACTCAATTCAGTATGCACTGAAAAACAAGACAAATAAACCACATGCCAGAATAGCACGTCACAAAGACTCATTTGAAGAGGGGCTGTGTTAATATAGCCCCCATGCTTTTAACCAAGTGTCTTGATGTGTCAATCCTCCCTAAGTAAAATCGAAAGCTCTTCTTCTGTTCTGAATGTAGTAGCTTTCTCACTGCAGGTGGGTAGCTTCAGTATTATTGTAAATGAAACGGTTCCCTAATGCCAGCTGGGGGGAAACCACCCTGACAGTAGACCCTGTGCTCAAGAAGTGTTTTCTTTAAGCTGGAGCAAACTAAAGTGAAGTCATGTAAATTCTGACTTTTATTGTTTTCTGTACAGTGTGTCGGGCAATACCGATTACCAATACAGGAAATAACTTAGTTGATGAACATGTGCCTTAAAAAGTCTCTGCCACCAGATGGCACCTGTCTCAGGGACTTACTGATCGCTGCCATGTTACATGCATGTTATTGTCTTCATAGTTCAGGTGAGAGTCTGCATCTGTGGGAACTTTTGTAAAATGATTGTATTTGTTGTTACTGTGTGTATTAATTGGACTGTTTATGCATGCAGATAATGAACCCAATCACCCAAACCCACCCTCTGAGGTGCCCATGGTGACAGGGGTGGAGCTCGGTGTCGGACTGTCGATAGCATTGGTCACTTTGGCGTTCTTCTTGCACTCAAACGCCACCTGGTCCTTACACAGCCTGTGGCAGTTCATCCCACAGTCTGAGCCAAAGAAAGCACAACATGTCAGAACAGGAACTAGCGTTAGTCTAACATCTACAAACTGACTTCTACTGACTTTTCTTTGAACACCATCTCTTCTGCAAATGCAACTCTCAAGACTTTTGCATGCTTACCGTCAGGCAAACAAATAGCTCTCAGATCTATTGAGGGACGGGGGAGGGGGAAAAAACTGTGGTTCTGGCTGCAGATTTCTTTTTTTTTTCATGTGCTGCAAGGCTCATCTAGCTGTGTGCAACACAGAAAACCACACTACACCGTCTTACGATAGCTTCACTTCACCTGCTCCCCACAAGACAATGTGTGCACCTCATGTTTAAGCATGATACTGACTGACTTTTTGTTGGGCCAAAGATATAATAATAATCACCTCTGCATCTGTAGCCTTGCTTGATGACACCCCACAACTGTGAAGAAGAATATGAAGACTGTTTTCACATCACTGTAGCAAAAGCAAAACTAAAAACAAGATTACATATTGTAAAAGTCTTTTTTTTTGTTGTTGCCCTGACATAATAGTTAAGCAGTTTCATTATTTCATCATACATTGAGTTTTTGTGGTGACTTACAAATCCTGAGCAGTTGTCACAAAAGGTTGGTTTCATGTAAGTGGTCTCCTGGAAGTTGTGGACAAAGCCGAGACCCAGTTTGGAGCAGATGACACTCGCCCGCATGAAATAGGCTGTGATCTCCTCTCTGCTGATGAGGCCTTCCCTGGACAACCACAACACATACACAGTATAACTTATAACAAATGAAACTGAGCTGTAAATGAGCAGTATATATGGGAAGCGGATAGTATCTTAACTTCATATCTTAATGTTTGGTATTGTCTGACCTGGATTATTTGTTTGCACCCTCCTCTGCTACACACTAAACCACTTTGTCATTGTGTAATGTGAAAACATAACCCTCAAATATGGTGGTTTTTATGTTTAGGTCTAAATGAGGGATCACATGTTATACTGGACGAGCACGAGAAATAAAACGGTGATCATTTAGTTGTGAGTGTTATGTTAAGTTCTGCAGCTATTTTTTGTTTCCTGTTGCTATCACTACAAATACCACTTTTTCATTCCTTTCCTCTGAAGTCACAAATGAGCTCAGAGCGTGTGTGTGTGTGTGTGTGTGTAACCTGTCAAACAAGCTCACTTCTCTTTGTCCATGACACAGAAGGAAAACGGAAAGCTAGCTGCAATTTTCTCAAATTCCTCTTGAGAGATGAAGCCGTTCTCGTCGTGATCGTAGTTCTTAAACACGGACTGTGAAAGACAAGAGGCAAACACCATTGTTGCTACTATTAGTGCACAATAGCTGCGAGAGCAGGCTGTCAAAATGGCAGCATCCAGAAGAATAGTTAAAATATTTGATTATGGTTATATAACAGCATTGCTGAGTAGCTACACTTGAAAAGGGAAGTACTTACATCCACCATTCTCTGCACATGTTTGCTGATGGTTCGGGGATCAGGTTTGGGAGCCACTCCTGGTGCCCAGTCCACAACCACTGGAGGTCTAGAGGGGGTGGCTGGCTGATAGAAAATGAATATGTCATTAAAAAAACAAGCCTGCACTCGCAGATAAACATGCAAACTATTATCTGAGCCATTCTGTTCCACTAAATCTATGAATGTCCTTCAGAAGCAGAGGCAATGCTGGCGAACTATTCTTTGAAAAAAGGTGAGTAATGCTTTGAAGGACATTTATGTATTTCGCCATTTTAGGAAATAATTTGCTTTCTTGCAGAGAGGCGAATGAGAATATTGGTAGCGCTCTCATGTTTGTAAATATGTAGCTGTAGCCAGCAGCCGGTTAGCTTAGCTTAGCATAAAGAATGGACAATGGGAAAACAGCTTTACACTTAGAGTTTTGTACAGAATACACATAGGAGATGCGCCATGAGCATTGGTGAGCATTAGAGGTGCTGGTAATTCGATTTTGTCACCTTTGGACAGAACCAGGCAAGCCATTTCCCTTGTTTCCAGTCTTTAAGCTAAGCTAACCGGTAGCTTCATATTTAGCATACAATCGAAAGTGGTAGCAATCTTTTCATTGTGGCTGGTAAACAGTTGTTAACTGTCTGCTTCTATCACTCACAAGTGCTTTACAGTTCTTGGGTTCCCTGGTGTAAGACAGTTCATAGATCTCATCCTCAGTGTAGTAAAGGTCCAAGGACAGCTGTAGGGAATGAGAGAACACATGACGGCACATGAGAGGTAAACAGAAAGAGTAAGAGCTCTCTTTAGAGCTAGATTTTTGTCCTTGAAACATGTTTTGATGAGGGCAATATTAGGTCACAGAGTAACCATTATCTCTTCATGGGCATTCTGTGGTTCAAGTATGATTACAGCACCGCACACAGATGGCACAACAATACAGCAATCTGAACTCTCTCTCTCATTCACACTCGGTTCGTCACCCACACACTCATAGATCATAGACTCTCATCCCACCCACACACGCGCAGACAATCCACATGCTGTAAGGCGCTCATTTGCATCTGTGCTTGCGTTCAATTTAGTGAATCACATCAAGCTACATAACAATTTGAAAATAATCAAAAGGTAATGTTGTATTGAAGGGTGCACTACCGTCAACAAATGGACCAGGTCCTTGTTCGCGTCCAGCCTCGGATGGATTTGCTGGAGCTGGATCAGCTCATTAATGTGGCTGTAGAGTGCCTGGAGCTTCTGGACATTCACCTTGTTGTTCTCCACATAGTCTGACATGGCCTCGTTAACCGAAATCAGATCTTTGAGGTGAACGCCCAGAATAGGGATTTTAAAACCTGTACACCTGTTGTAAGCTTGTCTATAGTTGTCATAGTTTCTGCAAGAGGACAGCAGGTCTGTCATCTCGTTCAGTACCTGGGGAGGGAATAGATTTCCTTTTGTGAGAATGCTTTGGCTCTAAATATGAACGGGATCTTGTGGTGGTAGGTGTCATTTACCTTGGTGACCTCGCTGGGTACATGTGAGGTGGTGTCCTTCAGTCTTGATATCGAGCTGTGACAAAGCCCTCCCACCACCGCCATTAGTGTGTTGTAATTGTGCATGAGATGTAGATTCTGGTGGACGTACACAAAAAAGCACACAAATCAGTCCATCCGCACACACACATAAACATGCACAATTAAACTTGTTCCAGGTAGCCCTGGTTATATAATTCACAACACTGCAGTTACATAATCCACTTGCATTGTTGGGCTTTTCTTACTGCGCTCTGATATCTCACTCTTTTTTCGAAGTGCTTTTCCCTCTCTTTTCTGTTCTCTAAATTCTTGCTGTCACTGGAGCATTATGGTGTGAAATTCGTTTCCACACCCATGGGTTTGAGGTTGACAGCAGTGAGCAGCAGCAGACTGGTGCATTAGTGTAACAGTGCAAGAGGTGCTCCAGAGTACAAGCCTGCCTAACTGCTCCCTTGTCAGCGCATTGCTTCTCAGCAGGCCACAGGCAGCTTCACATTGGAGTGGTTTTAGAAGCAAGGTTTACACTCAAGAGTCATTTCTGTCTTTTCCACTTCCGCATCCTCCTCTATGTCTAAGTATGTTCCACTTGACGACTCCATTAGCTTGCATTCAGTTAATACTTTTCTATTGGGAAAATCTTAGGATATGCTAAAAGCCTGCAGCAGAGCTGTTGAAAATCATTACCAACTCTTTATGAATACGCATTATGCAACTGCCAATTATGTAGCATCTATAGTGCTGTTCAGAGTATGAAAATAGGATGTCATTAGTTGGATAAAGTGCATGAACAATAGCACGTAGATGCAAGTAAAGAGGAAATGTGTCAAATAGAAGTACATTTTTCTGCTAAACCAGGAACAGAAAGTGCAAGTAGTAGCGAGAGGTTGATTAAACCACTACCTTTGCCACGTGGATAAACTTGGTGAAAACCTCAGCCCTCAGCTGAGCTGTCGGCCTGCTCAGCACCATCAGCTGAACCCACTGGGAGATACCATTACACAGGGCGATGGAACGCTCCATCACGGGGATGTCCTTCATGCAGCAGCTTCTAATGTAATTCTGAAAGTCTACAAACTGACAGAGAGAGGAGCATAAACTGCTGAACGGAAACTGGAAGGCATTTCCCGTCGAGAGGAAATACCTTCTGGTTTTCAGTTCACAGAGATGCACGTCAAATAAACAAATCATCAACGTGCAAATGATGAACCAGGTACACTCGAATAGTGTTTTAGTGTGTATACTCACTGATATCCTGCAGAAGGACTTGAATTCCAGGAAGGTGAGATGCTCAGCCAGCTCAATGGGCTCCAGGTGATCAAAAAGAAGAGAGACCTTCCTCTTTTTACTGCTGTTAGCTTTGATCTTCTGGCTGGCCTTCCACGACCAGTCCCGTTCATTTCTAGAACACACCATCCAACATAACACAACTGCATTTACAATCAGCAGTTTAACAGCTTTAAACATTGTTGTGTCTATCAATACAGACTTGTGTTAATGTGCTAGGGAATTATCTTATCTAGTCAAGATGCAAACACTTCCAAAGTTACCAATATGCTAAATTATATATACATTTCGGACATAACTGTGCAGCCATAAATTGTACAGTTTTGATTTATTTTATTTCAACAATTCATATATATATATATATAATATTTGTTCTTTTCTGATTGTAAATTGAATATCTCAGTGTTTTGGGCAAGACATTGAAGACATCGCTGTGGGTTCTGGGAAATAGTGACATTTTCTGAAACTTTATCGACTACATGATCGATTGATTAATTGAAAAAAATAATAGCGGATTAACAAATGATTGTTAGCTGCAGCCCAACTAGCCAAGTGGTCAAGTGCGGCAGATAGAAGACACATGTGCACGTGATTTTCCAACCATGCGAAAGCTACATAAGCAGCCTCAAAGTTATACTGTTCACAGTTCAAAGTCTGTATTGTGGATCGTGACTGAACAAACCACTGAGTGTTGTTTTGGCCTAATGTCTCAGTTGCCAGCTGGTCAGAGATTAACACTTACATCCATTTGGTCTCGAGGAGAGAGCAAAGATGCTCCTGTCCCTGCTCTCTGATCAGCTCCCGAAACTGGTCCAGGCTGTCTGACAAGCTGTGGTGCAACCGGAACATCATCCAGAATTCCTGGATCCAATGCCTGCAGGTCAGAGATGATGCCATGAGACCGATACAGAACATACAATTAAAATTACACTCGTACAATGCGTCGTTGTGTTAAACTGACCTGATGAGGTAGCATATCCTCTGGCACTCTGTTGGCTGCTCGTTGTCCAGCGCTATTTTGAATGTGAGGGCTTTGGTGAAGGAGCTGATTTTGACTTTTTGTGATTAGCAACCTCGGTAAAGATTGGTTTTATCGTCTGAAAGTTAAAGCTGGGATTCACATCAGGTGTCAGCAGCGGTTCAGGCTTTACAACACTTTTGTTTCGGTGAAAATTGTTGTCGGTAAATCATTGAAATTGTACAAGAGTTTTGAGTAAACAATGAACACGTGTCTATTTTGACTGCAGGGTGTCTTTCATACAAACAACTCATTAATAAAACTACAGCAAATAAGCAAAAAGCGAACAGAAGTGGCATTTGGTAATGTGGGAGGAGGCGACTGCATGAAGCAAAGCTCTGATGAGCATCACTGAATGAATCATTCTGGCATACAGAAGTAAGCGAATAACAAAATGTACAAAGAGAACACACAATCAATGCCTCATATACCGTAAAGCAGCCGTGGATTAATGTGCATTGTTTAGTGGTCGCACTCTGACGACGTTTTTATCAAAGCCCATCAGAATATTATTATTTGACATGGTCGCTCTGGCTTCCGATTTGCACACGTTGACCACAAAAACACTGTCCTGACAATTTATATACAGTAGACACACAATAACATTTCCTTATTATACTAAGCAGCTCTTCTATATAGACTGACACTAAAGCTCTCAATTGGCAGAAATCAGCTTGAAGTGATTCATATAAAAAGGCTAATTGCGTCATGGGAGCAGAAGATCTGCCCACGCAATCCCAAGGCCAGACTGTGATGAAGGCTGTTAATGGCCCCTGTGTCTCTTCCCCACATCCTTACCCACACACTGAACTTATTTGATGTATCCTTTTGGGTCTTCGGCTCAGAACGAGAGGGTTAAAAATAGCAGAGTGGCATTCGGCGTTGCATGCTCTGACGTGGGTTTGTGTGAACGGGGACTCTTTAAGCAATAGAGGGTCTGTGTTTATATATAGTTGAAGAGGATCTGAATGTGAAAGCGGCAAAGGTAATTAACACCTGAAACCCACATGCTGGTCACCGGGGTCAGTAGGCTCCTCTGAGAGGCTTAGTGGTGCCACTGCTGTTTCCTGAAAGGAAGCCTAGATTACAAGCCTTTCACTCAAGTCACATCACTAACAAACAAACAAAAACACAAGGTGTTTTCAAGGTGTGAAAGCGGGAAAATGAAAGAGACAGAATCAAACATTTTGGAAAGAGACCCAACACGTGATGGTAATCGACTCCCTGTTATTGAACGCATGGGATACAGGGCCCAGAGTGAAGGGAATTTACATGGACAGAGATGTAAAAGGTCTACACCAACTGACAGCAGGAGTAAACATGAGCTGCCACTTGCCTATCACATTTTACACTGACAGCTACAGGCCGTCGTTAGCCAAGTACAAGCTTGATTGCCAGTTGCTGTTGACAACCAAAGGAAAGCAGCACACAACAGAGCCAGTGATCTGATCCCGAGTTGCATTTGGTGCTCAAAATTGGCCAGTGCATTGTTTGAATCATCTGTCTGTGTTGAGATAGCGGTTACAGCTTAATGTCGGACTGTTGGAAGGATATAGAGCGGTGAGTTTGTCCAGCAGATCACAGGAGGAGATGTGGATACGGTGCATGGTCAGGGTGATGTTCAACAGATGGCTGCTTCCACACACACCACCATCCGAGTCTGCAAGACAAAATGCACAGACTTTCAATTTACCCTCCTTGCTACAACGTGGAGAAAAAAACAAAACACCTTTTGCAAGTCAACATGTCATCCCTTAAAATAAAATTTTCATCAGAGGTGATACAAGGTTTCCGTTGTTTAGGTTGTATCACACATCATTGCTCTGCCAGAGCTATGGGTTAATGTTGAAAAACAAACAGACTAAGCAGTCACCTTTGTCAAGGATCAGGCTGGTGAATCATTCTCTTTGCCAATAAGTCCTATGTCACAAATATATACTTTCATATGAAAATATAGAATATCACAGCCTTATCCTTCATTTAATATTTTCTGGATGAAATGTGATGATGGATGGACCACTCTTTGCAAATATACCAATGTCTATGGATGCAGTGCTTCATAGATTATCCTGGAGTATTCCTTTGTTTACAAATCTCTTGATTATGATCCCATGACTCTGACTAACCCTCAAGTGTTACCTGTGAAAACCTTGACATAGATATTCCCATCATTGACAGCAGAGGGTTAGGTTAACCTGCTAAAACACCAACTGAAAGCATACACTGTAACACATTTTGTCATACTGTCCAGCACGGACTCCATTTGTGAAGATTTGCCTTTCCTCTGATTGTGTGAACCTCTGCGGCTTGCTAGTCTCACTACCTTTTTCACTTCCGTCTTCCTTGTGTATATCTCACTTCCTCCCATTGTGGCCAGACCACCTTTTCTTATCTCGGTTGTCTGATGCTAGGCTACAGCTGACATCTTGAGACCCACGGAGTGGGAAACATTCTTGTCGACCACTTCAAAAAAAAAACGAGCCTACATGTGTACAAAATATTACGTAAAATCACAACGCCAGGTCTGACCTTTTAATTGCAGAAAACACATTTTTCCTGCCCACTTAAGCGTAGCAACACACCACTTATCTTAAAAACAACGCTACATGCAGTCAATTAGCGACGGACGCAAAGAAGAAGAGCTTTTAATTGCATCTTGAAAATATTCTGTATATATCACGGTACATTTTAGGCTGTTCACATCTCCCTTCGACAATCTGTAAAGAATGAAATCATTGTGCTGAAAATGAGTGAGTTCTCAAGCTGAGAATTGTTTCCCTTTAGGCTTTACCAGTGTCTTGACACTATCAAGGACATCAGGGAATCTGTGGACCCACTTTTAAACCATATCACCTTGGAAATACCTCGGACGCCATGGCAACATGTTTTCTAATCTTTGTTATCTGTAAGCAACTCACCACTCCAGCTGCAGCTGAGTAATCTAGCCCTCATATCCTGCATGGGGTGTGTTTCTGTTTGTAACACGCAGCCTCTACCAGTCAAAGCCAGTGAATATCAATTTCCTCACCAGTCAAGTCAATAAGAGAGTAAGAGAGAAGAAGAGTGAAACAATGCCTCGCAAATTAAAATAACATGGCTGGTATTAAGTACTAACGCTTTGATGCAGTTAAGACATTCAGAAAGCAATACACACTTCTTCTTCTTGACATTTGTGATAAACTCAGGTAAAAAAAAGAAGCCCTTTTTACTCAAATTATCAACTCGCACTCGTATTTTACTTCAAACACTGGCAACAGGTATCAGGTGTGAATCAGCCAAAGTCAGAGCTATGGCAAATGCACAACAGGAAGTCATGACTCTCCATCAAGTTAACAATTGCTCCATCCCTTTTTTCACAACTTTCCAACCACTAACCCTCCCTGTGCAGGGTTAATTGCAGGAGGAAATCCCCTCTGTACTGTCTGTTCCTGACTGGAAAATTAGGAAAGCTGCCGCCCGCTACACTGGCAATGTGTGATACTGTATGGTGATAAACACAGCCCAGGGGCACGCAGCGCCTGGCTCACTTTTAAGGTTATCTTAGACATTCATCAGCTGCTGCAAACCTGCATGTCGCTTTACCTTGTTTTGACAGAGCCTTTCAGACTGAATGGTCTCTTTGTTTCAGAGGATTACAAATCAGATGCAGGTTGAGGATTATGTCTCTGTACTCTGAACAAACATCTCCAAAATGATCAGGACCCACAGTAAATGTATGGACTACCACAGGGAGTTTCTCTGCAGTTGAAGGTACATCGAAAGATTGTGGAGTAGTTTGACTAATTCTATCAAATAGAATTTCATGATTCAACTTTAAAAATATGTCTATATAAAGAAGAGTGTGGGAAAACTAGTTAGCCGGCGAGCAAAGAAGTAAGCTAAAAGCAATGTATATATATAGCTAAAAGTAATGGATAAACAGTTGAAATAGTTAACCTAAAGTAATGAACAATATAGATAAAAGAAATGGACAAATGGTTGATATCTACCCCATAGACATCTGACATCTGTGTTACGTTGACGCTCATCTTGGACTATTATCCCTGTACACGCACCTTTTGCACATCCCCTGGTCAATGTTTTTGCAAATCCTGCACAAAACTGTACAGCTCTCTTATTCAGAAAACATTGTATATCGTACATATTACAGTTACACCATACATACTAGAGTTATATTGTACCTATTTGTTATAGTATTATTTATAGTAATTTTCCTGTATTTTTATTGTAATTTTTCTATTTTGTATTTATGTTCTTGACCTTTGCAGTACATTGTCTGTATGTTTTCTTTCCTCTTAATATATTTATTGTATGAACCAAACACAAATGCAAATTTCATGTAAGCAAATAACCTACTTGGCAATGAACCTCATTCTGATTCTGAAATAGTTAGCTAGGAATAATGATAAAATGCTTGAATTGTCCAGCTTCTGCCACTCTAAGTTGTAGTAGTCCGAATGCAAACATTGATTCAATTGTATACGAAAATGATTGATTTTACATCTACTTTTATATCATTAATGGATTAATGCTATCCAATGTAAAATCACTTCAAATGAACACATTTGGAACATGATAGGGGGAGTTGATGGAGGAGTTCATCTGACAAGGGAGCCACTGCTTTAGAGGTTGAGGGCTCTCTATACGGCCAACAGAAAAGTTCTCACTGTAAGAATCATATCGTTTGATGTCTTACATATTTTATAAATGATATCTAATAAAAAGAAAACCTGTATAAATACAAATGAACTGTAAAATTAAATGTAATATGTGTATATGTATGAATTAGCTTGACATTGGGCATGTTCAGAGCGTGCAGTGTGGTTGAGAGAGAGTGATGATGTCAACAGCTATTGATCCACACCTCATAGTGCTCTGCATTTCAAAGGCTGGTCAGCATCTGAGCACCACTGTTAGGGGAGCTGACCTTTCCGCTCAGCCAGGCTTGAAGCTGCCATCAGGTAATCCTTCAAATAGCTCTTACGTGCACTCTCACATTTGAAAAGGTGGCAGGACTAGTGGACCTTAGGGGTTCGCCTGTCATGTGGGCCAGGAGGAGCAGGACTAATGTTCCATTTTATCAGGAGAAGCTGTTCAAGGAAATCCCCATTCAAAACACACTGTCCTCAGTGAGATACTATCTTGAGCATGTGCATGTGGATCTCACATTTTGACATTTTTTTTCAGCAAGTGTTCAGAGCATGCTATGATACTGCACTACAGGGTTTCTTTACTCTTCCTCTTCTGAATAATTCAGTTCCCTTCGTCAATCTGAAATGAGCAACAGGCTGTCATTACTGCCCGCTTTTACCTCTCCACAGATAAATGTAGTTATGGGATGTCATTTTATGCGCAGCCTATTGTAACGCCTCTCCATTGCTCTTGCTCCATTTGTGTAACCAGGCAACGGCAATTTGAAAGCGTGTCTCTGCAGAGACGCAATCACCATAACTCTGGGAGCACTCCTGACAACTTGATGAAGCCAATGATCATTGCTTGATTGATCCAGTTACAGCCCACTTAATCACTGCTGCTCTTTTTCATAGAAAAAACGATATATATATATCTTGCGTACAGTAAAATATTGATACTGATACATTCATTGACAAATAGAGTGATGTAAGAAATTATGATAAACGTAATCAAATACTGTTTTCCTCAATATTTTCAAATCACTTGAAGCAGAAGAAAACTAAATCTCACTGGCAAGCATCCATAGGACGGATTTCATCTTCAAAACATAAAACCCTACTTTAAACAAAAACAAATTCAACTGTCTAGAAAATCCATTTCACTTTCAAATGCCTTCTCTATTTCTTTAGGGGCTTGCCCAAACCTGTTGGAGGTTTGCGGCCAAATGCCAGGAAAAAAGGTGGGAAAAACAGAGACTTCTGGGAAACAACAACAGTATGTGATCACTCATGCACGAAGGCTTTTTATCTTCTTGTTTCTCAATAACAGAAACGAGTACTGCAGAAAAATCAAACTTAGACTAAACATTCACAAAAGGCTTCAGTGTTACACAAACACGGACCACACACACCGGTGCTCAATCCTCATGCTGTACATCAGCTTTAACTCACCAAAGCACTGCAGACAGGCCTGGATGATGTCCTCCCAGCTCCCCCCTTTGGTGAGGGGACCCAGGGACATCATGGATTTCCCAGGGGCGGTTTGGGCCGGGCTGGGTTTGTGGAACCTGTGAGGGCGGCCTGGAGGAGAAACTCTAGACTTGGAGCTGCATCCTGGAGACACTCTCCTTGAGAAACACCAACACAAGAAGAGTGAGGGGGAGGAGGGGACAGGAGGGCTTGCTGCAATGAAAGTCTATTCGTACACGTGTTTCAAGCCTTAATCTCATGAGACCACAGATGATGACACATGAAACGATCTGTGCAATTGTCACAAGAAATCGGAGCCATTGTTTGAATTTAAGAACCCCACTGGAATTTAGCTCTTCATTGTTCTCATTTCCTTCCTTTTAACTTAGGGAAATACCGGTTGATTGCGGACATCCAGTTTAACCAGTTGAATGACCAGTAAACAAGAAGGAATTTGTTCGAAACATGTATTTTAAGTGCAGCAGGTCAGAAAGTAACAACAGTTTAGATTAAAGAACCTGTGCGTAAAGTAATTGAGTAGCCTAAAGTTAGCGGTTCACGCACCGTTTAGGCACAAATAATTGAAAAAAGCCTGTTTATTAAGCACTAAGAACGGTCACTAGCACAACACTGATAATTGAAAGAATCAAGTTATTGTTGAATAAGTGCGCACATTTTCGCCAAAACCACACAAGAAACTCCGCTCCAAAAAATATGATCTGACTTACGCATCGTCCTTTCCCTTTTCGTCCGACGTTATATTTTCGTTTTGGTTGTTTTCTTTTGATTGACACCCCATGGCGAGGTACTGGGCGACGAGCGGCTGAACTAGGCTGTCCATCTGTGTTCGCCTCGATGGGAGCATTTCATTGCTCTGCTCGGCTCAGTGCGCCTCCGCGGTCTCAGCAGCATTGTGCTGACTCGTCAATGGACGTTACACAATTAAGTCACCCAGCTCGTCTGTGAGTGGGCGGCCGTGGTGCCGGGCTTGTCACTCACACAGAGCGGGCTCTGTACGTAGGCTTCTTCTTTATTTTACAACTTTAATTTAAGAGTTAGTTTGGTCGTTGGTGTCTGTTTAGGGGAAGAGCAGGAGAAATGAAATGCAGTTAAAACATTTTTTTTTCTATCGTCTCACTCGTTTGAAACTGTAATAAAATTGGATCATAGATTTCAGTCTGCTGTCCAACATAAAATCATATTCATAAAAAAATAAATCCCTATAGATTCACACAAAACCAGAGTCCATGTCTCTTTGGGGACATAAATACATTTAGGAAAATCTCTCTTGTAGTTTACTAAAACCTTTTTCGTTTGTTCAGACTGCAGAACAGGAAAAGGGTGGACCTTCCTCTAAAGATAACAGTGGTTGTAGGTTCCATGGAGGCTTTTATGGGGGATAAATGTATTGTACCAAACTGTAGTAGGTGTTCCAGGGACGAGGTTTCCTGAAGCCTTTCAACTGCTTTAAGAAGAGTCTTATCACACTTACCCGGGTGGAGAACAGAGCTCTGTGAGAAGGGATTCATGTAGACATTATGCCAATGAATAACAACACAGTGAGTCTGTTAACATGTTATAGCTAAATTGACACCTAAGGGCAATTAAAAGATTGATTTAAGGGACTGAACAAGTGATTATTCAGAACATTTTGTTTTTACGATGACAAAAACTATACATCTGGTGTGTTTAGGCATATTTTCTCAAATAAGAAATCATGTGCAAACACACCAGAGTTGGCACTGTGCTGCAATAGATAATGTGAAAACCTGTATAGGATATGATTGGAAATGCAACTAATAACAGCTTCTTCTTTTTCACCATAAAACATCAAGTTTAAGCAAAAAGGAACGCTGTTAAATTAGCTATGGAGCTTTGCGTTTGCCCTTTTTCACTTGAAATTAACAGTGCTCAGGCGGAGCAACACACTCCATAGCAAAGAATAATAGGTGCACACAGTCTGTGATTAAATCTGAGACAGCTCTGTGCTTCCTGCACCCCCGAGTGTCCTGCCTTTGATGAGGTGCCTCCCTGTGTGCTGTCCACAGGCTAGTAGTTTGAGTTCATGAGTTTCCACAGGCAGACTGAAGTCATAAGAACCTGTGTATTAACAGCTGGCTACTTCTGATAGCTTGTCTGCACCCTTTTCTGAGTCAGTGCTGTTATCAGACCAGTCAGTGAGGCCTTAAGCCTGCCCTCATGTGGCAAATCTAAATCTGATCCCAGTTTTATCTCATTACATTGAGCCACGGTACTGGTGACAGAAATGAAATAAAAATATAACAATTGACAAATTTTGAATGATTTGTCAAGGAATGAGTGACATTACTCTTTGTTTCCCATCTCACTGCAGCACTGCTTCTGACATTATATGATACATTTGGGTGGACCATATTTCTACATAAGATTATGTACGCTGAATGACCCCGTGTCAAGTTAGAAATCAAAATATTTCTTAGAAAGTTATAATCTCTGAATAAGTGTTCAAATTCTTCTCTTTAATTGCATTTTCTATTGTAAAGGTAAGATATCATATTTGTTTTTTCTGCACACCCGGTCATTTAAAGACGACCAGGCATCATCCTTGTGGTCAGACATTGCTGCAAAATATGCACCCGTGGCCAATTAGTATAGTCAGCCAGTCTCTGCTGCAGCCAGCTGCATGGTGATTTATGTCTTCAGGGTGCAAGTTAAAATAGCATTGAATGATTTTTTTTTGGGGGGGGG